>NC_041056.1:11191050-11526050 GCF_900634775.1 Gouania willdenowi | reverse complement strand
AGTCAACTGGAGACAAGCCACACTCACACAATGCAAAATGGCAGCAAATTACTTTTAATAAACAAATTTTTATACCTTTCCATTAATTGGTCAGAAATGGTGTGTCGTGTCAAACATCATTGAGTAGCATTTCACTTCATTTCCAATAAAAACCCTTATTTAAAGAGGCAAAACTGTAAGAAAAAGCAACCTTATTGTTTATTTTTTTAACGAATTAAACAGAACATAGCACCATGGTTTGGAGAAAAGATAGCATGGTGTTACAGTCGACTACAGTACTTAAATCAAGGATTGTTAGCAGAGGTAGACACAACATATAAAGGACGCTTAACAACAATATTTAAAGTTGTCGTTTTGTTTTTAAATATCTAATATTTTAAATTAGCAACAGAAATCTAAGGGAACACAAAAAGACTGGAGACCCTAGCCAAACTGATCAAAAGTACTGAGGACGTTGGACAAACCCACCAATGCTAAATTATAAAAAGACAAACGTTTAAAAACTCACCTAAAAAAAAAAAAAAAAAAGAAAAAAAAAAAAAAAGAGTAAGAAGAGCACAAACCTCTTCTAAACATCAAATATTCTCTTTACCGTGATCATTCACATACAAAACTAGAGCACTGCTTAGTAGTTCATTTCCACCCATATTGTGATTTAAAGAGTACAGCACGCACTTCTTACCGCTACTACATTACCCATAAGCCATCGCGCATTATGAACGGATTTTAGCGATGTTCTGGACTAATATAGTACATTTCCCATAAGCCACCGCGCATTACCCATAAGCCACCGAGCTTAAGGAGCAGGCACATCCACTCATAGTGATTTTCACGAGTGGTATTTTCTCATTTTTGGTAATTCAGAACATCACCAAAATTTAATTTCAAGTTATCTTGCTAACAATCAAACAGACAGACAAATGCAGGGTAAAACATAACCTTCCGCTGTGTTGAGGTAATTACAGGATTACTATTGCAACAACACATCATCAGTAGGGTAAAACTAATCTGTCTCATGATGGTCTAAACCCAGCTCATGTTCCCTATTAGTGGGTGAACAATTCAACACTTGATGAATTCTGCTTCACAATCATAGGAATAGCCAACATCGAATGATAAAAAAAAAAAGGACATTTCTATCTCCATTAATGATACAGTAGGTCCAAATATACGGGCACCGGCATTTGGTTGAGAAATCAGTATGAAACGTGCAAATCGTATTTGATTCTGATGAAATTTCGTGGAGCGATAGTTTCACCCAGGGTTCCTCAAATGGGGGTACGTGTACACCAAGGGATACGTGACGTGACTACAAGGGGTACTTGAGAGAGAGAGGAAAATTAACAAATAAAAGCATTTACAAATATGGGGTTTTATGAAATGATTATCATAGCAATGATGTTGGAAATTATCTTTATTAAAACATGAACTGAAAATGCCAGGGTCACGTTTGATGACTGGGAGTGATAAAAACTATAGAAATAAATCTATTCAGGAGACATAAAATATTGTTCCTCCATCCATCAGTTCCCCGGGGGCAACATCTCTAGCAGGGAGGCCCAGACTTGCCTATAGCATGTCCTCAGGGTCTCCTTCCAGAGGGATGTGCCCTGAACACCTCACTAGAGAGGCGTCCCGGGGTGCATCCTAATTAGATGCCCGAGCCATCTCACCTGGCTCTTCCCAATCTCAATGTGGAGGAGCAGCAGCTCTACTCTGAGCCCCTCCCGGATGACTGAGCTTCTCACCCATAGTCTCTAAGGGAGACCCAGCCACACTACGGAGGATACTTAATTCGGCCGCTTGTACCCGCGAGCTTGTCCTTTAGATCATGACCAGTAGCTCATGACCATAGATGAGGGTAGGAACATAGATCAACCGGTAAATCGAGAGCTTCGCCTTTCGGCTCGTCTCCCTTTTTACCACGACGGATCGGTGCAGACTCCGCACCAATCCGCCTGTCAATCTGTCGCTCCATCCTTCCCTCACTCGTGAACAAGACCCAGAGGTACTTGAACTCCTCCTCTTGGGGCAGAACCTCATCCCCAATGAGTGCAAAGGCACTCCACCTTTTTCCAGTTGACAACCATGGACTCGGATTTGTAGGTGCTGAATTTCATCACAGCCGCTTCACACTCCATCCAGTGAGAGCTGAAGGTCACTGCTTGAATTATTGTTTATTTCACTTATTTACTAAATGGGATTCTTTAAAATGCGTGAAATCACTCATTTATTCCATCATTGTGTTTTTTTAGTTGTTCGTTCATAGGATTCTGAGCAAAATGTCGTAGTCGGACAAAAGATTGAGAACCACTGATTTAACCAACCCAACATAACTGATATGTGTCCATTTTCATAAAGATGAGTAAATTATTAATCAAGATATGAATTTTAGAAATTTTACCAATGGTGAGAGACAGGGATTTTGTGATTTTTTTAAACTGATCCAGAATCAGTATATTGATCCGGAACCCCTCCAAAATGTAATGGAAGCTTTCATGGCCTAAAGGTCTATTTTTGGTTAAAATCTGTTTAATGACATAATCCTGGTAACAGTCAATCCAAATGATAAATAAATGCCAGGAAAAAAATACACGGTTCACTTACCGAGAGTAGCGCAGGCATAAACAAGACCTCTCTCGACATGTCTTCTGTGGCCATTCATCTCCCTCTCTGCACCTGAGCTTTTACTTCCCGCAGCCTCTCTAGCTGATTGCTGATTTGAATCAGGTGTTTAGCTGAGCGAGCAAGCGCAGATTCCAGCTGCAACACTTGAAACTTGATTATGAGACAAGGAAATATTACTGGTAAATGAAAAATAAATTAAAATGTGCATGACACTTTGTTGTTCTCCTGTTGAAGTACACGTTATCACAAAATGATACTACAGCACACATTTAACCTGTAGTTGGTCGCCTCGTCCTGTAGTTTATGTCTGAATAACCACCTGATAATCATCTTTAAATCTCTACTGAAACTGCTAGTTTTCCTTGGAGCCTGTTTTCCACTGTGTTCTGTTCTCCTGTGCAAACAGTGACTCAGCATTAGCTCAGATTAAAATCCTGACTCTTCACTTTGTATCAGTGCACCTTACCAATGTGACGGATATAATCATAACACATAATAGTATGGTAAACACAAACATCTTAAAAACAGCAATTAATACCAAACAAACAGTTTATTTCTCGAAAGAAAAGATCATTAAACATGTTAAACTGTAAAAGTATGATGGGAACAAAAAAGAGGAAATACTAAATACGTTTCCAAAAAAAAGTTGTGCTATGAAATTATATTGTTTATGCAAAAACAAAAAAAAGAAAAGGAATTTTTAAAAAAGTCTAATAATGATATGCACATAATATATCCACTGGACAAATGAGAATGTGCCCCTGGTGGGTTAGTGTATGTTTTGGTCATTGGATTTTCCATTCAGAAAAGGATATAAAACAAATAAAGCATTTATCATTTTTCATTCTGAATTTCACATTGAAATTTAAGGCATTTTTCCTCATAGGGGTCAATAAGGGATGAAAAAAACTTTAAAAAGTGGTTGAAATGCCCATTTTTTTCACATTGTGGAACCAGAAGTTGCAGTTTTTCAAAGTAAGAGCACATTTTAGGATGGTGCTATTTAACTGAAGTTGATGGACATGGATCAATATTTTGCCTTTTGAAAACAAGAGAAAAGTTTGGACATGATTGCAAAAAGAAATTTTTCCACCCCCACTTTGATGTAAAAGGCGTGCAGAGATTTCAGCAGATGACAAGCCTTGTTTTGACAAACATCATGTCAGAGTCAGGTGACAAAGATATTTTAGCCTTGGCGTGGAAACCACAAAGTCGTATTTTGGTTTCTCTAGAAACACAGCAACATCCTCGAAATTCAGATAACCACTATTTTTTTTGCTTTTTAATTACCTTTTCCAAACATAAAATCTAATGACTAAAGCATAAGGACAACATAACACAAAAATAAAGAAGTGCAAAATTGATTTTACATCATGGGAGGAGATGAACAAAGACAGGGCCACCTGGAGACATCTTATCTGTGAAGATGCAGCATTTTATAATGATGAACCTCCACCATGCTGAACAGGAAAGACAGACACAGAAAGATTAGAACATCATGTAAACAGGACAAACCCAAACCCAGCACTACTTCTTTACCCTGTCCACACTGCACCAAAATAATTGGGTCCAGAATTGGTTTCTTTGACCACCTGAAGATCCGTAAATACGAGTGACCGCCGGTGATCATGACAGTACAGTTAGTTTGTGATGCATAAATCCAAAGTCTTCACTTCTGTCTTGAAAAAAAAACATTGCTTTGCTTTTTATCCGGCAACAATTCCAAACTCTGCATTTATTTAAACAGGATTTACGAAAGACGATTACAGCTGATTAAAATGTGCATCTTCACACAATAAAGCTTGCTTTTGTCATTCTTTTTTGATGCAACTCAAACTTTTTTTAAGCCTCCAAAAGTCATTCTGTGCTTTCAGCGTATTGTTCGGTTGTTGCAAATTTATATTATAACATATTACTGTTAGTTCAATCTCAGGTGTGTAACGTATGTTTTCAGTGAAATGGTCCCAAACATTTGAGACTTTAGGTTGGTTCTTTTTTTTTTTTTTTTTTCATTTCTTCTAAAGTTAAGTTTTATCCCACATCCCAAGGCATGCCAGTGCATCGTATACCAGTATATGTGCAAAAAACCGCTACCGCAAACCCAGGAACTGCCCCGGGCCCGCAGATGCAGCCAGGCCAGCAGAAAGAGTGGGGGCCAGGGAGCCCCAGGCCACCCCTCCACGGCCGAGCAACCCCCAGGTTGGTTCTTCTTGTGTTGCGCAATTCTTCTTCACAATGTAAATTGTGTTCATGTTTGGTACTGCAACAAAAATAAAGCAGAAAGCGGCCCCAGGCATGATTTTACAACATTAAACGATGATTGAGGCATTTTTTTTTTTAATCAACATTATCAATTATGTTACTAATCATTTTTGCATTATTGCATATGTTACACACATTGTGGTTGGTGCGAATTTCGAGACTATATATTTAAATCTATTCCTTTGCCCCCGGTGGCAAGAATCTCAAACTCCGCCTATGCTAAGGCCTCTATCTGAGACTTTCCCAGCTTTTTATATATTTATAGATTTTAACAAACCGTAGCTATTTTAATAGTTGAGTTTTAATGGAATTGATGCAGAATACCTTATAATATTTTGATAATTGCACCTAACCAGGAGCACAAAATGAATGAAAGTTGTTGTGTCACCAGTAAAGATGAAATGATTAATCGTAAGGCAGTTAAAAATCGATTCATAGGTATCACAATTCACATCGATACTGTGAAAATTGAATCGCAGTACTTTTTTTAACCAGCGCTATCCAGAAGTGTAGGCGGCGGGCGGAATCTGCTAATACTTTCTTTCTGGCCGCCTTCTACTTTTAAACATGTTCATAAATGATTCCTTACCCCTTTAGCACCAAAAAATATCTGTTATATTACGTGAATATCTGTAAAAGTCACGTTTTTCTTTTAGCTCTGTCTGCTAGCATAGCATCTCTTCTTCACTGCAAGATATCTGCATGCCAACCGACCACTGGGTTACCAGCGCCCTCTGCTGGTCCAAACAAATATCTGACGTAAATACAGGGCAATGAGTCCAATTGTTAACACACAAAATACATTTTCAGTTGCAATTTTAAAAAGAAATATATATAATATTTATTTTATTCAAGATTTATTTGTCGTTAAATTGCATTGTTTTGAATAATTTATCAAGGGATTCTTTTGACAATGAAAAATAAAAGGAAAACAGTATAGTTTTTTCCCCCCAAATAAATAAAGGAATATTTTTCAGTCATCATTTTTCTACATTCCCATTTTGTAAAATAAATTGTGAGAGAATCGTATCGTGAACCCAGTACCGTGAATCGAATCGGATCGGGAGTTGAGTGAATCGTTACATCCCTAGTCACCAGATATAGAACACATCCAAAATTGTTGTCACAATTTCCTGGTCTGTTTTCTCCCTGTGATTGAGTCTTGTAAGGGTAAAAAAAAAAAAAAACAGAACTATCAAGAATCAATCTTGGTTCGATGAGGTGGCGATCTAGGCCACAGGAAAAAAAATGAGTGGGCGGCAAATTCTAATCTGGGAAAGCAGATAAACACTGCACTTTGCCTTTGGAAGTCGTAAGAAGCCGAATGTGTTTTACTTTTGAGGCAAATTAAATGGCTGCACAAACACTTCAACACTGCCAATAATGAAAGATAAAGTCTGCCTTCATTCTCAGTAAGAGTAGCTGTATTATATATTTTATGAACAACAATGAATTAACTTTTTTTTAATCACACTGAAACAATTTGTTTTCCTCCCTTCCTGCTGCACGTAAAGTCATTTGGAGCCCTAGACACGCAGTCTACCGTTGCACCAAAGGGTTTTTCAAAGCACGATTAATCGTAAGAAATGGCATTTAACATTCCCAAACACATGATTACATTCCTGTCGACCTTCATTATTTACCTCCTCCGAGCCCAGGTACTAAGGTCACTATGTTCAGTTTACTCCACTCGTGCTGCTGGCTTCGCTAAAGTCCACAGATCATAACGGGCCTGCCATTAGTCACACAGACGTGTGGCTTAGAAAAGGTGGCTGTGAGACCGACTGTTATCAACACTTACTGCCAAAGCCCCAGTTGTACATAATCTTTTCATAAAGACTCCTGACCTTTTACTGTATTTCCCACTGGTCGTCTTTAGATTACGAGAAGACAAAGCTGGAAAAACCTGACAGGGGGGAAAAAAAAGCAGAGCATCTCCATTAAATGTAGCTCTTGGTTTTCTGGACCTGCACTGGTCAGTAAAAATAGTACAAGAAAAGAAAATAAAGCTTTGACCCAAGATCAGAGGTGTAAAGAGTATGGATATAACCTACTCAAGTAGAAGTACTGTTGCTTGATTGAAATTGTTCTCAAGTACAAGTAAGTCATACATAAAATACTCACAAAGCAGCTCAATTAAATAGTAATCAAAGTTACTAGTAATCAAGTTACTTTCACCCCCCATGTTTATTTTTGTCCCCCGCCACAAATGGTGGAAGGGGGTTGTAGGTTTGAGCTCCGTCCGTTCGTCCGTCCGTTCGAGTTAAAGGGAACAGCTTTTCTCAGAAACTGTTTAAGATAGGACAACCAACTTTGGTTTGTGGCTTCAGGTCAGAAGCGTGCAATTATTTTTATAGAGTTATTGCCCTTGTTTTGTTTTTTACTCTGTTAATGAGAACCAATCCGGCGGGGGATGTTGATGACTATGTCTTCTTGTTGGTAATAAATCTTGCCACGGTCCCCTTGCATACAGTAAACATATCATGCTCTAAGTAAAGCTTTTGTTGTGCCTTGTCTGCACATGCTGTCGAAGGTCAACACTATACGTGTAGTGCAATCTTTTAGCAATATGCAATACATGTTTTATTGCAATTCAATACATGTTGTTTTATTGCATAATTGTGACCCTCACCAGCTCTCCCTAAGGAAGGGTAAGAAAAACTTTATTAAAGGGAGAATATAAAAAAAGGGCTGTGTTACACATAGGTGAGGGGGAAGGAAACAGGGAAGAGGGAGTCAGGGTGGAACGATGGAAGGGGTGCGGAAGTGGCGACTATTTTAAGGTGGGAGTGCAATGTGATATTATATTTGTGCATATTGTGCATAAGTATAGCTAAATTCATAAACTCTAAAACTGAGAAAATAACCTCCATTCAATGCTGTTTTGGAGCAGTGCATTATGTTTAATCTGATTGGTCGGCTATGATGTGATGCAATTGATTGTTGTCTGGTCATTGAATTTTTTGTAGTTTCACAATGTCCGTTGATCATTTTAAAAGAAAATATTGTAATTTACTCAGTACCGGTTGAGAGTAGAAATAGAATGAATTACTTTATTTATTTTAAAACGTACAAGTAAAATGAGTGATTTAAAAACATACTCAAAAAAGTACAAGTACACATAAAAGCAACTCAGTTAGAGTAACGTGAGTACTTGTAATCAGTTACTTTCACCTCTGCATGCTACTGTCTCTTTGCTATGTAGGTGCTAAAACTAGTTATAATAAAGAGATTTTCTGTATTTTCATAGTAACTCATGTTTCTATTTCGCATGCTCACACATAGGTCAGAGATACAAATGGTCATTTTCTTAAAGTACTTGTTCCCAGAGTGGCAACAGGAGAGGGCGAGAAAGCTTTCAGACATGCTCCCACCTTTTATTAGTGCAACCTTCACATGGACTAGAAACTGAAAAAGAATTGTTATTGTTTTACTCTTCTGGATATGATTTTTGTTTGTTGTTTTTCTTCTTGAAAAATAGATTTGAACCGCATAAGACTTCACACGGTTAAATAGGACATAAAAATAACGTATATCATCTATTATTTATAATAAATTGGCCAGATTTAATTAACAAATTATAGTTTTCTAGTAGCAAACCTTAAGCCAAGTATATCAAGGAGAAAGTTCCTATGCTTAAAGGGTTTCCTATGAGCACACCACATGTCATAACATCTTCTAAACCACTGTAACAGATTATCCCTCCACACCAATGAACACAGACATGGCAACAAAAAAAAAAAAACCCATGTACCCGTTACTCAACGGCTTAAAAATGACGTAATGTTGACAAACTGTTGTGATGAGTTTGCTTTGATGTGTTTAAGTCACGCAGCTTTTCTCCGACATCTGACACTGGGGCATGATGCAGCTTTTTTGGGCGATGCATCATTGTTCAGAAACCTTCTCAGGAGGGACTTTGGCGATGGCTCTGAGACATTACATGCTAAAGTCACATCTTTCCTCAAGCAGAGAGTGGCTGTTTCATCTTCTGTATCACTTTCAGCCCCTTTAAAAGCTCCTTCAAGGCTTTTTCTACGAGACGCTTTCTCACCTGTTGGAGCCCTGTGTTGATGTCACTGCTATCGTTGACCATTTTGTAAAAACAATCATGAAACCAAGCAGGTTATATTATTTATCAGCATGAAACCTTATGAAATGTACAATATTATACTTTAAAAAAAAAAACCCACTGTCTCTAATTTAAAGTTCTACTTAAGTCAGATTATAACTCAACATTCTGTTTGAGAACATATAATGGTGTGAATTTAACACTGTGAAATTGTATATAGGAAAGTTATTCAAAGTCTGCCGTAGTCCAGCACACATTGAAATTTAATCAGAAAAAAAAAAATTAAACCTGGATATAGAGGTAATTTATTTTTGATAGAGCCAAGCTGAATCATGTACCTAGTTCATGTTATTTAAAATCAAAACATTTCATTTTAACCCATGTATTATGTAATGATCAGAAATAACTGAATAATGTGGGATATTAAAGCCAATTATGCTTAGTTAAAAACCAAATTACAGATCAGTACATGATGTTAATAATAAGCATAATAGATAGCGTGCAAGATATTGTCTAAAGAAATGTATGAGGAGTGCTTAGCAAGGGTGGGAAAATAATTAATGATGCATCACAATTGGATTTTTTTATTTTTTGGTAATATTTATTTTTTTTAAAATCAATATTTCATCCTCTAATCAATTTGTCTTTTTTTTCTTGTTTTTATCAATGTCTGCATATGTTGTCATAGGTTAAGTGTACTTTACTTTCATGTGCAGCAGTTTAAATAAATATCTGACCAACTGACTGACTTGTGATGTGCATTGTCTTTCAAACCATGACTTATCAAAATTTCTAGAAGTGTATGATTCATCTTTTGTTCTTGGAAAAGAAAAATAGGGAAATTAAAACTGCAATAATTGTTATTATCAAACGGCAATTTGAAATCACAATCATAATATACAGTATATGGAATCGGCATCCAAGTATCATGATACAATCGAATCTGGGCAGAAGTATTTTGTCCCAGCCCTAGTGCTTAAACGGCTCCTTTCACTGACATTACATAAATTATGTTAATTCATTTTAGAGCATAATGATGTGATGAATGGACAGATGGATGAAGTCGCTTTTTCCGTTTTAGAGATTTAATAATAAAATTGTGAAGAATGAAGTGTAATCATAGCACACCTTGACTTTATAGTGATATGAAAGTTTACCTTTTGTTTTATTCTAATTGTGTGGTTATTTTGCTTAACAGTGCAGGATTCCAGCTTTAAACCCTATGTGAACACACAGAGTTTGTGTGTGTGTGTTCCTCAGTGAATGCTCCAGGAGGCCGGCCTCCAGCTGTCAGGAAGTGCAGCCTGGGGTCAGTCAGGGAGAACAGGTCTGCGTAAACTGCCAGTCACACCCAGCACCAGCACTGCAGTAATGATGATAGGGAGGTGCACCTACCAATATACGAGCGCATTAAGGAAAAATAATTGCCGTTTGTTTAAAACAAATCCCCTCAGACTGGGAAGAATGATATTCCTGGACATTTGGAATGACAATGTGCTTCCAGAAGCTTTATGGAGGGATGATGGTAGAGAAGAGTTAGTGGGATGAAGTGATTGACTTTGTTTGGGCTGAAATAGTTTCATTTCAAACAATAAACTAAAAATGATGTGCTTCGTCAGAAATGTATTTTTATTATGCGTTTTTTTTCCGATTCATTCTATATCATATTTCAAACTCAAGGCCCGGGGGCTCAATCCGGCCCTTCAGAGAATCCCGATTCGGCCCGCTGGAGAAAGTGAAAATGACAGGAGAAAAAATGAATCATTGTGTAAATGACCAAATTGTAAATTTGTAAATTGTGGTTGAAAGAACTCGGACTTTTAAGTATCTGTCAATCATTGCGTAGATATTGTTGATATTCCATACTTTGTTTAAGTCATAACTGAAGGGCAAACCTGGGCACATTAATGTTGAAATTGTTCATTTTCCTGTCTGAAACCTACAGCCCACTTGTGATGGAACTGGTCAGCGTTTGGCTCTTGAATTAAAATGAGTTTGACACCCCTGTTTTATGTCCTTCATATAACCCTGTGATCATATCTATTACCATAGCAGGTTCTCCGCACTTAAATCTGTGCATAATAGAATGAAGCTCAATCCAACAGCCTTTATCCACTAAAATCTTTAGTTTTTACTAGATTTTAAACACTTAGTGGTTTAACATTTATCTGTAAGATGGATATCACTCCATAAGTGAAGAACTGGTCTGGGAAAAGGTCAGATCCTCTAAAAACCTGACTCAGCTACTCTGAGCTCCAACCTTTAGTTTGACTCATCAGAAAAAAAAGAGATTAGACTGCTTATTATTACTCTTTTAACAGGTAAATATGCAACTGATACTCCAATTACGTTTCATATAAATGAGTAAGGGTCGCTCTGTGGTTAGCATTGCTGCCTCTCAGTGGAAGGATCGTGAGTTCAAATCCCACTGGTGGCCCCCATCTCATGTCTATCATGCCCTGTGATAGACTGGTGTCCTATCCAGGGAGGATTTACACTGCCTTGCTCCTTAAATCTGCAGGGATAGGCTCCAGCAACCTTGTACAGGATAAACAGGTATTGATGAGATGAGATGAGATGATATTGATATGTGATGTGATATATGTGATATGAATGATCTATGATTGAGTCATTCTGTTTAAGTTGATTACATTTACTTTGGGTTTTTGTCAGTGTTTGTTACTATGCTACATTATAATGCACAGAAGTTTTGTATTGAATCATAAATAGAGTTTATTAACACTTGTTATTTATTTCTCATCATTGGTAGAATAAAAGAGTTGGAGACAAATTACATGTCACGCTTTTATAATTGTTTATTTATTCTTTGATTACTAGGCCTAAATTAATGTCTAATGTACATAACACGGTGTGATCTACAACTGATGACCCTATTCTGCAATACAATTAACATCAATAAACCCAATATATTGTTGATGTAATATAACAACCTCTGGGGTGTGTGTGTGTGTGAGAGAGAGAGTGAGAGAAAAAAAAAAAGAGTGTGTGTGTGCATGTGTATGGCACAATCATAATAATGACATGAATGAAGCGTAAAATAACTGTAGCATTTCATGTTCTGTGTAATTTTCTAACAACACTTTACTAATACACTTTTTCACTTAATGCGTCACCATGTGGCCACTAATCAGCCATTATTCAGCTACGTGTATATTCTTTACATGCTGTAATCTACACTAGCAATCACTGATCTAAATTAAATACCTTTGTGAACGTGACATTAATGTTGAACCTACCTGTTGGTCCACTCAGCAGGCTCAATGCATACAGCGGATGCGAAGTTAGTGCTGTTATGGAAAACTAATTCTGTCTTGCAGTGCATGCATTGTGCTGTGTTTTGCGTCCGATTTTGTGTATAACGGTCCCACACTTTCGACAGTTTACATCGTTTTCTTTGCTCTCCCTGTCGCTCGCCTCCGTAGGTCTCTGTCTCCATTTTGCATTCTGCGATGTACGCGGATGCGACGTTATCAAAGTGGCTTAAACAAAGCATCGAGTCAGAGAATGTTGCCTCGATTTTCGTAATCGAATAACTCGAGGAATCGTTTTAACCCTAATTTTTTTTATTTATTTGTTTGTTAGCAGGATCGCATCAAAAGTACTCAATAAACTTCCAACTCCATTCAATTTTGGCGGGATCCAAATCAATATACTTATTCTGGATCTGAATAAAAAATCACTCATCATTAGCAAAAATGGTTCCTCTATGAACCCAACGGGTTTCATCTAAATCGGACCCAGATTCTGCATGTCATCGGTACTTTTCAGAAAAATGGTGGTGCATACATTTGGAACTACTTTATAGTTATTAATGGGAATAGAAAACACTTTACAAGAGTTTAAAGTGTGAATAATTACAGATTATAGTCATTGCTGTGCTGGCCTTTTTGTAAGAGTTTGTGAAATAGATATATCCCATATGAATGAACAAAGATAAATATGATAATAATTCAATAAACTCTGCATATAGTACATCTCTATTTGCACCGTCTGCATCACTGTATGGGGGATGAGATATAAAGATCAATTCCCTTAGGCTGTAAGCTAATGTTTATCTTTCAGCTCAGCTGTGAGTGTAGCAAGCATTTCCTAATAATACCATTAGGCCCTTTAATAAATGCTGTCTCTCTACTTGATTATAAAGGCATCCTTCTAGAATTCACATCTGAATATGTCAGCAATGTCCTGGTGACAGGTTTGCAGTTGTCAGCGATGGTTATAAAAGGGTGGAGGAATTTTTAAAGTCCTGCACTGTCTGGAGTCATTTGCATCAACCATTTCTTTGAAACCTTCCTTTCATCTAAAAAAATAAAAAAATAAATAAAAAAGAGCAACACATTGTGGCTCTGAAAACATGCACACGCATCAATAGATTTAGGTTCTTGTGTATTTTGTAGAATCAATGGATAAATCTAATTGCGCGTGATGTAATGAATGGGAGCATATTGTTAATTTTGAGCTCACAGAGACTAATACTGAAAATAAATGACAAATGCAAGGACTTGGATAATTAACCAAGAGGCAAAGGGTTAAAAGTGTTTTGTCAGAAGTTTTGGAGATTTTTGATAGCTTATGATAAGATGAAATGTCTAGCAGAGCTATATGAGTTTTACACCTATTACTGCACCTGGAGGGAATTGCAGAGGTGAAAGTAATGGAATACAAGTACTCATGTTACTGTTATTGAGTTGCTTTTATGGTTATTTGTACTTCTTTCAATATATTTTTAAATCACGTTTGGCCAAACATGGTATATGAAATTATAAAAAAATGTTTTATTTGTGTGGTTTTTAAAAATGAAATAAATGTGCTCATATTTTGTTTCTTTGTAATACATTAAAACACATTTATGCTATGTACAATTCCTCGACAGGTGGCCTAACCCTGAAATGTTTAGTGGATGTACGAGGG
Organism: Gouania willdenowi; assembly: GCF_900634775.1. Lineage (NCBI taxonomy): Eukaryota > Metazoa > Chordata > Actinopteri > Blenniiformes > Gobiesocidae > Gouania > Gouania willdenowi. The sequence goes on along the minus strand of NC_041056.1, from coordinate 11,512,156 downwards.
CGCCTGGTTGAAAGGGAAAATGGGATTTGTGTCCACTCAGTCTTGACCACATCACAGTGTGAAAAGGAAGTAAAAAGAGGGCTGCTGAACAGAGATAATGATAGTGTGTCACATTTTAGGGGGCAGCAATTATGCAGATTTTTTCAAATGACTTCTGCAGTGAAAAGTCATTCAATAACAGACTTTCACTGAAATGGCTCAATGTTCCCTTTCCTCTGTGAGCTCTGATTGGGGGTTAGTGTGCAATACTTCCAGTTTCACAAAGTCACACCATTTAACAGCAACTAGAAAATGAACCTTCAATTATGAGAAACTGGTCAAAATCTGTCATGAATACCTGCACCAAATCATGCATAGCGCCCCAACAGATGGGACATTTATATACAGGTTATGAGTTCATTAACTCAATGTCGTACAGGGCAAATTGTCCTAAAAGTACCAACCTCCTCTCTGCCTTCGCTTTGTTTCTATTCAACTGTGTAATTGGCTGAGTTCATTAAATCTTATTGGGATTGGTTTATCAAGCAATACTGGATTTTTATTTTACCTATACTGAATCAAAGATTTGAATGCTGTGCTGCATATTATTCAGCTTTTACCTACTAAATCATTACTTTTCTCTTGGTACAAGTCAAAAAAAGTATCTACATATATTGTTTTTTTGTTTACTTTTTGTCTGAATGTGCTAATCGAATGTGAGGATCATCCCTGTGACTCGAAAGGAAATGCGTTTTATGGCTGTTCTCCATTCAGCTGCTGATGCTGTGCACAAATTGGCACTGTCTGCACAGAATTCATATTATCAAGCATAAATCCATATAGAAAGATTGTTTGACAATTTTTTTTTTTCGCCTGGGATCTACGTACAGTAGATCTCCCCTTCTTAGAGTAAAATAAGCTAATCAATGTTGCAATTTTCAATTATTTGTTGAGGTTCAAAGTTTTGAAATGAGATTATTTGTTTTTGAACAGGGCCTTATTGTTAAATTACTTTAAATCAGTTTTCAAAGGACACAAGGTGGTGAAACACTGGTGTCAAATTCAATGCTTCGCTAAAATACAGGCAGGCTCACATTACTATCAAATATACAAATATCCCATAAAATAAAAAGATAACAAAACTCTCTTCTTCTTCTTCTTCTTCTTCTTCTTCTTCTTCTTCTTCTTCTTCTTCTTCTTCTTCTTCTTCTTCTTCTTCTTCTTCTTCTTCTTCTTCTTCTTCTTCTTCTTCTTCTTCTTCTTCTTCTTCTTCTTCTTCTTCTTCTTCTTCTTCTTCTTCTTCTACAACAAGTTCTGATGAATTACGGCCGGCAAATAGCACGTACCACCTTTCCGAGAATTCAGTGAAATGACTCGGTTCCACCAAGTAAAATCCTAATCTATGTTGAATTACCTTTGAAACGATACATCACACGACTATGTTCAGATAAATTTAGAAATTACCGAGAAAGGTCTCCGAAAAGGCTCTTGACATCCGCTCATAGAATATCCATGTCAAATTACAGCCCAATTCAACGAGCATTAACGGAGGAGTAGTCATTTGAAGAATGGGGTCCCCAGGAGCCCCCTGGCACCCCTGTGGCACATATGGAGTAATGGACCCCATTCATATATTGGTATGTGTCAATGATTTGGTACACCAACTGTTGCAATATTGCTCGGGCCCCTAATCAAATTTTGCGAGGCATAATCATAATCTACATTGAATTACCTTTGAAATGATATATCACACTACTATGTCCCCATAAATTTAGAAATTACCAGAAATGAGGGTGGAGCTACCCTATTTCAAAGAAAGGGCTCCAAGTGTCTCATCATTTTCATTCATAAAATGTTCATACCAAACTGCATTCTGATCTAACGAGAACTAACGAAGGAGTATACATTTGAAAAATGGGGCCCCCCCCATGTCAATGATTCAGTACCACCAACCGTTGTAATATTTGACTCGCAAATAAATGAGAAATCGGGCTCGAAGTGTCGATGCGTACACATCCATAGATTACACCTACCAAATTTCAGCCCGATCCGTTCACAAATAACAGAGCAGTAGCGATTTTAACTAGCGTACACAACAACAACAACAAAGTGAGAGGCGTTTTTAGTCCAGTAGCCCGACCTAAAAAACAGGATGTTAGTCCTAAAGATGGTGCTGCACTAAGTCTTTAAAGTTAAAAACATTTCAAATTCACAACAAATCAACCATACGTGCAACTTATAATAAAATGTAACCCCGAAACTGAACAATCTTTTATACATTTACCTGGACACCTATTATAAATTATGAAGTCCATTACTGTTTTTTTTTGTTTTTACTGTAAAAGCACATCGTCAGACTGTCCTACACAAACCATCCACAGATTTTTGAGCCTACAGTGCATTTACATGTTTGACTGTAAATACTGATGTACACAAATTCTTGCTTTAAGAGGACCATTGTTGTCATTTCCATCTATCCCTCCATTTTCTGACCCGCTTGTTCCTGTTTTTCAGGGTCGCGGGTTATTGTTGTAATTTGTTTATATAAATAAAGTTGAATTGAATCGCTTAATACGTTTTCAATGTTTATAGAAAAATGACAGAAGTTTGGAGTCATAGTTGCCAATGTTTGGAAAAAAACCTTAATTCCATCTCAAAAACATAATTTTTTTAACATTATTTTGAATTTCACTCTCATGCGAACGATTACCATAGTCGATCCAAAAAATGTTGCATTTTTAAACATCAATTTTTCACTTATGGAACCAATAAATCATTGTATTAATAAAAAAATACAAACATCTCCATGCTGTCTAAGCAATATGTGTATTTTTGGATCTTTCTTAAATGAGTTTTTGACACCCTTTTAAAACCTGCCTTTAAACGCTAACAGCTGCCATCTAACCATTGCTGGACTGCATCGTTTTTTTTACTTTCGTCTTTCCGTTTGCTCAAGAGCTTTATTTACTGGTTTTGTTTTAGAATGCCACCTGTTTATTAATGAATTGCCATAATAACTTGTCAAATGTGCTTTAACTACAACGTTAAAAGGGTGCATATGTAATAATTCATCTGCAGAAATAATTCAGTGGTTCACTATATAATGCAACACACATAATGTGAAGTGGGGCAGCTTTACTGAACTGTCGCCTGTGCAAATATTTGAACCGCTTGGAGAAAATTGCTGACCTATTTAATGTCCATACTCTGCTCTGCAGGGTGACCTTTAGGACACGATGCCTCCCACATTTACCCACCCTGCACATGTGACCATGTATGATGATGGTTATCAATCATAGCATCAAACGTGAGCAAATGGACGCAGCAGACACTAATAGTGATTCTTGATCTGATGTAATCCATCAGAGGTTGTAAAGTAAGCATCATTTAATGCTGACATTTTCCTGATCGGTGAGTGGGAAATTGGTTGAAATGCCAACCATCAATGGTACCTCAGCAGGAAAGGCTTCTCTGTTTTGCCAGTGAAGGTAGGTGTGACATTCAGAAGAAGAAAAAAAAAAACATATAGCAATAGAGAAAGTGAAAGAAGGGCTTTAATAGAAATATTTCCTATCTATAGAATGCCGCTAAAAGATAAAAGTCGTCTTCAGGTAAGGGCTTATGAATGCTTAAAATAAGAGACGGAGAATGTTTGGAGCTGTAGAGTTTGGGGGTAGATTAGTGAAAGCTTATTGAGGCTGTGTGAACAGAAAAATAAAATGATGACGCACATCCTGATTGAGCCTGTAAACTAAATGAGAATTGGAGGAGAATTAAGTAAAAGGCAAATAATTTAAAGTCTACATGACGTTCAAATTGAAAATACACATCCTTACAACATGAGAAAATCTTTTTTCTGAGGTTTTCTATTTGCAAACTGAGCTCTTAGGTTGTATCTCCTGCTTTCAAATCCAAATCCAAAATTCAAATGTCAGTGAATTTGTGTAATTAAGGGCAAAACAAATTGCCTGATGAATGATCCAATGAATGGAATGTCAGTGTGATATTTAAGAAGAATAAATTAACATCATCACTAAACATGAATCATGTAACTCTAGCAAAGGAACAGAGGTCTCACTGTGTGTGAGGGAGAACACGCAAGATTTTGTCAGGGAGCAAAAAGCCGTCACCGAAGGCTGAGAGATGGGACAGATGGTGGAAAGCAGACACCGCAGCAAGTTACGAGATTATGAAACAGAAGTGTGTAGTGCACTGCTACAAAATTAGGCATACGTAGGTAGACATGACGGAGACTATTAGACATCTGCAGGCAGGACTCATTTTGACACCAAATTTTGATTTAGTTTTAGTCATAACGTACTACTCATACTATGTTTGACGTCAAAATGAGTATGTAGTGCGTTCACCGTAGATCGTATGAAAGATTGAGTATGCGAGAAATACTCGGAATTATACTATATCGGGACATTTTTTAAGTGTGCACGATGGACAGTAGTCATACTCAACCGGCCCATGATGCATTGCAAGCGGAACGTAAAAACATCCTTCGACCGGCTTCAAGTTAAAATCAAACATCTCCCTTTCAAAACAAAAGCATCTCTTCGAGTCTTCTATTAGGTTTTAAATGCTTTTGTAAATAGAGCTCTTGTTTTGAAGGTGTTTGTCAGTAGCACAATGACGGGTCTCCGAAATGTGAGAATGAAATGTGTTTCTGCTAGTTTTATGGATCAAATGACCACATGTTGATATTCTACTTGGTCACGTTCTCACTTCAAATGCTTTCAGAACTTAAAAAGTGGCAAATTAACTGCGATATTTAACCTCGGTGGGAACGGTCATTATCGCTCATCATCCTATACTTATAGTATATAGTAGACATTATATACTCATTGGGTTTGTTGTGTATAGTACAGAGTATGCCATTTCAAACACAGCCATAGTATTTTCACTAAAACTCAGCTTAGTTTAAAATGTAATCATCAGGACTAATTCAGTTATAGTCTAGTTTTAGTCCACTAAATGAGATTAAGACTTCAGTCGACTAAAATGTGTCGACTACAGATTAAATTACCATTGATAACTTGACATTGGATAGTATCAGACAGATTTGATGTTATCAATGCTTAAAAATTATTATTTATTAGTGGCCGAAAATATCAATATATTTCTATGTAGTTTTAGTGTTTTTTTTTTTCTTTTCTTTTTTTTAATTGGTCAAAAAAATGTAGTTGAAGAACACTATGACAGAAATATTTAGTCAAAAAATACTATATTATCTGCAGGTTTACTGTGAGCGTCAGTGAAGCTTTACTTGGGCAAAGGGCAGGTGTTGGAAGAACCTGGTGAAACTCATTTAGTTAGAAATGTAATTCATGTGAATTAAATAAACAATTTGATGCTTTTATATTCACACCAGCTTGTGCCAATATTGTGTTTGTTAAGAATATCATCAAAACATTGTAAAGGCCAATGCATGGTACATGTATCCACATATTTATTGGACAATGATTGCATCCCTAGACTCATACATAAATGTGAAGACTGACGTGAAAAAATGTCACTCACATATTTCCCTCTCACTATTTTTCATGAGAGATATGAATTTTAGATGATTGTTTTTTGTGCTTTCAAACTCCATTATTATCATGTACCAATAACTGAATCATCTTACTGATGCCCTATCTATTTGTTTAAAAGGGCAAAACTGTTTCAACTCAGAGCACGCAAACGCTCAAGGCACGCATGCCATGTCAGGTTTGTTATTCCAGTCATACCAAATGGTTCCTAACAGGTACTTCTTTTCTTTTTTATTTACTTTACAAGAAAATGAAGAGTGGTCACTCTGCTACTCTTACAGCTGTTAACATGATTGCGTTCATGAGCCTCACGCACATCCTATAGGTGCAATCTGTGGACTTGGCAGAAGCCAGTTGGACTGTAAAAAAACTATAATGCACTGAAAAGCCATTCAGTTATTCACTCTTCTGAACACATCAGCAGAATCTCTTTCAGTGCACAGCTCCGGTTCTCTCACTCTGCTGGAGAAATATTCCTCCTCTTTCTGTTTTGTCACTTCTTCTAACTAAGAAAATCTACTGAATTAATTCCCCACAATCTAAACACGGTGACAGAAATAAGGAGTTGGAGAGACAATGAAACCTAATTGTCACTAGTCACGATATGCAATACAAAGCTCACGATAACGACTATCTCACGAAATGACGATACTGCGATTATCGATATATTGGTCAGAAATCAATTTACAATAATCTATGACATAAGAAAAGAGAAAATATTATGTGAAAAAATTAAATTTTTATTTTATATCTCTGAAAGACAATAAATTGAAAAAGTGTCCTATGAACAGTGACATTATTTTAGTGCAACATTTCTGTAAATAAGTATCAACATACCAATGTAAACGCATAAGTATCTCCAATAGTGCTTTGTGTAAACAAAAATAGGGTCTTTCTTACCAGTGACATCATTATAGTGCAATATTCCAGTAAACAATATACCGTATTTTTCGGACTATAAGGCGCACTTAAAATCTTTTAATTTTCTCAAAAATCGACAGTGCGCCTTATAATCAGGTATGTATGAAATTAATATGTCAAAATGTTTTAGTACAACTTTGGTAAACTATGAAGCTGCACCTCTTGATGGATTTTTGACACTTCAGGGCTACCGTAGTCAGACGCCTCGTGGGGTGATACCAGTACTGTGCTTCAACATACTGAACTGAAAAAGTGAGCGTAATGTTCTATATTGAATAAAGTTTGACTTATCTGACTTTTTTGTTTTGCTTAATGAGCCTTAATAATAATAATAATAATAATAATAACAACAACAATCTGGTGCGTCTTATAGTCCGATGCGCCTTATGTATGGAAATAGACCCGGTCAGACCCATTCATTGATAATGCGCCTTATAATCCAAAAATACGATATTGGTTCCTTCAACAAACAGTGACAACATTTCCGTGAAGACGTACCTGCACATTTTAGTGAAAAAGCAGAAAAGGTTTTGAAAAAAAAAATACATTTTGATACTTATCGATAATCAATTGTGCGAGAAATAGTATCGTGATATATCGCCGTATCGAGATATCGTCACTCTCCTAATTGTCACAATTACTTTTTCTGGTGTCATTAGTTCCTGGGTGAGAAAAAACAAAGGTTTATTTTCATCTTTCCTGTAAATGAAAGGGAGTGTTATTTTGTTCCTGTAGGATTTACACTTTGAATCATGCAGACTCTCAATGGTAGATGAACAGCCTGTGGATGATGATGATGATGATAATAATAAACACTGGAGAGGTGGATGGAATGACACACCATTACTCAGTCTCATATTCATGCAATGAAAAATGTGGGCGCAATCCCGAAATGAGATAGAAATTAAACACATTTATGTTCTCATGCACTGGCATTGAGGTTTTATCATGACCCAAACAATCTGCTACTGTAGACACTTCTCTGCTAGTAATTATTTTATTGGTAATTTTGTTAGTTATTTTGACTGTTTTTGTTTGTTCAAACCAATGTAACATACTGTAACTGTGCTCACTGACTTTCTGCATGTGTGTGAATTTAAATTTACCAGATTAGTCATGGACAAACATGGCTGCTGGAAACTTTGCTGAAAAGTTTGATGAATAGTAGCATTGGTGTGCACCAACATAAATGAGAAATAGGCTAAAACTGATCATATGGCAGGTAAGCTATAATAATAGAGCATCTACTTAAAGCCTGGTGCTTTAAGAGAATAGTACCATTTGTCATAGATAACCTAAAAGCAGCTCCAAAGTGAAAAGAAATGAAAATTTTGCATCATATTTTACTTTATTAACCTTTTGTTTCTTTGTCAGGTTTGCTTTCCTCTATCATACAGAAGTGCTCTCAAATATTACTTTCTTTTGTTTAAATGAATGTAAAAAAAAAAAAGGAAGAAGAAATGAATACATTTCACATTAATAGACTTTGATTCTTTGCTTTAATTTTTAGGTGTTGTATAAATCTTATAGGCTAATTACTAGTCTATAGATTTGATTGTGGTTTTTTATTATCTCCGCCGAAGGGATCATATTTTCACCGGCGTTTATTTACTGTATTTGTGTGTCTGTTAGCAGCATTACTTTAAAAGTACTGAACTGATTTTGACAAAATTTTATCCAAAGATAGACCTCATTCCATGGAAGATTCCATTAATTTAAGGGGAAATCCGGATCAATATACTGATTCTGGATCAGTTAAAAAGCCTCATCCCGTATCAAAATTTAGAACATTCATATCTTGGTTTATAATTGACCAAACTTAATGAAATCAGGTTTGTCAAACTGGTTTGTCAGTCACATCAATGAGTTTCATCCGGATCAGATCCAGGTTCTGCATTTCATCACAATTTATGAAAAACATTTTGACCTACTGTATGGGTATTAATGGAAACAGAAATGTCTTCCAAACCTTTAAAGTATGAATGATCATTGGGATCATTGATCCAGATGACTGCTAATATTTGGTAAAGAGGATATTTGGTGCTTGGCAGAAGTTTGCGCTCTCTGACTGCTCTTGTATAGATTAAAAAGTCAACCGTGGAAAACTAAACCCCTCCTCCCAGTACCATTCCACAGCCCAGTGGTTAGGGACCCCTGCCATACAGAGAAACAGCCAATGTCGGGTATCAGGTGATTCTGCTTAACAAGCATTGTTGGATTGGGGTGTTGTTGAGTTTCTGTTGTGTTTTGGCACCACACGCCCCCGTGTGTGAGTGGGATATGGTGTGTTGTTGGGTCAGCCAGCTCGGATCCTGCCTGTGGCTTTCAGGTGGAAACCAACAAAATAAGATAGAGCGAAAACTAGTTTCCACAGTTTGTACGAAGGTCTAAAGCAGACATGGGCAACTGGTGACAAACTGCCAGAGAAAATCCCCAAAAATTGTAATTCAAGAAGTTTGAAGGGATATAAGGCCAACATAAAACACAAAAAAACTCCCAAAGCAAAATGCAAAAAGTACACAAAAACAAACAAAAGATTCCAAAAATACACAAAATGACAACAAAAAGACACAGCTACTACTTAAACAAAAAAACATCAACACATTATAGAATAGCTCCAAAGACACACAAACTGTCAACAAAATTACACAAAATGACAGGAAAGTTTAGAAAATAACAGCAAATACACAGAAAGTGACCCTAAAAACATACAAATCAACAAAAATGCAGAAAAACACACAAAATTACAACAAGAACACAAGAACAAAAACCACACAATCAGTAAAAACTGACAAAACAATAAAACCACAAAGACAAAAAAAGATAAAACCATGTTTTCCTCCTGTATTATTGCTCTGATTGGTCATTATTCTGAACGCTGACATCAGTGTTGATAATGTGGCCCTTGGATCAGGTATAATCACATTTTTGTCTCCCACGCTGTGATAGAGTTGCCCATACCTGGTCTACAGGCAGTGATGTTTTCCTTTAGCTAAATATTTGGTGTAATGATTGAAATGATTGCAGTTTAAAAAATAATCTGAGAAACTCTTCTATCAGACAAAGATTGCAGTGACTCTTGCTGTTGAACAAGTTGGATACTGTTAGCATCGTTTCTTTAGTTGACACTGTGTGAAACTGCTTTAACAGCTGTCATTATCACTGTAATTAATACAGTATATTACTCGACTTTTCCCTTAGTTTAACCTTTAACAAATTATTTAATTTATTTTGAAATAATTGTATATTAATCATATCTGTACATTGCACAGTCCACAGGACTGTATAATTTGTGTATTATTGCTGGTGTCTTAAATCACTGGGCTCTGTATGCCACAGCATTATCAGGTTCATTACTGTTGGCAGCGACTGCACTTAACACAATATGTTACAGTAAAAGGTTGGATGATCTCCACTATTATGCATCAGCATGATTATGTCCTCTGTTACAAAGACTTACAATACACCAATGGGATATCTTAGGTCCAGAGTACAATTTAGAATTAAGACTTAAAGGAGTATAGGGCAGGATTTTAACTTCATTCATTTTTTATGCTAATCAGAATCAGAATCAGAAGAGCTTTATTGACCAGGTACAGTTTAGAACAATACGAGGAATTTGACTTGGTAGTTGCAGTGAAAGAAGACACTTCAACACACTGGAGCAGCCATTTGCGGCGCCCACATATTTAGGTGAAAAAGGGATCAACAACAGGAGGAGAGGAGGGGTGAGGGGAAAAAAAACTGCCAGTTTGAAACTGATTTCCCTAAACAGAGAAAGCAGTGTGAAACCAGGAAAAAAAAAACGCCTCCGCAAACATAAATGTAAGCATGACACAGTCAAACAACTCGAGACAAGGCATGTGGGAAGGGTTGGGTGGGAGGTTGGCTGGGGGAGGGGGTCAGGTGGGAAGAACAGCAGGATTCCAGCCGTTTGGGGACATGGGCGTGCTGCCAATGGGCGCTGCAACCACGCTTCCATGCAGCTGCGGATGGGTGGTGGGGAAAGATGGCCAATGAGGCATTTGAAGTTGAAGTCCTGTAGCTGCGTTACTGACAACCAGATGATGTGTGGAAAAGTTCAGCATCAACAGATCCAGGTGGGAATGTAGGGAAGGAGCGGGGGGAGGGAGTGGGGGTAAGAGCCGCCGTCTGCAGAAACTTCCTGGTGATTAGAGTTGAGACAACCTTGGCTTTAGCCTTGACTGACTGGGGAGCCGAAAGGGAGATAAGCAATGTGATTTGATACAGGCTATGTCAATTTCCAATAGCCTTCTGTCCTGGGTCTCTCTGCTGTAATCCAATGAGTGGCCTAGTTTCCACTTCCAAGCCGGGTCTCCAACTTCTCCCAGTTGTTATCCATAATCGTAGACGATCCAAAAGCAGCTTGCTTGCTTTTGATATCGATCAACACATGAGTCTGAGTGTTCAGAGCCCTGCTACATCCTTCAGAAATCACTGGCAAATCACTAGCAGATTAGGAAGCCACCAGTTCCGATCAGCAGCATGCCTACTATCATTATTCCAATCATGTAGCTGTCCTCCACGTCTTCCACGGAAAGGATGGACAGACACACAACTCGCCACTTGTTCCAAGGGTCAAGTGCGTATCCAGCTGCAAACGTCCCGCTTGGACATGCGGGTTCACCACCCCTGGTTCTTTTCGTCGAAAAAATCTGATCGATAGCACTGAGAGACCAACTAATTAGTTCCATTATTCCGGTTTTGGATGAGTTACAGAGAGAGGCTCTTGTTAGGCTCACAAGACCAGACAAAGCAGCAGCTGGGAGAGAGATAAGATGAAGCACGATGATGACCAAAGAGAATGAGCCCACACGTATTTCTACCTATTGCTGCGCGCCCCCGCGGTGGCTTGGCTGATGGCTACAGTTACACTTACCACTGTGGCGTCACTATGGAGTCTGATTTCTGATGATCCTGCCCTACGCTCCTTTATCAAGCTCAAACACTAGGATTTAAAGGGAACATATTATGCTATTTTTCCACCCATCTCCATTTGTTCTAAGAAGCCCAAAAACATAGTATTTGAGGTTTATTTTCCCAAACCTGCCTGTTTTTCCAAAGTTTTAGCCCTCTGAAAAGTCACAATTCTGACCAATTCTGAAACCGCGTGTGAGTGAGCGTGTCTATGCACACGGACTCCACACAACAGTTGATCACAAGCAACGTTCTTTTGCTATTTACACACTCTTGTTGTTGTTTTCAGCCAAACTAGTGCACATTACAGTAAAACACATGGCTATTTAAGCGGCTATTGGGATTGTGAGTCAGAAAAGCACTGTTTTGTGATGTGTATGTGCAGTGCAGCTTCAGCTGCTTCAAACACTTAGCTGCTACGTTGCTTTATTGACATCATCTCATGTAGCGATTACAGAAATAGTCCATTCAGGGTAATAGTTGACTCTTTTGTGCAGCCTCAACAGTGGCATTGTGTCACAAACACCGGGTTGTCAGATTTGTGGTTCGTGTTTGGGCTGTTTTTATTGGAACGGGCGGGTTCTAAGATGATATGATCTGGCAACACTTTTATTTGTGATGTCACAAATGTAGAAAATTTGAAACGGAGCAATTTTCTCTCTGTTATAAGACTTACACAGACCACAAACAAATGACTGGATGGTTTTATTTCACAATTTGTGTGCTGGTGGACACGTGATAAAAAAAAAACTGCAAAAGTAGATTTTTCATGTCCTCTTTCAAGCTGAACTGAATTCAGATATCCCAGCTTTGAAAAGTATTTGATTTCACTGATTATTTTATTACTACACACCAGAACAGTGGATCCTGCAGAGATGTTTCATTTTCAGACAGGCTAATGTGTCTGTAGTTCTACAGGGTGGGGTCATGCAGGATATGTGCACAAGTCAGAATATAAACTGAGACTATAGCCAATGTGATTGCATTGTCTGCCAAATAACCCATAGCCAAACCTAATAAAGAGGATTTCTTCAACTTTTGTAGATTCTTCAGTAGGAAGGAGAACAACGTTTAACCTGCTTCAGGGTTGCCTCTTCAGAGGATGGAAACTTATTTCAACAGAACAGGAAACCTTTTGAAGTTTCCACTGCCTTCTGATTTTCAAATAATTGTGAATTTCAGAAGATCTCGTCCCTGTACCAATCAGGCAATGCAGGGTTTTCGAGACACTGATTGACAAATCAGCAACATCTAACCACACTGAATTTAGAGTAGTTTGTCACCAAAAACTGAGCAGCAGCTAGAAACATGCAGTGCAAAGCTGAATGTGTCTCGCAATTAGTGACAGTGAGAAGTGGAAAATGACAGCAGGAAGATCATGTCTCTTATACAGACACATAATGATATTATGTCTGTGCATGAGACATTTGTTCCATCAATTGTAATGGTCAATGTAGAACTGGTGGGCGATGAATTTCAAATAATTTCTCATTAGATACATTATCCAGAATATTAAGTATTATATTCATTGATATGGGATTTCATGCCAATTTCCGTCTAGAAGGATTATTGCACTGAAGGAGTTTAGCTATGGTGGACCTGTCGTTTTATATAACGTTCTCCAGTTTCTGAGAAATCAAATAGCACACGTGTCAAACTCAAGACCCGGGGACCAAATCCAGCCCTTTAGTGCATCAAATTCGGCCCTCTCAAAAAAGTCGATAAAAATAATAGAAAAAAAACATGAAACATTTTGTAAATGACCAACTAATTCAGTTGTAGATATCTCAGCTCCACCAACATTTAATCAAAATCAACAATATTTGCAGAGCTCAGTTTTCAACGTTGAGGTCAGGACCCCATGTGGGGTCACCTGCAAATAAAAAGCAGGTCTCCTGAATCGTCTAGTAATAATAATAAAAAAATTTATATTACTGATTAAAATCATATTTTTATTTTATTTTCTAATTACTATTCTTCAAAATAAAACACCACATGCAATCTCCAACAACTGTATCCTAAACTACCACTTTCTCAAATATAAATCTAATTCAAATAAAATGGCAGTATAAAAATATCTGAGCGGGCTCATCTTTCCACTTTGTGGACTAATCCTGGCTACTCTGTAAAGTATTTGTAATTGTGACACAGTATAACAAACATGATCAAAAAATAATTTTAGATTAAATAAAAATCTCTGAGGTGACCAGAAATTTGTAAAAGTAAAAATGGGGTCACGACCAAAACAGTTTTGGGAACCAATGCTCTAAGACCATTAAAAATGTAGCACATTGTGAGGTCCAAACCAGTAACCTATGCCTATGTCTTAGTGAACTAAATATATTATTTTACGTTACATACCTACTTAGCCTGTGCAGAATCAGCTGACACAGGGGGCACTGTGGACAGGACACCAGGTTGCATTTTGTCCTGTCTTTTCGCATGTTTGTTTTTCTTCCTTTTCTCATTTTCAATAGAGGATCAAGCACTGAAGGACACATAAAGAACTATGACATGCTAATACATAATGCATCAGTAATAGCATCACAAGAGATGTGCAGGCAAAAGCTAAAAGGCTAAAGGGCTTAACTTGTGGCTCCCATCTCACCAGAGGTGTACTGCTGCATATATGCAGGTACTCTGTGCATACTCCCCTCTGGGCAATGTGCGTTTCTCCATAGCTGCTTAAAAATAGCTGACATTTTAAGGTCTTTTATGCAAACTGTGCTGAGTTCAATGCATATCAAGGCTTCTGTGCCCCGATTTTAGCCTTAAAGGGAGTGGCTCATCTCATTCAAAATGCCGTCCACTCAAATGTGCGTCATGTTTTATAATCAATTAATGGCCAGGTTGCACCACATGTATGATTTGTTTTGTTTTAATAGAGATTTTATCCTTTCGTATCATTAAAAGCATTCACGTTCTGAGGCCATTGCACAAATCATTTCTGTTAACCGTATCTAGACTTTTTGTGCAATATGAGGACAAATATTTACATTTTCTAAAATTTAGTGCAATCAATTTATTATTGGTGCATAGGGTTTATTATGTGCTACATGCATAGACCTTGTATCTTCCATCTGTGCATCGAAGCTGGAATGAATAAATTGTTGTATTGGGGACTGATGTTTGGGGGTTATGCATTGAAGATAATGTCTAGTTTCCTTACTTTTAATCTGAGTTTTATTTCACTTTTTTATTTCTTCAGACAAAATAAGCAAATGCTCTGAAAACAATCACCATCATTTTAACTAGTGTTGTTCCGATACCCTTTTTGTATGGGCTGATACCCACTTTCACCAAAAATCACATCCTCGAAATAGGCGACATTTTCTCTTGTGTGTAAGGATGTTCATTTGTTTCTCGGCAATATGAAAACACGGCCCCGTGATTGGTTCAGAGCGGCAGCTCCGGACCAATAGCGATAGCTTGCCTTGACATGCACTGAACACATAACCATACGTGTTTCTGTGAACAGGAGTCAGGGCAGCAGTGAGAGTCGGGAGAGAGAAAAACACAAGGCGCTGCGTTTGAAGAAGAGTTTGATGCCTTAAAGGTGCAGTTGGTAACTTTGAGGAGAGAGAGTACAACTTTGAAATCCCTCCCCCTCAACTGCTATGCTGCCCTGCCTCCAAAGTTCCTCCCCCCAGAGGAGGCTGGCGTGAATATTGGTAAATGGCCAGATAACAAAGCAGATTAAGGTGCGTTTACACCGAACGTGACTGAAGCGACTAGATTACATTCAAATAAATGTAAATGAAGCGACCTCAAGTTATCGCCCCTCAAGAGAGGTGATTAGAGCGACCAGGTCAAATTTGAACTTTTCAAACAACAACTGCCCCCCCCCCTTCACTGTCTGTAGAGCCGAGGCAGCAGCCCCTCCCTCTCGCTACAGTGAGACGGCTGCAGGGGAGGGCTGTACTACACCTCCTCATCTTACGGGGACAAAATTAAAACGGTTAACTTCTTGAATAAACCTACATTCAGGGTGAACTCATCCTTTAGTAACTCCGGAAATGGATTATTTAAACAGTCCATCAAACACACTCTTGGCTCTGATTGGTTCTTTTTGTTCTGTCGCGGTGGATTCTGGCAATTTGCAGTAGGAGCAGTAGGCAGGACTTAATGAGCCTCGTTTTTTTTTTTTTACAGATTACTAGTTACCTATTGCACCTTTAAATGGCACCGGCGTGTTAATAGTTAGTACTTGCTGATATCAGTGCCAGCCTTTTAGTGCCGTGTCGGGGCCCGATACGAGGATCAGTATCGGCACGACATTAATTTTAACCAAAATATTTTTTGCCTTGTTGATTTCACTAAATCTTACCAGATTAATGTGTTCAATTTTTAACCTTTAAAGAGTAAATTAACCCCAAAACCATTTGTTTCTGTTGAAAATAAATGTATTTGGTATAAAATAGTGTTTCTTCTCCAACTCTTGACATTTTAAGTCCAAGTATTTTATTATATTTGTATAATTTGTTATTAAATGTGAGTGACTGCCCTCTATGGGTTGAAATCTGGCTATTACACTATTAAAATTAAATTTTGCTACTGTTTGTGAATTGTGAATAGAGAGGTACAGTGAGTAGGTAGTTAGCATAGCATAGATTATTTTTTATATCATAGACTAGGCGTGTCTCAACTGCTCCAGGAGCCTGTAAAACTTATCTAAATAAGAACGTCAGCACAATTGTGAATTAAGGAACGATCTACCCGTTTTATTATGTTATTGTTATGAGGAAAAATGTAGATTGTTTGGTAATCATTGCTTGACTCATCCTTTAAACGTCCTTCCTAAATATGAGGTGGAGTAGAGTTTTACGCCACACAGCTCAAACAGGAAGTCCCATGGAGAATAACTCTGTATAATTCTGTATTTTCAGAAGTGAATTACGACACCACTGCAGCAGTGTACAGTCTGCTCCAGGACGCTCTGCCAGGTTAAAAAAACAAACTTTTGTGCGGCTGCTTATGATAATGAAGCAGTGCAGGAGTGCAGCTAAATTATGTGATTTCCATTCGAGGTCATTGCTAAAAGGGATAAACTGAATATCCATGCCTTTTAAAAGGGTTTGTTTACAGTGAGAGTATGGGATGTGGCATCTGCCCTTTACTTTTCAGAATTCATATTGAAACTTTTTTAACCTTCATTGTAGACACATTTCTGTTTCACAGTGATTTTTCTGTTTTTTTTTTTAAATGTTCACTTTGGCGAAGAGCACAAACATCTAGTCTGTCATTGTGTCAACAGTCTGAATCTAACAGGGGGAAAAAAAATCACTTTGGCAAACTTGGCATGTTTGACTTAGAGCTTTTGCAATTTCAGTTTCCCATGGTTGACTGGGGCTAAGTTTAACCTCTGCGACGGTCCCACTAACAAAGCAGCCAGCACACAAGAGTGAAGATAATTAACCCAGTAAGGAGATATGCAAGAGAGAGTGACTTTGAAGCTTGATCTGTCCTATACTGCATACAAAGATCATGAGAAAATATATCCACTTACGTCTGTGGTGTTGTTTTCTACCTTTAGGGGATTTATATCTTTAACTTACTCTTCTTCTCTGATGTCTCATTTATTTACAAAGAATAGAAGCTTTTTATTATTGTTGTATAACAAGGAAATTAAGGTGCTCTCCAAGAATGAAGAATGACATATCACACACTGAAATAAAATATTGGAAAAAGAAATGTAACACGACTCAGCACATTATATACATTACCATAATACACAATGTAAAAAGGTAAACTGACCTGTTGGTGAGATAAATAAATATGGCACAGATAGTGGATTGCACTTTGACGTGAATTATTACACTTATTATTTTTACCAGGGTTTATTTATTTATATTTGTTTGTCTGTGCAGGAGCAAGATAAACCTTACATGGTGTAAGGTCTATCTTGTAATGGAGTGGAATCTTTGATGGTGTAAGTTACACCATCGAAGATTCCATTACATTTTGGAGGGGATCTGGAATAATATACTTTAATCTTGATCGGTTTTAAAAAATTGAAAAGATCTCCATCTCTTATCATTGACGACATTTCAAAATGTATATCTCGGTTCATAACGACCATTCTTTCTGAAATTATACTCAGTCTTGTCAAACCCCCTTACCCCACGAGTTTCATCCGTATCTGATTCCAAGTTTTATCGCAATTTTTCAAAAATAATTGGTATGCCCATATATTTGGACCAACTGTATTGTTTTTATTAGCGATAGAAATTTCTTCCAAGCCTTCATGATACCGTGATCAGGATCACTGATCCAGATAACTGCCAATATCTGGCAAAGAGGATATTTTAAATATATATATATATATATATATATATATATATATATATATATATATATATATATATATATATAGTTTAAATATATTTATTTTTAGTAAAGTTTTAATGCTAAGTGTTTATTGTTTAAATCAAAGTGGAAGCATTTTACTGTACTCTTTTGTATGAAAACTGATTTACTAATAATTGATATCATTCTTTCTAACTTGGACTCCTTTTATGGCTCAGATGGTAAAATAGGTTGCCTTTTAATCTAAAGAGTATAAAAAATGTCTGCTCAATGTCATATTTGTCCTTGGGCGAAACCACTCCCCAAGTTGTTTACACTGTTGGCCGGTCATTGGTGTGTTTGAGTAAAGCTTTGATACAACGCAGGCAAACATAAGCACCATATAAGTCAGATCAATTTACCATCAGCAGCCTTTTCTAGAGTAGTGTGTAAAAGTCAATATCTGTCTCTGGCTGGTGGCATTGGTGAATTTGTGTTTCTTTTACCAGTCTTAGTGGCCACACTAATGTCACTCGATTGGTTGTGGTGCTATTTTAGATTTCCTTTTGTTTAATGAGCAAAAACAAGTTTCCACCTGCAAATGTCGGAATCCACTACAGTGTTTTATAAGCTGAAAGTTCTAAATGTCGGAAGCTCTGCGTCGCCCTCCTTAATGAATTGTTTTGTGATAAAACTCTGAACCTAGAATTCAAGCTCCAAACTTTCACAGCAGCTGTTTTTCTCCTTCAGTGTAAAACCTACAGGGACTTGATAGTGAAGGGTTAGGCAAAGGCTAACACACTGGCTAACACAATGAAGAGAAACATTTCATTTCCATGAAAAAAAAACAAGTACAGGTAAAAAGTGGCCTTGTGTCATTGCCCGATCTCGTTAGATCTAAGCTAAGCAGGGCTGGCTCTGATTAGTCGTTGAATGGGAAACCAATGAGAATTCCAGCTTCCACAGTGGGGGGCACTTGCTCTAGTGGTATCTGTCATTGTGCCCTTAGGCTAGACACTTCACCCACATTGCCTAGTATGAATAGTGTGTTGGTGGTGGACGGAGGGGCCGAGAGTGCACCATGGTAGCCTCGCCTCTGTCAGTCTACCCCAGAGCAGTTGTGGCTACAATAGTAGCTTACCACCACTAAGTGTGGAGTGAAAGAATAATGCCATGACCAAAATAAGGCGCTATATAAACCCAATGCATTATTATAAAATGTCCTTTTTTCTGGGCACTAGGGACTATTTACATTTCTTCTTATTTAAAGAGTAACTAAACCCCACTTTTTTCTGCTGAATACAAATGTATTTGGGTATGAAGTAGTGCTGTTGATTGTTCCTGGTCCAACTCTCATCATTTTAGTCAAAATATTTTAATTTGGCACATTTTGTTGTAAGATGTCAGAGTGACTGCCCTCTATGGGTTGAAACCTGGCTATTACATCAGAATTTTGCTATTGGCTGAAAAGGGTGGTTTGTGACATTTTGGTGGTTTCTTACATCATGAACCACCACTGCTAGCCCCGCCCCTTTTATAAAAACTGGCACCTGTGGGCTCTACAATCTGTGGTGAGTAGGTTTCTTAACTGTTGCAGGAGCCCCGCCCATAATAAAGGCATTTTTTTTTTTATTTCCCTCCTATAGGCAGGTCAGGAGAAAGCAAGGGTTCAATTACAATTTAAATATTAGGAGGATTTTGAGTAATAAATCCCACTTTCACCAAAGACCAGTGTCTCCAACTGGCTGCAGATCTTTGAAACTGTGTTGCAAGCATTAAGAAATGTAATTTAACAAACAAGTTCTTTATTTTCCCTCAGTTAGATCTTAATTAATAGTGTAATTTTGTTAAACTATCTAAGCCTTCATTGGAAACCGTTTTTCCCTCCAAATAAACTGGGTGAATGTCTCTCCCTGTTGTCTTTGAAACACCATACTCACAGTTTCTCGTGTAAACAAACCCCGTTCTGCTTCTGTGTCTCTGTTTGAATTTACTTCTTGTTATCCATCTTCAAGAAAAGATGGGAGCAAAGCGGCAGGGGGGGAATCAAGTTTCATCACGCGGCCATATAAACTGAGACAGAGCCTGACATCGTCTTTGGAGCTGCTCATCTGAATATTACCGTTGTTTGGCATGCTGAAATATTCAGTGGAAAGGGGCTCTTTTTTGGTCATACGTCAACGGAGTTCAAGAGACCGAGTTATTACATGACAAAAATTAGTCTCAGGAGATCACCGTGGATAGGGGAGGAAAAAAATAAACCACTTATCTGTGGAACGTTTGCAGGGAAGCACTTTATGGGGAGAGGGAGGATTGGGAGCACTCACTTGTGAGTGGTAGCTGCATGCAGACAAGCAGTAGAGAAGGAGGGGGAGGCACTCACTATACTGAGTAGTCGCTGCGGTTTGCCTCCAGAGAGTTCAGGTTTACAATCGGTGAGGGTGGAAAGAAAAATAGAAACTTCAACTGGGTGAGTTGTGGCAGATCTCCTGACACAATCAAACACCAAAATGTCCCTTTACGGACATCTACGCTGGTAAAGTGAGCAGCCAAATGCTGCAAGTGGTTAGAGTTTTGGTGACGAGATGCTTTAAAGTGAAGCTGTGGTTTGGTGTTGTAGCTTCCTGTGTGACTCACCAAATCCCATAAGCTGCTGTAGTATCTCCAACGTCCAGACCAAGACTGCTTTAATCTCAAGTAGACAGCGAGTGTGTTTTATCCTCCAAAGCTTCAAGCTCTATAGTCGTTGGGAAACAACAGAATCAATTAAACAGCAACGGGGACTTGGCATGAGGGAAGAGGAGTAAATAAACGAGAAGACAGGTTTAAGAGAGTAACAATAATTAGCTTTACCTGTATTAGTAAAATATGAAGTATTATTGTTGACAGTTTAAACCAGAGATGGGCAACTTCTATCAGAGCGGAACCGCAAAAATGTGACTGTCTGATCCGAGGGCTACATTATCAATATTAATGTTAGCATTTAGAATAAAGACCAATCTGAGCATTTATACAGGAAATATGTGGGTTTTCTTGTTGTTTTTTTTTGAGTTTTTAGACATTAGGTGTGTTTTTGTATTCATTTTGTCGATTTTATTGTCAGTATGGTGGATTTTTGTTGCCTTTTTGTGTGTTTTTGGATTCATTGTGTGTTTTTGCTATATATTTTGTGTTACTGTGTATTTTTCTGTCATTTTGTGCAATTTCATTGACATTGTGTGCATCTTTTAAGTTCTTTTGCGTATGTTGTTTTTGTAGTCATTTAGTGTTTAAGTGGCTGTTTAGTGTTTTGTTTTTTGTAATCATTTTGTGTACTTTTCTTGACATTTTGTGCATTATGCTGTCGTTTTCTATGTTTCTGGAGTTTAGTGTGTTATGTTGGGTTTCATATAACTTTCAACTGCATGAATTACAATTTTGTTTTGGGGGCCGCACAAATGTTGGCCGAGGGCAGCATGTGGCCCCCGGGCCGCCAGTTGCCTATCTCTGGTTTAAACCACAGAAATACTGTGAAATGAAATAGAAAGATGTGTACTTACAGTATATGGAAAGACAACAAAATGTTTTAAAATTGCAGGGCACAAATCTATGGAGGACCAAACCTGCCAAAATTTAAACTCAATCAACGTGAAAAATACAAAAAAAAAATTAATTCAATACAAATTAATAAATCTAAGTTATATATAAGTAAAAAATGCTGAAATATAAAAACATTGTCCAAAAGTTAAATATAGATTGATGAATGAAAGTGGATATAAAAAAGGAAATAAATATAATTTATTTTTATTTTGTTTTTTACTTTTATTCATTTAATCATTTAGTTTATACATGTAAAAAATATTTTCAATTTAGTTTTGTTTTTATTTTTACTTTTATTTTAAATTTTGGCAAATTTGGGTCACTGCAAAATATAAATATAAATGACAGGGGCCGTCCTAAGTAAATAAATCAATTATTTTTTGTATTTTCTTTTTTATTTCCTTTTTTTTCCCTATCAATCTATATTACAGTATTTTTTTCATTTTGCATTTCTTATACTTATTTATTTGTATATAATTTTTAATTTTCTTTTTTGTTATTTTTCATTTTTATTTAGTTTTACACAGTCATGTGATTCTTTCATTGTTTCAGGAAGTGACAGAATACTCTCTCTATAAAGGCTGTGGTTATTAGTCATATAACATCACACACAGATGATTGGCGAATTTTTCAAGGTCTGAGCAAATAGACTTATTGGAAGAAAAAAAATTCCTTTTATTATTACTGTGCAACCACCTGCTTCTTTTTAAGCTGTGTTGTATTCAGCTCTCCTTTTTTTAAGCCCCTCTGCTTTTTAAAGAAAAACATGCGCCGGTTTTTAAATCAAAGAGAAATTCTTAGTTTAAGGGTTTAAGTCTTGCAGGAATTGTGCTATTTTGTGAGCTACGTCTGTTTTCCTATAAATGAAGAAAGATTACGGCACAGATGGTCAAGTTTAGTATTAATGGATGTGCTTGCTTTGTTGATCAAAGGGAATTTCAGCACCTGTTTGAAAATATTCTAAAAAAAACGACATATATATATGTTTTAAGCAGCGCATTGGAAGTTTTTCCTGAATTTTTGCCAGCATCTGCAGAATAAAAGAAGAGTGAATTCCAACCTATATTATCTATGATAATTCATTTAAGGAGATAGAACAAAAATATTTCTGCAGACTAGCATGTGATTGTACACTGGCCGTTATATTCACTAAATCAGGGGTTTTCAACTGGTCTCACCTTGAGACCCACATTTTTCCACAGTCAATAAATCGCGAACCACTTTTTTTATTTTGGAGAATTCACTCAACCAAATTTAGTTTTTCAAAAATAGCTGTTGAAAACACAAATATAATCTTTTATAAAACATAAATCTATGTATTTTCCTGTGAAACATGCATTTCACAGCATGCGTGTCAAAGGAGAAGTTTCTTTCAAAATAAAAGACAAGTCCAACATGAGAGACATTAAGTAGGCTATTGATTTTTTGTTTTGACCTGCTATCTGTGACCCACCTATCCACCAACCCAAGGACTGAGTGGTTATTACTAAAAGTGATATCCAAAAATATGATTATCATTATTTTATTCTTAGTTAATAATTGTAATCATGATAATGATGATGTAAATTGTCTTGATTACAACATGAACTTAAAATATAAGGCTAACACCAGGAAAGAGATGACCAGAAATGGTAAAACTATAGAAATAAAATCATTCAGGAGGAACTAAATACTGTTTTATTCCACTTATTTACATGTTTGGTAACACGTAGAGCCACAGATTATTTAAAATGTGTGTTATCTCTCATTCATTCCATCGTTATGCTCTACAGTTGTTGTAGTCGGCCTTATTTCTACTTGGATCCAGAAAAAATAGAAAGGGGGTACTTGGGCCAAAAACGTTTGAGAACCATTGCCGTAGACCATGACAGAGCAGTAGTTTTCAATTGGCCCTAATTCATAGAAATGTCTGAGAAACTCTAACCACATATGGTCTACGTTTCACACCCAGTCCTATAAGAACCCTGTTTATTGATGTTCTAATGACCTCACTGCAAATTGACTGCCAAATGACTATGCAGCGTCTGTTTTTGACAGTCTGTCTTTGGCAATTATGCTTCCCAGTCTGCCTGGGATACTACACTGAGACAGTATAATATCTTTTATATTCCTCTGAGTGCATTGAATACAGTGTTGTGCATTGCCTCAAAGTCACCCTCCAGAAATGATTTCCTCTGAGTGAGTCTTCCTATTCTCTTGTTCATCATAGGTTTTAAACAAATGATCCACAAGGCATTTGCACACTTTTATACTTGACTTCACACTTCTCTCTGCCGTTTGGAAGCCATTTAGATGATATCATAGGAATGCGTCTGTGTGTGTGTGTGTGACTATGCGTGCGTGTGTGTGCATATATGCATGTGTGTGTGTGCCCTTTTGCACATGAAGTAGCAAACTTTCACCTGCCATTAATAATTGATCTGCTGAATCTAGGGCACATGAGGTTTGTATGCAAGTGGGCAGCAGCAACTGCAGGAGGTTAGCCTCCAGTTGGTTGGAAGAGAAACATGCGAGGCACCAGGAGGTGGCGAGCAGTGAACTGGAAGAAGCCACTATGTGCAAGTACAGGTATAGGTCTTTATCACCCTGATGGTTACAAGGCAGAGCCATTGTAACCTCTAAATCAATCCCAGCAAAAAGCTTTTATGGTAATAGAGTGTCATACCTACAATGTGCTCTCTGTGTGTGTGTGTGTGTGTGTGTGTGTGTGTGTGTGTGTGTGTGTGTGTGTGTGTGTGCGTGTGCGTGTGCGTGTGTGTGTGTGTAGGAGGTAAAAGACATGTCAACATTATGTTGTTTTCATTATAAATTAATTGAATCAAAACAGTGTTTTGTGTAGAACATAGACCATGAGATGATGTAATGCTGTATTGACACTATAGGAAAAAACACTAAACTAAATGCCTCCACACAAAGAAAATAAGAAGTCTAAAAATGTAGTATTTAATTATAAGATTGCATTAGATATGCAACCAGGAACAAAATGTAACGTGGAACTAAAGTGCAAAAATATTGATTTAAAAGGACTGAAAAAATAAAAATAAAATGTTTTGGTTTTCTTAAGCTTTTTGCTTCAGATTGCAAAAAATGTTATTTTATTTCCTGTATTTTTGACTAATTAACTATTAGTCATTAACCAACACTTTTAAATTTGGTTTTCATGCAGGTTATTTGCTTCATTTAGTTTTTTAGTTTTAATTTATACATGAAATATGTTAGTTGCAATATGAAACATGATGTTACTTGTTTCCTGTTAGTTTATTTCATACGTGCACTGAATTTCCTTTTTTGTTTTCTTTAGCTTTTCTTTATTTCCTGTATTTTTGACTACTGCACTTTTACATTTGTTTTTAATGCAGGTAATTAGTTTAATTTAGTTTTTGATTTATTGTGAAATATGATGTTTCTTGTCGCATTAGTTCAATAAATTTGAAAATGTGTTATTTGTCAGTGTTATTTAGGGGCCAATGGGTGCAAGTGGGGCTTGATTGTTCACCTTCGTTCAACATGGAGAATTCCCCACTGAAATACTGTAATTATCCAGCTCTGATGTTTTCCACCAAAGGGTTGTAGTGGTGGGCTGACAGGTATTAATACAAAGAAAGAAGAATTGATACCCATAAGCAGATTAAATGTCACTATAGGTGAGTGTGTACGAAAAAGTTATACTTTATTATCATTTTCTTTTAGGGCCTATGCGATGAATCTAGATAATTATATCCTGGATTCATCGCTGTTAGCGGGCTTCACCCAACCAAACATTGTCCGTCAGACAGATGCTGTCCTACGAAGGTCGATCACAACAAGTTGAGTTAAGCGTGTTGATTTCATTCTGGTTAACCGGCACGCACTAGTGGCGGAAGCAGATATTACAGCGTCTGACCAATCACACGGCTGAACTGTAGAACGTTACAAATGAGGAATAATTCTTTCAAATATGAATAATTAAAATACATAATTCAGACCAAAAACAGCACTGTTGCTGCAGTGAAAGCAGAAAGTAATTAATGCAGGAATTGATGAGTGTTAATAATATTTAAATGAGTGAGATTATGAACTGAGAATCAGTTTCACTTTCTCCTTTTTTTAACTTGTCTGTGGCTCTGATGCTGCGTTCATACAGATCAGCCTACATCATAAAGTGGAATATATTTATATGTCATATTATCTACAGAACTGAGACTCTTTGCATCACCACAGAATACATCAATTCATTCATTTATCAATGTGACACGCCCAATGCACGCAGGCTTTATCAGCTGACTTATTTTATTGATTTTATTTTATCAGTCCATCAGATATAAATCTCTATGTTTCCTAAAGGATGTCATTGGTAAATGAAAGGACTGCATTGATGTCTGAATATTCTCTCTCTCTCGTCAGCTGTCAGATCAGATCCACACAGTGACGTGTTCACTAGCGATGGGCAATATGGACTAAAAAAAATGATCCCAATAATTTCTGGAATTTATCACGATAACGATAAACATCACAATAAATAAAAACTATAAATAAACAAAACAATTCCCAGCTTAAAGTGTAAACAGGTTCTTTACTAACACAAATATATTTGACACATCAACACTAGACACATTAAAAAAACTCAAAGAGTTCATGAGCTGATATTTTATGGAATAGATTTGTGCATGTGGCAAAATAACTTCATTAGTGTTTTTACTGTTGCTGAATCTTGTTTCACTTATTGTATAATGAGTTACATAAAGTTATGATTGATAAATAACGCTCTGATTTCCTATAATTAAACCAGATCAAGCTGATGATTTATTAATTCAGAATATTTAGGTGTAATAATCACAATAGTTACATTAGTCTAATGGGACCAGCTTTGTCTTGTGAACACCTGAAATATAATTTCAAAATTTTGCACTTCACAAGTTGGGATGGATGAATAATGCCGTTAGTATTTATGCTAACATTTATTTCGCACAACGTGTGACATGTTTAGCTTTTATCCTTCCATACAAGTGTTAAATCTGACCATAAACAAATCAATGGCTCTCTGTGGGTTTATGACAGTAAGACGTGTTGTTTTTACTTGGTCTATTCCTTATATGGAGTGGTTAGCGTTAGCTCTTAGCCCAGTCTGTGTGTCGGTGGGTTAGCTTAGCATAGTTAGCTTTAGTTGAGTTTCCAGTTCATAATCGTTGCTGCGGGTTCATCTCTGTCCCTGTGTTTGTGGATCTGACGGAGAAAGTTGGATTGGTTCAGTTTGTTGGATGTTTATCAGGTTTGAACCAAGTAGCGGTCCATGTTGTATCGCAGCACGGCAGCTTCAGGTAACCGTGACGAGCACCGGCGTCAGTGTGTGTGTGTGAGGGGCGAAAGGGGTGGTGCACACTGTGGAGGCTCCGCGGCGGAGCTGCCGTGAACAGCGCTCCGCCACAGAGAATAATAAGTTGTTGATGACAAACTTGTGGGCAATTTTGGGAGGGGAGAAAGGTTGTTAGGGGCGTTCGTGGCTAAATTGAGGGACAAATGGCCCATTGTCCTTGCTAATTTACGACATGGGCATTTATTGTTTCTATTGTGAGATTACATATTCTTACCAGTGAGAAGGGTTTTGACGATATATCGTGAACAACGATACATCGCACATCACCTTTTATTGGACAGCTCGCTTTCTAAGAGATCTGATTGGTCAGGAGGAGGGACTTTAGCACTTGCTAAGATCCTAGCCAGAGAAAAACCTGCTCGCGAGCAGGCTAGTCGTTCAGCATAAGTTTCCATGGTGATTTAGCTCGGTAATACTTTGGAGTCCAGCACACACTGATTTAGTCCCGGAAGTTACCCCCATACTGTTTAGATCCCACTTAAAGAAATAATTCATTTTTATCTTTAGTATCAGCCAACCTTTTTAGATTCAGGTACTCCATCTCATCCTCTGGGACTTTTTTCATTGTTCATTTTATTCTTTTTTTATTGTTGGTCTCTCCTACTGAGATATCCGTGAATAGAGTCAGTTGAATGTCGGCATCTTTGGAGCTGTAATAATTAGTGCCTTGCCATCAGACAGATGCTTTCTGACTGACGGCTTTTAACCAGGTCCTCTGGTTTGTATAGAGTATAGCTCCATGATCAGGCCTGTATAAAACTAGACCTTCGTGAATCCTCATTTTTCAACCACTCACATGATTTCTTCTCCCTGGTTCTGTTTATCTCAATTTGGGTCGGTACAAGAATTTATTGTTTGACGTTCACATTGTTGTCGTTCCATTAGTTTGTTTATGTGCTCGCTGTCACAAAGGATCATAACAGCTCACCCATCAAACAGTGCTGTGCTGCCTTCTGTCAATGATGTTGGACTGATCGAGTGACTGCGACACGTAAAACAGCACAACATCTGTCCAGTGTGCTGTCTAAATCCTTTTTCTAAATAAAAAAATTGTAAAAATGAAAATGACAAATGCACTTTAGTGCATTTATCTAGTCAATGCTTAACTGAAAGGCCCTATTTTGTTTTGTTTTTTGCCTCAAAATATGTTTCTAATAATGATCAGTGCCATGGAAAAAAATCACTAGTTTTGTATGTTGAATTTTAAAGAGGCTAAATAATAAATATTTATTTTATATTAAAATATAAATCCACATAGATGTGCCATTGTTTTGCTATTCTGTTTAAAGATTTCCATTGGGAGTGTTTTAATGTATTCGTTATCTTGATTCATTGAAGATTTTCATTATTTCGTAGTCACTACATAGTATATAATATTATAGTGTATAGGGCTGGGTGATTTTGCCTAAAAAAATCTCCGATTTTTTAAAGAAAAACTCAAGTTTCGATTCGATTTTTTTTTTCAATGCACTTAAAAATGACTGCAGATATATTGTCAAAAGTGCAACTTTATTGCTGTGATTGTCCTCAAGAGTTAAAATGCATAGAACAATCGCAAAATAAAAAGTAAATGAGGCTCAGTCATTCAACAATGTCAAGCTTTAACCCAGGTTTAAGGAAAAGTGCAACAGCAACTTCACAGTACATTAAAAAACTCAGACAACATATTTTAGAACATATAACATTACAATTAAAAATAATAAACTCTTTCCTTAGCATCTCAGCATAATGTTAATAAAAAATTAAACATGTCTGTGGTGCACACATAGCCTACTCAAAGGGTAAACACATGTAAACAAAGAGGCACTACGATAACCCACAAGGACGGAATGTGAAAAAGTCAGAAAAACTGTGGTGGAAAAAAAACAACTCAAATTTGCAAAACAAAGATTGTTTTTATCTACAAATTCGATAAATCGATTAAATCAATTTTTGGCCCTGCCCTATGTATACCATTCATCAAATTGTCTTAATTTAAATAACTTTTGTGTGTGTGCCTGTCCTATTTGCTGTGCAGAGAAACACACGTACACACTAAGTCATTACACTGCCTAACAACCCAAATATAAGAAGAATGCAAAAAAAGTGTGAGGGCATAGAAACCGTGCAAGGATAATGCTTTCAAGCTCAATTAAATTGGACCTTCCTGAGGTAGCGTGATAGAAATATCTATTTGAAAACAATAAGACTAGCACGAGCTAACACACATTACGTTTGGTCGACTAACTCGACTCGGTTTGTAGAACATGCAAAATAACACGAGCCCTCTAAGTTTGAACATTTTTTTTTTCCTTTGTTCATTTTCTTCTTATATCTGTTCATCTTTTATTGACTTCATCTGTGGTTTCTTTTTGTTTTCACCACCTGACTTTCTCACAGACAGCCTCCATCATTGCTTTTCTTCTGCTTAAATTCAGATTTGGAATTACCAGGCTTCACTTTACCCGCTCACGCTGCGTTGCCGTACCAGCTTCTGTGGGCAAATTCTTAATTTAAACAGGACGATCTTCACTAAGTTTGCACATGTTGTCAAGTGGAAATCTTAGTAAATGATGCGCAAAAGGCGATCACACAACACGCTTAGTGCTCTTCATTTAGGACCAGGGCCAAAGTAGTGTAAAGTATATAAATATATATATATATATATTTTTATATTATATTTTTTTTTTTGTATTATTCTGTTTTAATGTATTGCACTGTTTATTATCCTGTTTTTATTGTAAAGTGTCCTTGGGTGGCCTGAAAGGCATTTTAAATACAATGAATTATTATTATTATTATTATTATTATTATTATTATTATTATTATTATTATAATAATAATAATAATAATAATAATAATAATAATAAATACAACTGACTAATTTAATTCAATTCAACCTAATTTATATTATGCCAATCACAACAATAGTCATCTCATTGCGCTTATTAAAATATAGAATTATTTTGAAAAGAAACCAACAATTCCACATGAACACACATCAGCTACAGTGGGGAGAAAAAAAAAATATATATTATTATTATTGATTTAGTATTATATTTATTAAGGTTAATTCTATAGATTTAATCAAAGTACTACATTCTCTGAGGTGGCTATTGCATTGTTGTGATGTGGTGAAAAATCTTAAGTTTTTACACAAAACAGCTTAATAGTTGGATTCATGATGGATTTCGTTAGATTCAGACTGATATAAAACCCTGGTGACACACACAGGTTTCAAAGGTGTGATCCGTGTATTCTTTAGACATGCTGTTAATGTAACTCAGGCATGACTTACGCTGCGTGAGCTGAATTAGAAAGATGACAACTGACTCGTGTGAGAAATCTTACACTGAACATCCATCTAGAATAAATCCAATACACTCCCCCCAAGTTACAGCTCCTAACCACCTCTGAGAGCCTCCGGCCATCGATATGAAAGATAATTATTAGCCACTCTACCGACGAAAATTCCATTAAAAAGGCTCTCACTCACTTTAATAGAACTACAGTATGAGCTGCATATGGATACACTTTGGATGATTTATACAGCATACACCTTTGGCAGAAACATTAGTTTACAGTACTGTGCACCACCGACACAGGGAGCGTTTTAGATGTGAAACATTTAGCCTTGTGCTGCCATGATAGATGCATGTGAACCGCGCGGTGTACAGTTGAGTCGGATTAGGATGGATTTACACACTTATAAACTAATGGCGTATGCACTATAGATTGCCACTGTGTGAAAATGCAAACACGTGTTCAGATGGAAATGCATACACGTGTTCAGATGTGGTGCATGGCATGCATCAGTGTTCATGAGGCGCTAAGAGCAGACGGGCCGGCGTGTACAGCTGTGCTTTGGTAAGGCGTGGAATTAGTATCTCTGTGTGGTAATTAAAATGTTGGTATTAAACATCTGTGGATTAGCATCATCTCCCTGGTTTGGCTCTTGAGTTTCATCAAGTAAGAATACATTTGCTCGATTCACCCAAACGCTTATTAAAGATCCTGCCCTTTACCTGCTGATGCCACTTCCTGAGCTTGAAGCTATTTTGGGGGAATCTGAGCTTCTTCAATCCTATAGAAACACTGCTGTCACATCATTTCTGTAGTTTATGTTCATTTTAATAATGAGGTACATTGTTGAGAGATCTTCCAAAAATAAGATTTCCATAGAAACACAAAAATGAAAAAAATAAATGTCTTGCCTTGTCTGCACATGCTGTTGAAGGTCAACACTACATGAAGTGCAATGTTTTTATGGCAGCAATGCTGCTCTGGAAGGAGGTTTCGGTCCATCAGGACCAGAACCTCCTGACACAAAAACAGCCCCAGCCACCCATAATCCCCCCTCCACCTCCATAAAGTCAATATTACCTGCAGCACTGTATATATTTTTATATTTTTATTTATATTTTTATTTTTTTATCTTCGGAAAAAAAAAAGATAAAGTGTAAACTGTACTTAGCGAAATAAACTTTTCTGATTCTGATGTTTTGTTATGGCAATTAAATAGAAAAAAGAAAAGTAAAAAGAAAAAGAGAAAAAAAGAACAAAAAGACAAATAAGTTTGATATTATTGTTAATATAACTATTATTATAATATAACCAGATATATCATAATTCTAATACTAGCCTGTTTTCGCTAAATGTTTGTGTGTACTTTTTACTATTAATCAGTTTGTGCTCCATTGATTTTATGGAAAGTAGAAATAAAGATTGATAATATCATAATCATCACAATAATAATTGAAAATGAAGTTACATCCTTCCACGTATCACAGGACAGGAAGTAATTTATAGCTTTGCCTGCTACATACAGTGTATACAATGTTCAATTGTATATTAGACAATGCAGTGAACAAATAGGATCTTTTTATTTCACTTTGATATAACATGATAACAAACTCATGTACGATTCGTGCACAACACGATGAATACAAATCACCAATGTAAATGCATGCCATTGGGATTTTGGCTGAAAACCTGAAAAACCCACACAAAGAATGTATTTAAAGCAGCTGGATACAAAAATGTTTTATTACATAATCTTATAGTGTAGGTCTCATAAATCAATAATTTAAAGATTATGTGAAATCACAAGTAGGAAGGAAGTAAAAATACTTCCACATTCCACAAACCCCAAAACTTTTCCGAAAATATCAATAAACTGAGTTTCTACGGATGGAGATGAAAACAAACGTTCAAATGATCTTCGATTAATTGATCTATGAGACCTTCTCTTTGGATTTATCAGATAAAAAATGTTCACCTCCAGCAGCTACAAGATTTGTTGGTTTAGAATTTTAGATCAGAAAACCTCTTCTCGTATCTAATAAAGTGGTTATCAATGTTTTTAGTGATTTAGTACCATTCCTTGAAATGTGTCTGTAAAATAAGCCTTAGGATCAAATCAGTTATTGTATAATGTCATTTTTATTTTATATCATAATTCAATAGCTAAATCTCTGCTGCAGCAAAAAAAATTAAAAGTTTGATACATTTTAATTATGTCCTCATTTATTTATTATGAAAATATTAGTCTTTTATGGAACTTGTTTGATTAGATAAAATGAAGTTGTAACTGACTAAAAAAGCTACAACCATCACCAGAAACGAGAGGAAACATGCGCATCTTTCAATCATCTGCACCATGAGAACATCACATTTATGCAAAATACAGCTGAAATAATTCTATTAATCTGCATTTCTTAATGATTGTGGCGTTGTTTGCTCCCACCATTGGTTTTTTCTAATATTATTATTATTCTGGAGGAATAGTCAGGGAAATTTCTGAGGCAGTGTTGCCCTTAGTGGGGCTGGGGAATAGCAAATGAGACTGAATCTATAGGAAATTCTGCAGGCAACTGTTAAAACAATGAAAGAAAGAGAAAGGAGAAAACAATCGCTCTTCAAGCCAATGCTGCTGGTCACAGATGTTGAACGAGGTGTTATTGTGTGGGTTTCCTGTTCATTTGTGGGAAAAATGGCAGCGATCATCTCAACTCGAGAGAAATTCTCTGTGCACGATAATGAGAAAACGCTTGAGCCGATGTTTTATTGTGTACCATTTAGGCGTTTTTTCCCATGTTCATGAATTCTTGCGACGTTACTTACATTTTTAAGTAATAAACATGCAATCACAAACTCATAAAGGGGAATGTTGGGAGCTAATGAACAATTTGCAGTGCTATTTAGCGTGCTGTAAAACCATGGTTAAAAACAATTTTTATGTGCATGCAACTCATCAGTAATCAAGTCTTGATTTCTCTAAGTCTATAACCAATGAACGGAACCCAATTTCAATCATAATAGAAACAGGTGTGATACATTCAGAGGTGTAAAGTGCACTGATATATCCTACTCAAGCACAAGGCAAGGCAAATGTATTTGTATATCCATACACAAGGCCACTCAATGTGCTTTACATGATCAAAAAGTGCAACAGCTTAAAATCAATAAGAACATTTAAAATCATCAGTAAAATCCATTAAAATCATCAACAAACACAAAATACTCAAGTACAAGTAAAAAGTATCTCAGTTACATAGTACTCAAAGTAAAGAGTTACTAGTTACTTTCACCCGCCACGTTTATTTTTGGTAATAAATCTTGCTACGTTCCCTTGCATACAGTAAACATCTCATGGATAAAGAGACGAAATCTCGAGTAACGGTTGGGTGAAGAAATCAAGCAAATTACTTTATTTTAAAACATACTTAAGTACAAGTAAAATGACTGATTTAGAAATATAGTCTAAAAAGTACCCAAAAAAGCAACTCAATAAGTACTTGTAATTCATTACTTTCACTTCTGGATACATTTTGCCTGAAATATCAAAAGATCTGTTGATCACGTGGTCACAAACATGTTGAGCTTTTTTTTTCTATCACAATTCATCCGGTGACCCCAGTTTTCTATTGAGGACCGGTGCTTATTGTGTGACTATTGTTATCAATGTGTGACGTGGGAGTATTTTTAGATATTTCTGTTGTGTTTCTTTTATTTGTGGTCCATTGTAAACGTTTTTTATATATCTACACAAAGCTTTTATACATCAATAAATCACAAGGTTTCAATTTTTCTTTTGATTCCTCTTTCCCGAGAGCATTAGGAAACTTTGAAAACCACAGAGCGAACTCCACTGTTACGACCCCATTTGTGCTGCCTGTTGGTGCGCTTGTTAGGGCTCTGAGTGGGTTTGTCTATTCAACAGCACTGGACGGGGAGCTGTCTATATTCTGGGATTGAGGCGTTGTTATGGCAACAGCTGTTGAATTTGCTGTTCAAGCTGACCATCGTGTTTATAAAGCCCATGGCAGGTGTGTAGATCCTACTTGGTCTCCTTGTGTGAATAGTTGTCTACGTCATTCAAAAGCAGCAGGAAATGTCTTTATTTAATTTCTCTCTTTGTTTGTTTAAGAATAGCATAATTCTCCATCCATCCATCGATTATTTTATCCATCATCCATCTAGCAATCCAGGTATCCATCCATCCACCCATCCATCCATCTAGCAGCCATATATCCATCCATCCATCTAGCAGCCATACATCAATCCATCTAGCCAGCCATATATCCATCCATCCATCCATCCATCCACCCATCCATCCATCTTGCAGCCATATATCCATCCATCCATCTAGCAGCCATATATCCATCCATCTAGCCAGCCATATATCCATCCATCCATCCACCCATCCATCCCTCTAGCAGCCATATATCCATCCATCCATCCATCCATCCATCCATCTAGCAGCCATATATCCATCCATCCATTCATTCATCCATCCAGCCAGCCTTATATCCATCCATCCATCCATCCATCCATCTAGCAGCCATATATCCATCCATCCATCCATCCAGCAGCCATATATCCATCCATCCATCCATATACCCATCCATCTAGCCAGCCAGCCAGCCATATATCCATCCTTCCATCTAGCAGCCATATATCCATCCATCCATCCATCCATCCATCCATATATCCATCCACCCATCCATCCATATATCTATCCATCCATCCATCCATCCAGCAGCCATATATCCATCCATCTCGCAATTCATCCATTTATTTATCATTCATTCATCCATCCATCATACCATTATCTAGCCAGCCATATAGCCATCTCTTCGTCCATCAATCCATAATCCATTCATCTATCATCCATTCATCTATTGTTTTATCCATCCATGTATGCATCCATCATCTATTCTTTTATCTATCCATCCATCTAGCAATCCATATATCCATCCATTCATCCATCCATAGATCATTGAACCACTTTTCCATTCTTCTCTCCATCTATCCATCCATCTAGAAATCCATATATCCATTCATCCATCCATCCATCCATCATTCCATCAATATCACCCAAAGGAACAAAATGTTATACCTAAACATTTAACACCTGAGCCTGACTCATGTAATACTAAGTTTAAAGTCTGAGTTATATTTGAATCTAAATCATAACACACATTAATTCCTTAGAATGGAGAAGTATCACACAGTTAGTACTAAGTTAGTACTTAACATACATAAAAATTAACATGCATACAATAGCATGACTAGAACAAGCAGCATCCCATTGACATTCACTCCATAGAGGAAGAAATAACATTCAACATTATTTGTTAGCTTGGTTATAAGTCCTGCTCCTCTGAAGAGTAGTCCCATTAAATCAATAACCTAATACATTGCTTTACCACGGTGCACATGACCATCATATCAAACAGATTTGGATGGAGTAGAGAGCTGCCGCATTATTTAGTAACAGCCAATAGCAGAAGCAAAAACACCAGGGTGCTTATTAAGGTCCACGGTGAGACACAGGAAATTCAGTTTGTCCAGTCTAATGATGGGTAGAGTCACGCAGCTTTACAGAGACACCGTTTCTCTCCTATTAGCTGAGATGTGTTATTCATGAGGGCAAATCTAATGTGAACCTTGTTTCGTTGCTATTCTACATCATCACTTGGAATTGTCTAGTTGGGAATCAATGCCATTCTTTTTTTATTCACTTGTTTATTTTCTATTTCCACCTCTTATGAAGACAGAGGGAAAATCTGTGAGGAACAGGTTACAATGTGAAAGAGTATAGAGCTATCAAAGCATTCCATCATCGGAAACCACTGTGGAGGGAAAGAGGCAGGATGAGACATTTTAAAGGGAGGGAGACATAAAGAAGACGGTGGAGGCTGAAATACAGACTAGACACCGAGACTTCATTTCTTTGTCTTCTCCATATGGAAATCACATGTTCTGTCCTTCAGAGTATTGTCTATATTCTAACAAATTGGGCACTGTCTTGTCTCAAGCTATTATAATTGGTCTGAACTGAATAAAATCTATTAGAATAAAATAGAATAGAATAGAATATACCTTTACTGGTCCCCAGAGGGGAAATTCAATTGTTGCAGGAACGCGATAAAAAAGATCAGACAGTAAGAAGAAAAAATAAATACAAACATTGATTATAGTGCAAAAATCTACAACAAATGCATTGAGGTAGTGTAGGCCTAATCTACATTATGTTTATTTAAAAACATATCCTTTTCTCAAAGACACTTTACATGAAGCAGCCCTTAATGCCGGAACCTAATGCATGAGTGATGATGTTCCTTATGTAAATTATTTGTAATGTATGCGTCTCTGGATCTGCCCCTGATCGGGTTAGCTAATTTGCACCTGTATCTTTTTTTTTTTCGCCGTTTCTTTTATGCTTCTTTGATTTCCCTGTCTAACCGACTTTGAACTAAATTACCCTTTAGGGATCAATAAGTTTGTATGAAATTGAAATTGAAAGTATGTATAGCCTTAGCATATCTAAGAGATGGACTTAGATCAATGCTTTGCATTTCTGTGTCATTTATTTATAAATTATATATTATATTGTTATTAAAAAGGCGCAACATTTAAAGAGAAGAAATCTACTGTAATTCATAACTGTATATCAAATACCATATACTGTATACAACACTAATTGAAAAATTGATATTACCCTATTTTACCAGTTAATGGTAATTTATATAGTTTATTTGTAGTGTAGCTGCTCTGTCTTGTTCGGGGTGCTGTTCTTCAGTGTTTGAGCGAAGTGATATAAATTATTGTTGATCATTTACCAAGTTAATAGTGTACTCCATCAATATAACAGCTGCTATATTTTCAAAAACATATGATCAATTGTGTCCAAGCTGTTGCCCTAGTCTTCTATGTGCAGTTACTGTCCCTCAGCCTGGTACTATTACTACAGGAGAAAGTAAAATGCAGAGAAAACATGAATTATTGCATAAATTACCAAATAATTCAGTTGTCGATATTTTAAATTCACCAATTTAATGAAATTCTACAATATTTTTAAGGGCTTGCATTTTTCCTTTGTTTATATCGCATTAATGCAGTCATTTTTAATTGCAAATTGTGGAAATAACTCAGTGTTGCTACAAATCTTGAAATTTCTCACAAATAATTCCACAAATTTACTCTAAGCTATACAAAAATTGGTAGCAGAATTCAGGATTTTTTTGGGGGTAAATTGAACAATGATATTAAAATTGTTCTTTTTCCCCCCACCTAAAATATGTGGCCCACTTGAGATTAAACTGGTGCGTATTTGGCCCCTGCACTAAAATGAGTTTGACACCCTTGTCTTAGAATCATCCAATGCAGCATCATGATACATCATTTCAGTGACTGATTTCCTTACGTCTAAAATGCACACTATCTGCCACATGTAGTTTACTGCTGTCTTAACACAATAATGTGTGTATTGTTGTGTTTGTGCAGTGTATGTCTGCAATGGAATTTCGGTTCAAACCTCTCTGCAGTGGCAGGTATTGAGGCTTAAGGTAGACATTGTTGATTTGCCAGCTGCATTTAGTGAGGATGCAAATCTAGTCTGGGTTTTTATTTGTTTGGTGCTTTGATGTTTCTCAATTAGTGCATAAATGAGACTGAATGGCATACTTTTATCATCTGAAAAAACATGTGCAACATTTTCTCACATTTTCTCCTCATTTGAGAAATGAAAAAAAAGGCAATAGCATTTTGCAACGAAAATGAAAGATTAAACTATTACAATGTAGCTCTCTGTTTTAAAGAAGCTATTTAGAGCGGCAATAATTCTATTACATTATTACAACACGCTGAGGAGTGAAAGCTTTGTGTAATCTGATTATAGACTAACTGATTGCTATCATCCTACTATCTTGGTAGCATCCACACTCTCGACCGTCTGCTTTCCCTGTGTATCACACACAGCCCTGTCGGTCTCCTGCCTGTCCAAGCCATTTCTCTTTTATATATCTGTCACCTAATTCAGCTGAAGACATGCTTGAAGTGAGGTGTTAATGGAAAAAGGCTTAAGCCTTAATGAAGAAGAAAGAGGATCCGTTTTTATGAATAATCGAAGCTCTTTAATAAGTTCTTGAAAACTCTAAAGACAGCCGATCATGCGAAAAATCTCACAAACCCTAGAATTGAGGCATTTGTATAATATTGCACATATTCTGTAAAATGCTTCCTCTTCAGTCTGTTTATTTATTTAAAAAAATGAATTAAAACATTCTAGTATTGCCACGGAAGAACATCATTTCACATTATTTGCTCAGTCAATTAGTGTTATGCTTGGTATTATTTGTTTGTCTGCTAGCAAAATTACATCAAAAGCACTTAATGGATTTTGACATTTTAAACAAAAATAGACCTTACGTCAAGTTTCCATTAAATTTTGGAGGACATCTGGATAAATGTACTGATTCTGGATCCGTTTTAAAAGCAAAAATTCCTATTATTATCATTGGTTCCTCAATTACCCCACCAAGTTTCATCCCAATCAGATCCAGATTGCTCAAAAAAAAAAAAAAAGGAGGGGTTGTCATACATTTAGACTTACTGTATCGTTATTAATGGGAATAGAAATTTCTTTCAAGCCTTTAAAGTGTAAATCATCATGGTACTATAATCAGGATCATTGATCCAGATAACTGCCGATATCTGTCAAAAAAAGATGAATAGCTCTTGGGTTTATTTTGGGCTTGTTCTGTGAGTTTGTGAGTCCTATTGCTGTTTGTTTGAAGCTGTTGGGTATTAACTTCCGTAAGTGTTTAGGTTTATTTTAAGCAGTTATTCAGTAAGGTTGGTAGCACTGCAAGTTATGTTGTCATCATTAAGATTGTGTAGGTTTCAGCCTCGGTGAGGTCCTTTTTCAGCTGGGGTTTGTTTCTTAGTCATAGTTTAGTAACATTGCTGGTAAGACTTTCTGTTAGTCTTCAATCATAATTTATTCTTTGTCTGTTGGTAATGGATTCTTGCCTGTGTCGTCACACCCTGTCTGTACAGTATGTGTGGGAGAGTGTGTCCACTCTCAGGCGTTCCTCATCTCTTGATTACCTCTCCTGCACTATTTAAAGTGTGTTTGAACTCAAAGGGGCGAATTCACTAAAGGTTTAGGGGTATGTATAGTGTGCGGAGCTCACAAGGTGAGCAAATAAATGCAAATAAATTAATGCAGTGGGCGCAATGTGATTCATCAAGGAACTGTTTGCGGTTATTGTTTTATGCGCCAAAAATAGTACGACTGACAAGCAGGTGCAGACACACACGCAGAGATAAGCTGCACTGAATAAATACAGCGGAAATGAAAAAAAAAAAGAGAGAGAAAAGCTGGATGTGCACTCGTGGCGGCAAGTGTGGAGTCCAGTGGCTTCGGTGCAAAAGGATGCTGGATAAGACGAAGAGATCCATGGATGTCGCTCCGGACGCACAGCTCCGATGAGCTTCTGTATCTTCCTCTCCATGTTTTTAACATAGAACTCTCGTGTTACGTTGATGGAAGGAGCATCAGGCCAGAATCAGCTGAGCAGCATGTGTAATTTACGCAGCGATGGCACAATATTCACAAATGAGAGCGTGTGTGACTACTCAGGAGCCAGATCTGCTGGATGAAAAAAACATTTTTAATTTATTTATTTTGTTTTCTACATTATTAAATATTTGTGCAGCAGACAGAGAAGAAACTAATGTTGAGGTGTCACTAAAGCAAAAGAAATAAAAAAAAAAAGAAAAAGACGTTTTTCTCAGCTTTTTGTCACAAACTGGTGATTTGTGTGAAACTTGCCTCTATTCAACTGCTGATTACAGAAAAATGAAACAAGCTAGAAACAAAATTCTATTTTCTGATGAAATTACAGACTTTAATCTTTCATTCAATAATAAAAATAATAATAATAATAACAATAATAATAATTCAGATTGTCATAGAACAAAATATTCTGTGGGTCTTTATAAACCAGTCAAAATGCTGAAAAACAGCTGGCAGTAAGGGGGGTAGAAATTCTGAAAATGGCTGGCACTGAATAGGTTAAATAGGGTGGTCTCCACCACTTCTGCACAAGCGCTAATCATTTCTGCAATCTTAGTAAATTCCTCATGGTAGATGGGAAATTGTGTCACCAAAGGATTTAGGGACCCAACTGGTTTACCACCCTTTATTTCAGATCTTAGTGAATCCGCCCCTTAGTGTTTGTCATTATGTTGTCTTTTGTCAGATGCTGCTCTCTCTTAGTTAGTCTGCTTTGTGCTTCCCTTGGTTTGTTTCTGCTTCTAGTTTTACCAGTGCTTGATTTATACTCAGTTGTTTGGCTTTTTCTCACATTTTGCGTTCTTTAGAAAAAACGTGGACCTTTTACTAAAGAGCTCCTCCAGCCTGCTGCCTCCTTCATCCCTGCATTTGAATCACACTTCACTACCAGTTTGTCACACATCTTTATAAAACACCCAGAGGCAGCATTTTTGTTTGGTCTTGGTCATGAAGGGGGAAATTAAATACAGCCACTGTACAAGAAAGTCACCTTGCAGAATCAATTTATGACCGTAAAGTAAAAAATTATATTAAATCTCCTACAAAATGTTTGCTGTTCTCTCGCACATACAATATTATGAATAGAGTGATCACGCATTCAGGTGTTTGTAGTCTTGTTTTTGCTACAATGGATGTTAAACTTTTTTGGTATTGTTACAATAAAAATGAAAGTTGGATAATTAATTATAGATTGCCAAGGTCAGGAATGGGCAACTTTTATCACAGCGGGGCCACAAGAATGTGATTGTATCTGATTGGAGGGCCACATTATCAACTTTCATGTCAACTTTAAGAATAATGACCAATCTGAGCATTAACACATGAACGAATAAAGGATGTTGTCTTTGTTGTCTTGTTTGTGTAGTTTAGTTGATGTTTTCTGAGTTTTTAATCATTTTATGTGTTTTTTATTTCTTGTGTGTTGTGTTTGTCAATCTGTACATTTTTCATCTTGTACATGTGTTGTGTTTAGGTGCATGGCTGGTTCGTGTGTCTGACGTCCTTTTGTGCATTTCATGATTCTTTTTTGTGTATTTATGGAAACTTTGTTGTGTTTTTGTTGTTGCCTTGTGTATTTTTGTTTACATTCTGTGCATTTTGTGTATTATGTTGGGCTTCATATTACTTCTAGTTTTTTGAATTACAATTTTTGGTGGATTTGTTTTGGGGGGGCTGCACAGAATAAGACTGAGGACCACATGAACTAGATAAGCTTTGCTTCATTCTGTCCCTTCTCAAACTAGATGTATTGACATACGTGTGTATGTGCTTTGATTGCTTATATTGAACCACTGGTAAAATATAAGAAATGATTAATATGCATATGAACTGTTTTGACCTTGATGGTTTCTTGATGGGTTTGTTGTTAAATTAATTTTAGTTTAAGTTTGAGATAAATAAGGATCACTTCAAAATGTAATGCATGGTGTGGCAACACGAGATATTCCATGACGCACAAACACGTGCAAAACTACATGCAAATTCAACCTTTTCAATCTCTGATCATCCATGAAAAATTACCTCATTTAGTTACGATACATGCATTTGTATTGTTGCCCAGTAGCAGACCTTAGTAAATAGGATTAGATATACACCCAAGAGTGCATACTTCTGTTCAGGTGACACAGATTGCCCATTTTCTGGTTCTGCAATGGGACGATGAGAATTACTTGTAAAGGTCAGTGGAGTCAGATGATGAATGTCACAGCTTAGCCAATGTTTGGAAAAAAAAGAAGTGAGGTTTTCGAATGAAATGTTCAACATTTGTTGTAAGTTGCTCACATTTCAGATAAGATTGTCTTCAGTTATATCTTTTATCTCAAGGACACACTGAAGCATTTTGTTTTGTAGTAGCACCCCAGTCAAAGCTATAGTCTCACTACAAAGACATGTTAATGACCTCAGGAGGGAAATCTATCTTCTAAAAGCACGTCTAAATGGTAGAATATTGAATAGGATAAGTGAAATGGCTGCGTATGCATAGAGCTGTTGATTAAATTATTTGACATCCCCACTCTTTAGATTGGTTGTTTGATTCCCAACCATTGCACCGTTGTGTGCATGTTGCAGAATGCATGAATAAATCAGTTTGACACATCTTTCCTTAGCTTCCTATGCTTCCTGGTGGCCTGCTGGCTAACATGTGATCATTTTCTAAGTAGGGAATAAATATTAAACATCTTTTGGCAGCTGTGCTTTTTTTGCGTCATTGATTCTGCTTTGGGTTTTTCTTGTGAATGAGCACATAAGCTATTTGGTTTTGATCCAATGTGCATCATGTAACTGTATTAGAGGTCCCAACAACACTTTACTTGAAGTTGTATACATAAAGGCTGACATTGACACCTGTCAATAGCATGAAAAAGGTGTCCATCGTTTTTCCAATCCTACCTAACTCCACTAGAGCTCTTCACCTAACCCAAAAAATGCCAACATAGCTCCAAAGGTGTCATAATTTAGGGAACAACACTTAATGACAGCCTTCATGACACCTTATGTATAAAACTTCAACTGAAGTGTTACCGAGGTCCCAACAAAACTAAGCTTGTGTCTGGTTAAGTGTGTGGTACTCAACGTTTCCTCAAGAGACCGAATTCTCAAATGGTGGTTCAACCACAAGTGGAATTTGTTTTGGAATCCTCAGGTGAAGTTGGAGTTCAGTTTAATCTTTTAGACCTTGATCTAAGGTGAAAGGAGGTAAAAATCTGCTATGAAGAGAATAGCTGAAGAAAAAATCTGGGAATGAGAAATTGTGTCTCTGTCCTTTTTTTTCCCTGGAGGCAGTGGTAGGGGTGAGAGAGAGACAGTCACAGAGACAGTCAATAAAGGTGAAATGCACTATTGAAGTCGATATCTTAGATATAAAGCCTAAAGGTTTGAGATATACTAATCTTCATTACGCTGCCTCAAAAGCAACTACAGATTTTACTCATGCTGTGTCTCGGTTTTCTGCTGTATCATAGACTATGGTAGAAACCTAACTGCTGCAGTGGCAGATTGTCACAGGGAGGATTTAGCTCTAAAGGTTGACCTTAAGGAAACTCCTTTGGTCGTTATTAAACTAATCGTGTTACTACATTTTTGGGGAAAAACTCACAATTTTTGTGTAACTTTCAAGTGTAAGGTCATTACCAGCTGCACTTTATGTTTAACATTTAAATGAAGAAGTTATCATGTTAGGCACTGGCAGATCCCTGTGAACCCTGTGAAACAGGAACAAGCAGGTCTGAAGTTATCATTTATTGGGTTTTTTTTAAATTTTTTTTTAAGAAATTGGTTATAAAAGATGGTTTGAGGGGCCCCCAACAGGACGAAGATTACATAAACATTATTCAAATATGGTAAGGTTTCAAGGTCTTCATAATTTTCTATTAGACATATAAAATGATACTAAGAAGAAAAAAATAAATAAAGTGTGTCCTATAATCTAATATTGATAATGGATAGGGGTCTGATATTAGCAAACAGTCCATTCCATACTCCGCTCTAACACTTCTGAAAAAACTCAATACTGACGATACAAAATAACTGAAGTCAATAATTTATCAGTGTTTTTTATGTTATTTTTCAAGGCCTTTTAATTTATTTGTTATCTATTCTATTTGATTGTTGAATGTTCTTATGTTTGGGTTAAGCTAATGGCTATTTTCACCTTTAAAAATTATTTTTTTTTTTCAGTTTTCTTAGTAGTTTTTAAGGTTATTAAGGTCTAATTTAGTTTGGTATTTATTGTATTCAATAGTTGACTATTCTTATGTTTGGGGTTAAAATATATGCAAGCCATTGGTAAATGATAAATGGGTCCATACCTCTATTGTTGCTGACTACTGTTTTTCTGTAAAATCAAACAAACCTTTTTTGGGGGATAATTTATTATTGGTAATCTCTAATTAAAAAAAATGAATAAAAAACATTAAAGCGTCAGGCATCAGATTGTGTTCATGCATATAAAACATGTCTTTTGAACTTATCTCATAACTAGGGATGGGTCCATATAGAAAAAAAGCGAATCAAGCACCGGCACTAGCAACAGCACCCAACGAAAACTCGGTTCTTTTGGTCGAGCTATAAATAAGTTAATTTTTGCCGTTCACACATGGGATTTGCACAAATGCAGTTAAATACTCACAATATAGAGCCCTGAAAAAGTCACTCTTTTTCTATAGTGCATATGATTGAGAGGAAGATTTTTAGGCATGATTTTACTGCTGATTTTAATCAGCAGTAATGTTTTTATTGCTGATTTTAATGTTTTTACTGCTGATTTTAATGTTTTTATTGCTGATTTTAATGTTCTTATTAATTTTTAAGCTGTTGCATGTTTTCTGTTGAACTTTTTGATCATGCAAAGCACATTAAATTGCCTTGTGTATGAAATGCTAATAAATATGCCTTGACCTGTCACATCAAGCTGCTTTTTAATTTGTGCGTTATAGGTAGGTAGTTGAAGTTCAGGGTTTTCATGGTGAATACATTTGTGAAAGAAATGTTACTACAATACAAACAGATGTTAGTTTGATATATTTGGTAAAGTTGTTTATTTTTATTATTATTGTGAGAAATAAACACAGTGAATTAGAACATTTTGAGATTTTTTATTTACCATTTATTACCACACAAAAGTACCAAAAATTGATATCATTGAGAACCGATACCGATTCACACGTACCAGTATCGGTTCGAATGTGAAAGGTACCCGTCCCTACTCATAACATAACATCAATATCATGGGATGTCCATTGTGCCACTTTCTCATCTACGTCTCAAACTCTAGCTTCCCCTCTGATCTGTTACTTTGTGTTTCTTGCAGGCTGTGGACTGGAGTTCCTGCTGGTTCTCTGTGGACTTGAGCTGTCCTGGTCCTGCCCCCGTCACTGTATCTGCTACACTGCACCGAGCACCGTGTCCTGCCAAGCCCACAACTTCCTCTCGGTCCCTGAGGGCATTCCTGTCGACAGCGAACGCATCTTCTTACAGAACAATAAAATACACCGCCTGCTACAGGGCCACTTCAGCTCCAACAC
The DNA here is from genome assembly GCF_900634775.1 of Gouania willdenowi. NCBI lineage: Eukaryota > Metazoa > Chordata > Actinopteri > Blenniiformes > Gobiesocidae > Gouania > Gouania willdenowi. The sequence goes on along the minus strand of NC_041056.1, from coordinate 11,467,195 downwards.
GGTCACCCTGTGGATTTACTCCAACAACATCTCGTACATTGAGCCCTCCACGTTCCACGGATTTACGCTGCTGGAGGAGCTGGATCTGGGGGACAACCGTCACCTGCGCTCCTTAGCCGAAGACACCTTTCACGGCCTGAGTCGACTCAAGGCGCTTCACTTGTACCATTGTGGACTAAGTTCACTCCCAAATAACATCTTCCAAGGCCTCAGGAATCTACAGTATCTTTATCTACAGGTACGGTTTTGGTGTAAATAGTTTGCAGTGCAAACTTTACTGGAATTCAGTCACTACGGAACAAAGTTGGCAATATTTTGTTCCTTTTGGGCAGGTTTAGGGTCAATTACATTTTCAAATATCAATGTTCAATTACAATTCAAATATGATTTCGATAACCGGCATTTTTTCAAATTACAAAAAAATTACAATTATCATTTTACTCCTGAAATTCTATTACAATTATGTTCTCAATTGCTAAAGTTCAATTACAATTTCACTAACTTTTATTTATATAGCGTCGTGATGATTGTATGCAGTTTTTTGTGTGCACAATGTAATTTCAGCATCTTTATATTTAAATTTCAGTGCATTTATTATAATATCTTCTGTAAAAGCCCAACACCGGACAAGAGTTGGAATGAGGCAATAACTATGAACTCTGTACAAAACATCAGTTACATTCACAGTATTGTTACTCAGGTAGTGGGAAAACTTAATATGAAACATATTTTAATATTTGTTAACTACTACCTGTTTTGCTTTATATTAAATTGTAATTAAACGTTTTTATTGAATTTCCATGGTAATTACAATTCCAAAGTCAGTTATTTTAATTTAATTCGATTCAATTATGATTACAATGGCGACAGATTTTTAAAATTACAATTACAATTATGACACAGTTGTAAATTACTAATAATGCAATAACAATTCCAGTTTTCCCCAACCCTGCATTTGGGTATAGTTTACACAGGCTGGCTACAGAATGGAGACCCTTGCAAAGCACCAGTTGACCACAGGGCAGAGATGGCTCAATCACATTTACTTCACAGTCCAAATGATTTTACATGAATAACATGCAGACAAAGAGCCAGAGGAAATAAATTCTTGTCTCAAATAGAGGTTTTGACTGATTTCATACAATGTAAACATCTGTACATAAAATAAGGTATACCTCAGCTCATTTATACGTCCTCTTACATTACACCTAATTACGTCATGCTCTCTGTCACTTTACTGTATGATCACAATCCACATGTGTATTTATATGTATGTACAGTATATATGTTTTAAGTTTGTGTTTCTTTTTTCATTTTCAATTAACATTTGGTTTAACATTTTCATTTGTCTTTTGATATTGATTCTTGTGCACTTTGTTTATATATTATTTTTCCTCAAACATCAACGTTTAATTGTGCATTTTGTCTCGTGTTTTTACAAGTGTTTATTTGTCAGCCCTTATTCTAAATTGTTTGTGTTTATTGAAAGGGGCGGAGCTCCTTGCACCTTTAATGTTGTTTTTAAAGTGTGCAAAATAAATAAATGAAAATGAAGTAAATACTTCTAATTTAACATAATCATACTAGATCTAATTAATCTGATTTACAGCCCCTTACATTAATGTTTTGGGTCAAAATATCTGATTGTACAAACTATACCAAAAAAGTACAGAATAAAAATCTGAAGCAGGAGTTTAGGCTACAGATTTGTCCAACTCTGTCATAAATAAGTATTCCTTCTACTCTCATTTGATGTAAGCTTTATGTTGGTAAAAAAAAATAAATAAATAAAGTTTTTACATCCTTTGTTCTCAGAAATTTATGTGAAGATAAAATAAGATTTGGTACCTCTCTGACCTTGTTTATACTATCAGTTTTCTGTAAAACCTGCAACTGCCCATTGTGCCATAAAATGAACCAGCCTAGGCTCAAAAGTCTGAAAGTCTGACATTTTTGCTCATATATTTATAATTTACTTACGAATATTAGCAACAGCTTAGTGTTATTTTCTCATGTATGAGGCACAATAGTAAAAATACATATTACATACATAAGGCTGACATGACGCCATCATTAGCATGAATAAAGTGTCATGAAGGCTGTTATTAAGTGTTGTTCATTACCCTAACCCTTTGTTACCTTAACCTTAAGCTTAACCCCACTAGATCCCTCCATCTAACCCAAAAAATGCCAACATAGTTTCAAAGGTGTCATAATTTAGCAAATGACACATAATGACAGCTTCCATGACACCTATTTCCTGCTAATGACAGCGTAATGTCAGCCTTATGTATAAAACTTCAAGTAAAGTGTTACCAATTACCTAATATTCAAAACAGACCAGCAAAACCTAGTATACAATTATTCATTCACGAGCAAAGGGCTTTGTCAAATAAAAAAAGAAAAGGTTGTTGATATTTATGGATATGTTAACTGTTAATGTTCTTTTGCACCTGCACAGGATAATCACCTGAAGTTCCTCCAGGATGACACGTTCATGGACCTCCACAACCTAAGTCACCTGTTCCTGCATGGAAATCGTCTGTGGAGCCTGAACCAGAACACTTTCAGAGGTCTCAAAGCACTGGACCGTTTACTTCTGCACCAAAACAAGATAGAGTGGGTTGACCAGCTGGCCTTCCACGACCTGAAAAGTCTCACCACCCTCTACCTGTTCAACAACTCCCTGACTGAGGTGTCTGGACCATGTCTGGACATGTTGCCCTCTCTGGAATACTTGCGCCTCAACGACAACCCCTGGTCATGTGACTGTAAGGCTGTGTCTCTATGGGAGTGGTTAAAACGTTTCAGAGGTTCAACGTCATCTGTCGGGTGCCGCGTGCCACAGAACATGATTGGGAAAGACATGAAGGAGCTGCACAAAGAGGATTTTCCAAACTGTTCACCAACTATTCTGAACTCTGAGTCCAGAGCTCAAACTAATAATCTGTCTGGTACGGTGAATCCGTCCATGAATCGAGGCGTAGCAGTGGGTGGGCAGACCCACATAGTGCACCCCTCAAGGCCTGGACGCTCCCGTAACTGCACAAAGCCTCGTAACAGGGCGAGCAAGGGAAAGGGTGACAACGAGGTTCATGACTCAACAGAGGTCATGGCAGACAAAGAGGATTCCTCGCCAGATTTTACAGACGGAAGAAAGCATGACCACACGTCCCCAGATGGTACAGTCACGCTGAGAAAGCAAAAGTGCCCTCCCCGGACCACTGTCCGCCCCCCTAGTGGGGTACAGCAAGCCAACAATAGGGCGTCTTCATCCCAATTCCCATCCCACGTCTCTGCCCTTTTTGTTGCCTTGCTAGCGATAATTACCGACTACATTCTCCGCTGACCTTCGGGGGGGTTTATCATTGATGACGTCAAACTCTCAGCTCTCAGACCCTCTCTAGCTCCTGCACTACAAGGCCTGCGTGTCTTTTATGTATGTGTGTGGATGTGATTATATGTGTAAATGTTGTGTAGAAAGCTTTACAGTTCGAAACTGGTATCAAAGGATCAAAGATCGACAAGAAAAAGACTCACGGCACAAAGTTTGGGAGACGTAAAACCTATGGAAGTTGAATGATGAATTAGCTTGCACTGCCAATGCCAGAATTATTTCAATACTGTACGTCTTAATCTGATTTTCTTTTGTGTTGGCTTCTGTTTTTGGTTTTTTTTAGATGATATTGGGTCAGATAATCAAAATTAGGTCAAATTTAAGAAGATAATGTAGCAGTAGCAAAGCCAACCAGCTTGTTGTCACGGAAACAGACCAATTTTTTTTCATCAATTTCCAGCTACGCAGTGAATGAAGCATTATTGAGACAATATAAATTGGACATTGATGAATCTGTGAAGCCTCCTGTGTTCGTCTTATCTCGCTCTCATTTATTCTGCCATCAGCATTTTCCTGTTTGAGACAAAAGCGAAAAGCCACAAAGTGTTTTCTCATCGTTAGATACAGTGAATAAGCTTGGCAATAAAATTCCACTCAGCCTCGTGCACAGAGATGACGTGTTCTCACTACGCAATCAAAATTCACCAACGTTGAAAGGCCATAAAACAAGTATAAAAAAACAGTATAAAATTAAAACTAATCACAACACCTACTCTCTGCATAACTGTGGCTGTTTTCAGGATCTATAGGCTCTGCTAAACTGTATTTTTTTTTACATAAAAATGAATTTATTTAATCATTTATTTATTTGTTTGCTCCATCTGTGCAACTGGAGATAATAAGCTGCTAATTGTTTCAAGGAGAAAACTGCCATCAGAACAATGTTATTAGCTTGGGAAAAGGGGGAATTTGTGAGATCAAGCTGTGAATATGGAGAAGTTAGTTTGTCCATATCTTGTGTCAGATGTTGTTCTGTTGATTTTTTTGTAAGAGACATAATGGACCTAGACACAGAGCCGTGCTGCAGGACCAAAGGGAGCCTTTGAGTTTAAGCATCGTGGAAAGGGGGGCTGTTTGTGGAAACTGACCCCCCCACAAAGAACACGAGAACCACATTTCTATCAGTTATAAAAAAAAAAATAAAAAATAAAAACTATGAATGAAGGGATTGAAGAACTCCATAAAAAAAAGGACTTGTGAAAAAACACATTGAAGGGAAAATGACAAAAACGAGGCATATTGCCTCTAATAACTGACGGAATTGTTCCTGGATGTGAAAATCCAAGAACCAAGACAATCGTTCCCAGAGTAATAAATGAGCGCCACGAAACTCGGGACAGCAAGTGGACAACTGGAGCGTCAATGCCTTCACATATACGTTCTGATAGGCTGACATTTGTACTAATGACATGAACTGTACAAGTAACGTCGAAAACCAGAGGTGGATATTAATAATTAACTGTATTGATATGAGAAAAACAATATCAAAGACGTCAATAATGATAACAGGGTTTTTTGTTCCTCCAGTTGGGAGGAGCTCTTTGACTTTTTCATTTCCTGGTGATTTTGTTAAGTTACATTTTCATCTTTTAATCATTTTATTTCTTACTGCACATTTTCTCACTTCACTCTGTATAACTGCTCATTATTATTTTTTTCTTCTTTGTCATTGTTACAATGTTAGGAAGTTGTCATCAATGAACAACAATACAAAATGTTTATAAAGATAATAAAATCTATATCTTCTTATGTCCACTATTGTTTTCTGTGTCTCGTTCGTTTTTGACGAATAACTTAGAAATCAATGATGGTGTTTTTGTTTTTTTTTATATATATATATATATATATATAATGTGTACATGGATGAAGGCTCCCTAATGTAAATTTGCAGTGATGGCTAGAATGTGTAAAGTGTGTGAATCCCAATTCAAAGCTTGCATGACATAGCATATCGTGACCTGTACAGTGTTCAACATCAACCAGTGTTTATCCATGTGTGAGTTTGGAAAAGGAAAAAGAATATAGAAGAATATAGAAGAACTTTTCAGGATTCATTTAATCCGTTGTTCTTGGACCTCAGGAGAAATAAAGGTAAAAATAGATCAAGTTTAATCAACATTAATTATAATCGCGTGTGTAAAATACCATTTATACTATGGGTGGTTAAGCTATACATCATTTAAAATTGTGGAGGATATTAATAAAAGTGTCACTTATAGCATATGAGGCTATTAATATTATTAATGGATCTTTGGATCGTAAACTATTTCCTCTCTAAACTCTTCTCACTAGGATGGAAATTGATCTGCAAATAAGTGCTCGTTTTAAGTTTTTTCCCCTATTCTTTTACATGATGAATGGGTGTGAGCGAGTGGTTGTGTGCATGGATGGGAGTGCTGAGTAATTATATTTAAATTGATCACAGCCGGCAGGTTTAGCTCACTGGCAGCACTGAAAGTCACCACCTTGAACACTCACTGTGAAATGAGGTATAGCTTAGGGCAGTGATAGCCTCACGTTGAACAAGTGGAGGGTTGCAGGTTTGAATCTGCCACGGGCCATCACTTTGGGCCTATGAGCAATGCCCTGAACCCTTAGTGTGACCCCATGTTGGGTCGCCTGGAATTGACCTGAAATGTTTAGTGACACACTGATTAGAATTATATTTTTAAAACTTTTTAAGACACCGCACAATCTACAACTGTTTACTATACTCACTTCACTCTATGTAAATTAAAATGCAGTATAAAAATATCTGAAGTGGATTATCTCATCTGGTTACTCAGCATAACTCAGATCAAAAACTAGAGATTCTAGAGAAAAAATGTCTGAGTCGCCAGAAATTTGTGATATTGCAATGGGGTCACGACCCAAAAAAGGTTAGGAACCAATGGGTTAAATGCAGATAAATTAACTTATCTATTGTTTTTGCCCAAAAAACTCTGCCAAAGTGACTTCCCAACTCATTTCTGTTGTTTTTGCGGAATAATCAGATTATGAAGGAGTATTGAGTAGGTAGTTCACCAAGCATAAATTGATTTTTGGAGATTTTATAACAGACTGGGCGTGTCTTAAGTGCTCCAGGAGCCAAGCCCATAATCAAGGCATTTTCTGAGTTTCCAGCCTAGACTTATATCAAAAAACATTGGGCTTTAGTTACACTTTGAGTAATGCCCCAAAACACCTGGAGATTTCCATGTGTAAGATTTCTGATTTTCATACAGGTCAATGTAATTTAAATACTTGTGCATTCAAATCATAGGTGTTTTTTTTGATTGTGGATCTATCTTTGTCAATCTGGAAGCAAACATTCAATCACTCATAGCAGTGCATTCTTATAAAAGCTGTGCCATTTAAACTACATTTTGTAAATTACAAGTTTATCAAATTTTCCAATGTCCAACTAACAGAGTGTCGATGAATGTGCCTCGTTTTCTGCCAACACCAATTTGGTTCTATTTTTTTACAAAGTGTACACACAGTATGTATTAGGCTTGTTTTATTTGGTTTTTCCCCTTCATGTCAGGGTTGCAAATGTTGCACAGAAAGATAAACCAACAACTTCTCAGCCACGGGCTATATATTTCTACTCAGCCTCACCCATTAAGCAAATAATCTCAGCTCAAGAGACTCATCAACTAATCGTTTGGTCTGTTTTAACACTTGGCTGGTTAAAGAAAATTGGTTCTTGGACTTCACCTAATGTAAAGTTAATGTAGTGAAAGATTTCTCATCAGGGACTGAATTTTTGTAATTTTTTTTTTTTTTTACAACTGAAATCATTTGATGTCTGACTCATGGCGACTTTCTTTCAAGTCTCACTCAACCCACTTATTTGGAAAGCACATCAAAGGCGGACATAGTTGTCTCATTGCGTGTAAAGACCTATTTTAGCTGGAAGATCCTCTGTACAAAACCTGGTAAAATAGTATTTATTTGAAGCCGGAGCCAAAACGTTGCTGCATAATTAAAGAATGAGATAAGGGGGGAAAAAAATAACTTGATACTTGTATGATGTGGTAGAATAGTAGAAATATGATTGAAACAGAGGAAAACTGAGCAGAAGGCAACAGCACGAAACAGAAACAGGGAGGATCATAAGTGGATGTGGTCCATTGAGAGACAATGACGCACAAAAGGAAACAACCAAATATGGCAAAAGCAAACAAACAAACAAAAATCAAAGTGGAAATAAGTTATGAGACAACAATAGTTTACTTTAAATACAAAGCGATGAGCAGGGATGGAGCAGCGATTGATTGACTAAAACCATTATAACGCTATAACGTTATTAACAATGTTTTCAACTTGCTTTGTCCCATTTTTGCCCTTTTTTGGGGGTTTTTTCAGATTTTAGCATCTTTTTGTCAATAAATATCCCTTTTTAGTATTTTTTTTGTCCATGTTTGCAAGTTATTTTTGACACATCAAATTTTTGACGATTCTTTCACCATTTTATTTTTGCCACTTTTCATCCAAATAAATTACCTTTTGCCCAATGAATAACATTTGTTTCCTTTTCCCCTACATTTTGGCCTCTTTTTGTTCCACATCTTTGTCATTTTTCATGATTGTTTGCCACATTTTGCCCATTTAATCTACCATTTGCCATTTCATACCACCTGTTTCCTCTCTGTCAATTTTTTTGCCACTCACTCACTTTTCATTCTTTTCTTGCCACTTTTTTTTTTTTTTTTTTTTTTTTTTTGCCCCTTTTGGACCATTTTTGCCACCTGTTACTCTTTTTTTTTTTTTGTCACTTTACTTACTCTTCACTCATCGCTGTTACCTCTTTGTTTACCTTCTCGGAATGGCGGTTTTGTCAAAAGGCTGGCTGTGATTGGCTTGATCACCATCCAATACATTTTCAACAATTAATCTCTTGATAAAAAGTGAGGGGGATGATTTCCTGTTTTTATTAAACTGCGGGTGTTGCATCCCCCCCAAGGGTGAGACACACCTGTCTGAGTATTCTGTGGATACAGAGGAGTTAGGTTTTTATAATAGCACATGAACTCCCAAATATAGCACCAGCAGGCTAAATTGCAGCATTTGAATTTATCCTATGACTTTACACTATTGTTGATAATGACAACTCAATGAAGGAGAAAAAAGAAAGGAGGGGAACAAACTTCTGGCACTTCCCTAAAAAGCAGCATTTGACCATCTGTGCCTGTTTCCTTCTTTTAATTGACTCTGTCCCTGCATGTGTGGCTTAGATTCAAACCATGTAATTAGAAAACTGAGCTAGAAAGAGCGAAGGCACAAGCAGGGATGTGATAATTAGGAGCCAAAAACATAATAGAAATGTCACCGTACTTGTGATTACCTCTGCTTTCACTCCCACTTCCCACCTTCAATCTCAAAGCTAATATCACCTATTTTCTCTTTAAGCACTTTCTTATCCAGCCTTTTATTTTTTTTTTTCCCCCCGTTTATTTACAAATCCTCCCCAGAGCAGTTTCCGTGCTCTGCTTCCCCAGACCCATCCACCTGCATGCTAAACTGAGCGAGATTGAGCAGCCCAAGGCCACTGCAGCATCTGTTTGAATAAAAGCTTATAAATGCTCTTTAGTTTGACCCCCAACTTATAAGGAGTAGAGTAGTTCACCCAGAAATAATGCTGAAAGTCAGAGTGCCACATATAGACCCTATAAAACATTCAGGGTAAACTATTTTAATATGAGTATTACCTACGTATCATGAACTCACTTAAACCTTTTGCACTTATACAAATTATGATTTCCTCTTGCTGATTTGAAAATGGTACATTCAAACATAATCTCATCTTTACCTTTGTTTTATACTTGTTTATTCCACCCAAAAATGTACAGCCTCTAGCAGGAGCAGAATATATCTGGAAATGACCACGGTGAGTAAATAGGAGAGTCCTAGACTAGGTGGGAGTAAAAAAGGAATTTGGTGTAAATAAACTATGGAACCTACTGTTTAGAACAAAAAATAGGTTCCATATGTCTATAGTATAGGACATTATGTGAAGGGTAGAAATGAGGAATCAAGAGAAAGGGGACATACATTTGATATGTCATTTGAATATATCGATATGTCTGAAAATTCCTTCTCATGAAAGCGTGAAAACCTTTTAGCGATGTTTGAGTGTTTTTTCTACATTCAGGCGTTTCCATTACCAGTTGTTATTGCGCTATCTAGATTTTACACATTTCCAAGGATAATGAAAACACAGCTACTATGTCTTTATCTGATTAAAAAATATATCATCCGTAGCAGCTTTTACTCTGTCTATATTGTTGCATCAATACTAACGTTGTTATAAATCTGGGTTGAACATGTTTTGCTAGCTATTCAGCCAATCAGTGATAAGGATAGTTTATTTAAACCTTAACTCTCACTCACTCTGTAGTAACAGGACAGGAAGCTCCATCGGGGGTACACACGCACACGCGCACACACACACACACACACACACACACGAGTGTTCAATAATTCAGACTGCTTGGCTAAAAATACACACACAATCGTCAGAGCTGTTGTTTTAGGCCAATTTTGCTGTAAAATGTCAGGTCTTAAAACCAATGCTGCACACTTTCAGTGAGCTACAGTGAAACAATGCAGAGCTGCCTCCCTGGAGCACCATGCAGGGGCTTAATTAAAGCTTCTCCTCTGTGATACATTTTGGGAGCTGTATTCAGAGTTCTTATTATAAATGATCTATATTCTGATCTACTGACAAGGTGCTCTCTAGCTCTCTCACCACTGGCTACAAAAAGGAATGAAATAGGCAAATGTTGTAATGATTTTGTCTCTCACCTTGAGGCCAGTCTGTGACAGGCCCCTTTAAATTCACTTAATCCTCCCTCCAAGTACAGAGGGATAACAAGGTCTAAACAGAGCCGTCGGGGAGGTTCCTCAGTGCAACGGATAAGCATTGTTTCATAATCAATGAAGGGTGTCAGTAGCAGTTGATGGACCTGATCACTGAGCCAGCAGCACCGTCTAATTATCGTGTCATATTCTGTAAACACTGATTTACCAAACTATGGGGTGCCAAGTGTAAAAATTTAGTATAAAAGTTTTAGCTAACACATTTTCATTATTTATCTCACTTTTCTCATATTTAGCACATTTTCCTACATTTAGCACAACATTTAACCACATATATAGAGGTAAAAAAAAAAAAGCATTAAATCTGATTATTCAAATCAAAATGCTATATGTTATATCTAAATGTTAAATCTATATCTAAATTTTAAATATAAATGTTATATGTTATATCTAAATGTTAAATATTATATCTAAATGTTAAATGTTATATCTAAATGTTATATCTAAATGTTATATCTAAATGTTAAATGTTAAATCTATATCTAAATGTTGAACTTAAATGTTTCGCACATATGCTAATTGACCCCGCCCCTTGTAAACTCAACCAATGCACAAGCAGAGACACACAAAACCGCTCCCACCCACCTCTTCACTGATGCTTTCCTCAGTGATATGTATAGCTGGTTCTCTCTGTGCGGCGGAGATTGAGCGCGCGGTCATGGCAGGTGGATGAGCTGCCCTTCACATTACATTACCAACACAACAGTGCAACACAGTTATTAAAATGTATTTCAATGCTTAAACAATTAGTTTAAACTGGCAAATGATGGCATGGCAAATACTCAATGTGGTTAAATTGATTAAAAAAAAAAAAAAGCATGAAATATGGTGAAAAGAGGTTGAAAGTGAAAATATAGGGTCAACATATGCAACATTAAGTGAAAAAGTGGTGGAAAGGGTTTTATAAGTGTCTAAAATGTCTTGAAAGTAGAAAAAATGTGCAGAAAAGACATTGAAATTTGATGGAGAAGTGGCAGAAATGTTGCAAAAATGCATTAAAAGGAGCAAAAATATGACAAGAGAAAGTGATGAAAATGGGTTAAAATATGGCTAGTTTGGTGTAGTTGCTGAAAAATGTTAAAAAATAAGCTAAAATGAGATAGAGGTTTGTAATTATGGATAATCTTGTCTATGTCTTTAAAGCAACCTTGCCATTTATACAGGATTCAAAAATTACAACAGAATTCAAAGCAAATAAAGATTATTTCTGAAAAATCTAACATCTGTCGGCTCTGCCTCATTGTAAAACACCATCAGAGGAGTGGAACACACAACTTCTGTCTGATGGAGCTTTTTCTGCTGCCGTCCCTTTGATTGCATGTAATTACCCACTCCACCAAAATAAAGGCACAACAAGTTTCTCCCCCTCACATTCACAAAGCTCCACTCCAGTGTGGAAAGCATCTGAGATGGAGTTGCAGCCAGTTCTCACTCCCTGGCTCAGTGCTGCCGTGCCCTGCAGCACAAGCTCCACAGTGCCGATAAACACACACCCACAGTGACACACAGGGCTGCATGCTACAATAACACAAACACGCAGCGCAAACCAATTGTCTACTGGTGTATCTGGATTGCTTGTACGGATCCTAAGTAGGTTTGCATCGCCCACTCAAGTGTCAGACCCCAGCTGTGTTTACAGAAAGTTAAGCCCACTGCTGAACCCAAAGTCAGTGGCCACACGCGAAACCATTGTTTAGAAAGCCCACAAATCTTGTAATTTGGAATGAAATAGAAGACATAATAGAACATCATATTTTGTAATATTTCCTTAAATGAAAAAATAGAAACTCCACCAAATGGAGGGCAAATGGAAAATATTCAGTAAGGCCTGCCAGAAAGTGCACTTTTTGTTCTCCATTCTAAAAACAAAAAGAGCACATCATAGTGAGTGAAAACTCCCATGAGTAGAAGGCTGTTTGTCGTTCTCCAAGGCTTGCCTACCTCAAAGAAAAAATGGCTGCAAACATTCCTACAAATCAGGACCAACAAGAAGTCTGATACTCGTCTTTTCCCTTCAGCATATCTCAATTTTACCACTTAAGTGTTTTACATCAATAGCTACCAGTCTGATGTCGCATATCCAACATGTGGAAAAAGGACAACTGAAAAGTCCCTTTGTTCAGACACCAGAGACAGAAATGCATTGATTTATAGGTCAGTGATTCTGGCTCTACTGTTTTTGTGGTGTTGTGTGTTTGCATTGCTCCAACCTAATGGTGCTGTCAGACTCTGTACACTAATTCTAGCTTAAACATTGTCAGCATGTTAGCTTCGACCTGAATGCTTGTGTAGAATCATTATTGGAGGAACTTGGCTGAGTAAATGTGTAAACACACACACAGCATTGTAAAAAGGATTTGACGAGAGGTAAAGATAGTGATTCTTGGGACAGGATCAGAAGAGAACAAAGACCAAGGAAGTCATGCTGTTGTTTATCACAGGGCCATCAAATGGTGAGAGTAAGATTGCATCCAGAACAGTCTGCTGTGAAGGAAGCAGAAAACCTCGATCGAGCTTTAAAGGGCCCATGTTATGCTAAATCAACTTTTATGTGCTTTAAACATGATAAAAGTGCTATTTGGGCTTCATACACATGCCCAAAGTGTTTTTTTCATTGTTTCCCCGTTCCATCGTTTGTTAGAGGGTGATTTGCTCCTTTCTTACTGCAGGGTGAGCCCAAACACCTCGCTCCAATTTGATGACGCGTTCCCAATTTGATGATGAATTTGACGAGGCACTGAGCTGGAGAAGCCGCGCCTCCAGGAAGCTCTCTGCCGTGACTGACATGTAAACAGACACGCCCACGAAGGTGAGCGTGCTATGTATGTATTTTCTACAGTCTATGTATGTACCGGTGAACGCCCCGCCCCCACACTCTGTGTCCTGTTTATAAAGCAGCATGAGCTCGACTACAGAGTGGGTGGGAGGAGGGCGGGCTGTCCTCTGGCCCTACGTCACCATGCGGGGAGGAGGAAGTCAGTGTCCCGTCTATAGACACGCCCACTCATGAGGAGACAGACCGGCTGGTGTCCTGGTGCAGCCAGAACAACCTGGAGCTCAATGCTTTAAAGACAGTGGAGATGATAGCAGACTTCAGGAAGAACCCAGCCCCCCTCACCCCCCTCACCCTGGGAGACTCTACAGTGAGCTCTGTGGAGTACTTCTGCTTCCTGGGGACCATCATCACTCAGGACCTCAAGTGGGAGCTGAACATCAGCTCCCTTATCAAAAAAGCTCAGCAGAGGATGTACTTTCTGCGGCAGCTGAAGAAGTTCAGTCTGCCAACAAAGATGATGGTGAACTTCTACAGCTCCATCATCCAGTCCATCCTCTGCTCCTCCATCACCATCTGGTACGCTGCAGCTACGGCCAAGGACAAGGCCAGACTGCAGCGTATCATCCATTCTGCAGAGAAGGTCATCGGCTGCAATCTGCCCTCCCTCCAGGACCTGTACGCCTCCAGGATTTTGAGGCGTGCAGGAAAGATTGTGGCCGACCCCTCCCACCCCGGTCATAAACTGTTTCAATCTCTCCCTTCTGGTAGGAGGTTTCGGTCCATCAGGACCAGAACCTCCAGACACAAAAACAGCTTCTTTCCCTCTGCCACCATCCACATGAACACACCCCAAGTCACCCACTGAACCCCCCCCCCACCCCCCACCCGATCACCACCTCCACCAGCTTGATACCTGCTGCACTGTATATATATATATTTATATTTATCCTATTTATCCTTCATTCTCTATCTATCCTTTATTTATCCCTCATCCTTTATATTTATCATTATTATTATTATTATTGTTGCTGGGTTGTTCTTTGTTGTTTTGTTTTTATTTCTTTTATTTCTTTTTGTTGCTTGTTTTGTGCACCAACCACCAAGTCAAATTCCTTGTACTGTCCTTAAAACTGTACATGGCAAATAAAACATTTCTGATTCTGATTCTGAATATGCATAAGAAGGACGCAAATCAGCCTGTTTGTGTGGAGTTGCTCAGAAAGTGACTTTTTAGAGGCTAAAACTCTGGAAAACAGGCGAGTTTGGGAAAATAAACCTCAAATACTATGTTTTTGGGGTTCTTAGAACAAATGGAGATTGGTGAAAAATAGCATGATATGAGACCTTTAAATGTATCAGGGTTATTGATTACAACATGTATCAGGGTTATTGATTATTACATAAATAAATCTAGTCATCTATGTGAGGTGATGAAAGAATTTGACTGATGTCCAGGTCATTTGAAACACCAGAATTAAAAGCTGACAGTACAGAGCTCTGATTAGCACAGAATGGACCAGTTGTTCTGTGTTGGGCAATAAACATGGGTCCGTCTGAAATAACTCTCTGATATGACAAAAGCAGCACAGCACACCTGTAATCCTATGAGCCAAAGGATTTGGTCACCAACGGATAGAAAATCAATCCAGTTCCGACAGTAAAATCAATGACTTAAAAACTTTTTCTGCTTTTTCACCCACAGATTTCAGCTGTAGTCTCTCCCTCCACAATCCAACACCGCTGGGCTTGCCCTTCATGTTTTGGCTTGACCAGAGCACAGCTGGCCTCATCAGTTGTATGACCCACATGAGTGCACTTTTTAATCCTTGCACTGTGCAGGAATAACAATAGCCTGGTAGACCTTTATCACATCTTGCCTTAAGTATTTACCACCCAACAAAATATGCAAGAATCCTGCTGATAAAATACGCTTGGCAATCCATGTACCTTTCGTTTTTTGGTTATTTTGTTTCAAAACCAAATAAAAAAAATTTTAAAAACTTGTTTTATCAATTTAAAACCATAAACAGGAAAATGGAAAAACCAAACAAGCAGCGTTTTTCTGTTTTAAAATTAAATCTGATTCCGTTTGTGTGATATTTCGATATTTACGTTTTCATGTTGTCCACCTCACACTGATGGCAGAGGTGTCATTTGTGTGTCGATGACCTTTCGTTAAAGAGTTATTGATGCTGGAAGTCCAAATCTGTGAATATCTGCCAACTTTACCAAACGGTGTTGCAGCCCAAATAGTATCCAGATAAACTGGTGACTGGGCGAACTTTTGCTCCCGGTCCGGACATAAAAAGAAGCAACACATAAGTCACATTACTGGTGAATTGAAACATTATTAATACATAAATAAATCAGAACCAAAAAAGGGATGTTACGTAAAACATGCACATGTGGAACCAGAGGTGGTATAATTAATTAACTGGTGGTCCTCGTTTCTTATTATCAACTTCCATGTGTGTTGACGGCTGCTGTTTAACGGTATTTATAACGTGCAAAATAAACATTTTACTGCCCTCATAAAAGCTGTAAAAATTTTTTTTTTTGCAAAAATGTCAAACGGTAGAAGTTCTAACATCTATTGTTTCTCACACCAGCCTCACAATTAATAGCCAGTCACCAGTTTATTTGGATACTATTTGGACCGTAACACCGTGAAACAAAACAAAAACGTGAGCAGCTTTTTACGAGCTAAAACATCCTAAACAGTGGTCTTCAGTGCTCGCTCTAATACCGTAAATATCACACAAACTTGGCAAAATACCTGACCAATTATTATTTGTTTGGCTTCTTATAATACGTCTAATATTTTCAGTGCAACTCTGTACTTTGACAGTCTAAACCAGGGGTGTCAACCTCATTTTAGTTCAGGGGCCAAATATGGACCAGTTTGATCTGAACTCGGCTGCACATTTTCGGTGTGAGACAAAAGAGCTATTTTAACAATATTGGGCTCTAGTTTTCATTATTAATCCCTGCAGGATCTTCACGTCAAAAATTGTCTATTTTGTAACAAATTTCTCTGGAATCATTTGTGAGAAATTGCAAGATTTCTTGAAAAATTATGATTTAAATAATCTTCTGTGGACCTAATTGGATGCTCATATTTGTTTGCTCAATTCGTTTCTCAAATGGGGGTACATGTACCCCTAGGGGTACGCAATGGCACTACAGGGGGTACTTGAGAGAGAGAGAGAGAGAGAGAGAGAGAGAAAACTAAATGATAATCATAATGATGATGGAAATTATATTGAATTATCATGTCTTGGTTCCACACAAGGCAGGAGATGATGGGGAATTATATATTTGAAAAAAAAAATAGAAATAAATCTATTCAGGAGGCACGAAACGCTGTTTCATTCCAGTTATTAACAAAATTAGATTCTTTAAAATGGTCGTTATCACTTTCATTTCATCATTATGCTCTATAATTTTATTTTCAAAATATTCTGAGTAAAATGTAGTCAGAGAAAAGGGGGTCCTTGAGCCAAAAAAGTTTAAGACCCACTGTTCTAAAAGGTCGGATTTGGCTCATGGGCCTGGAGTTTAACACATGTGGAATATACTATATAAGTATTGTAGATGAACCATTGGATTGGACATTTACAGTACCTCTGCTTTAATGCCACAAGGTTGATGTACAATCTGGAATTAGCTGTAAATCAGACGGATAGGGTCGCCAGTACTGTGAATAGATTTTTTCTTTCTTGGTACATATTTTAATCTACCCAGAGTTATTTAAATGCACAGCACTGCATTCTTCGGATTTCTTTTTTTGCTTCAAGATTTATACAAAGAAAAATTTGAATTTGAAAATCCCTGCACATAAAACAGAAGGGAAGAACTCAAAGTGACAGGTGTGAAAAATAGAGATGTAAGTGTAAAAACAAAAAGAACAAGAAACAAGAAGACGGGGAAGCTTTTTTTCTCTCTTTGTAACTTGATAGCTCGGATTGGTTCGGCTGCCTTTGTAATCATGTCTGAAAAGTGTCCCATGAAAATGTAAAAATGTACCCAGCAGTCTTTTTCCATCTCCCTGGGGGTTGGAGCTGGGAAAAAAAAAAATCAAGGCTCCCACGTCACATCCCGATGGCAGCGACTGCAAACGAAGAGGCAGCATTGAGCACGCCGCAGTGTCACTTGGGAATGGTGGCACTGCTAGTCGTGTCAGTGTGCTATTCTCTCCTCGCAGCTAAAAATAAGATGTTAAAGCCTTTATGCATCCCATCTCACCTGGATAGTTAAGTTATTCCAGCAGTAAGAAACAGACGGATTTCATCCATATCATCAGCTTTTCTACAACTTTTTCCAACCCAACAAAAATCAGGATGAAAGCAGTCGGTCTTCAAAGGCTGATACCCTGAAAAATATCTTACATCCATCTGCCAAATCTCTGCCTTTTTAAAGTGGGCATCAGATTTTAAATGACAAAGTAGTTGTCATTTCCTCTGCCAAGTGATTTCACCAGCATTTGTTTGTTTGTTTGTTTGTTTGTTAGCAGGATTACAACATTTGACATAAAATCCCTATCTCTCATCATTCATGAAATTACAAAAATGTATCTTGTCATTGATTTATCATAATGAAATTTGACTCAGTTATGTCGAGTTGGTGAGTCAGTTATATACCGAGTTACAGACAGATTGCCCATTTCATCAAGATTTTTCAAAAACATTGGGGTGTCCATACATTTGGACGTTATTAATGGAGCTAAAAATTTGTTCCAAGCTTTTAAAGTGTAAATGATCATGATCATCTCGTACAGTAAGATTTTTTTTTAATGTTTCTGAATTGTTTAGATTTTGTGTGTATGCCTACGTGGAGTTTGTGAGGAGGCAGGGGGAGCATTGCCTACCCTAGTGGTCAAAAGTTTTAATTACAGTTTTCCCAAATTCATTCCAAAAAACACATTTCTTAATATACTGTACAATTTGTACATCATATACAGCTATTCTAAGTGCCATAAAACACAGTGACTGTACAAAATATATATGAATTAATTTGTTTTTTTATAAATAGTACTATACTTTTTCAGTGAAATGGTCCCAAACTTTTGAGACTTTAGGTTGGTTCTTCTTCTGTTGTGCAATTCTTCTTAAAAATGAAGCGGAAAAATGCCACTGGCCTGATTTTATTATGAATTTACAACATTAAATGACGCGTCCATACAAATTTTTGGAGTCAAAATGATCAATTATGTTATTAATGTTTTTTGCATTATTGTATATGTTACACATATTGTGGTTGGCGTGAATCTCGAGGCGGTCTATATATATATATATATTTTTTTTTTTTTTTTTTTTTATTTATCCCCCCGGCAATAATCTCATACTCCACTGTGTGTGCCTGATAAATGATCATGGAGAGCTTTATCATACAAAGAGGATATTTTGCACTTGGTGGAGGTTTGCAATCCCTGAGGGCTCTTTTTCAATATATTTTCGATTCCATATTAGTTATAGTACAGGGAAGTCTGAACAAACAGGAGGGGAAACAAGCAGGTTTCTAAAACATATATATTTGGTCAAACTTGAAAGTCCTTTGGTTGAATACAAATTTGATATCAAAGGTTCACAAAGCTCAATCGAATGCTATTGTGTTTTAAAATGTATGCTCTTTTGTAGCCACTTCACATTAAATTAAGCTCACGCTTGACAGATTAAAACCTTTTAATTCACAGTATGGTGACAAAAGCAGACATTTACAGACAAAGTGTCTCTTCTGTCCAGGCATGCTGTGATGCACATGTTCAGATCCCTCAGCTACAAACAGGTTTCAGAAAGGTCTTTGATCTACTCTAATAACACCATGACACAGCTCAGCAATGCATTATTAAACACCTCAGCAGCTCTGTACATACAAACACCAGATCATACCAATACTTTCCATTCCTACTCTTTAACATTAATGTTTTTTTCCAGGATAACAATTCAACATTGTGTCAACATCGGGCAAAAACTGGAGCAGCATAAAGATTGATCCATTCATGTATAGTAAGTGTTTTTTTTTTCAGTCTTTGTTCAGATCAAGGGTGGAGGAGGTATAGAGGCTGTCATGTGTTTGCAAATGAATCAACCATTACAATTTCTTATAAAAAGCCAGTACATCCTATTGTCTCATTGCTAAGACCCAAAAACAAAAGTAATAAACTACATTCTGCATAGGTTAGTGATTCATAACTGGTGGGTCGCGGACCTGTACTAGGTGGCTCATGGAAAAATAAATAAATACTAATACTGCGCTGTTTAGATTTTCCAAAAGTAATGGAAACCCAGCTAATGACACATTTTTAGCTTAAGAATAAAAAGCTACTTTAATCATAACATACATTTGATCTCAGTTCAATTCAGTGGAATGTGATGCAAAATAAAAATGTATTAATGTGGTCACGTAACATTTTCCTATTTGCTGCTGATGCACTGACACTGTAAAGCTACAGGTCAGAAAATATTATGTTTTTCACTTTCCCTGTAAAAACTGTAAAAGTATTGCCACTCGTGCTATAGTAGAGGGAGAATATAGCAATCCTCCTTACAAGGAGACACTCAGATTGGCTCCGAGTCAGAAAGATCAAACTGCATATTTGTTTTTCTGCTGACTGTTAACATTACGTCCAGCTATATTTATGACACACACTGATCTCCAATAGTCCTGCATTCAAGCTGTTGTCATCAGCAGGGAAATCTACAGCAAAACAGCAGTACAGGCTGTGACAGCCCCATTAGCTGTCATGACAATAACTCCTGCAACTCTAACTGCTTGTAAGGCTTTTTTTTCTGCTTTGCATCATTTTGATGGAAGTTAATTTATCTTACATCAGTTTGCAGAATTTTTTTTCCAAAGGGCAGTCAGATGTTTGCATGAATTGCAATCAGCCTTTCTTGTTTTTTACATTTACTACAAGGTTGTATCTTGTAGTAAATTCTCAGATGCCCTTTAAAGCATGTGTTTTACTGTACTCAGAGGCTAAGAATAAAAATTCCATTTCAAAACTTGTATCCAAGGTTAGGGTCAATTAATTGTAATCACATTATTGATAATTATTATTGAAACGATATGTTGCCGTTGTAATCATAATTGAATTTTAATTGAGTTCAGATAAGAGATTAAAAGAAATAATATCCAGAAATGACAACAAAAACACACAAAATGACATTAAAAATGTAAAAAATGGCAACAAAAATGCACAAAATAAAAAAAACACCAAACAACAAAAATATAAGCTAACAAAAAACAAACAAATGACAACAAAAACACACAAAAATGAAAACAAACACACAAAACTATTCAAAATAAGATAAAAAATTTAAAAATGGAAGAAAAAAAAAACAAAATGTCAATTACATAATCATTGTCATTATGTCAATTACAAATTGACATAATTTTAAATGTAATAAACACAAAACTTGGGAAATAATGTTATAGTTATATAGCTTACACATACATAGTTAATGATTAAAGTATGTTTCATATCTACTGTAGTTTACCTGTGAGTTCTCATGAGGATCATTTTACAATTAAAAAAATAAATAAATCTAGGGCTACTGACAGAAAAAAGGATCAGACGCTGGTGGATGGTTAGGAAGCCTAACAAGTCAACCAAGGCATGAGAAACAAAGTAGATAATCGATAATATTTTTTAGTGTATTTTACAGCTGATTTAAGACATGGGTCAAAATGAACCCAGTATCACAAGAGATGTTAACAGAAAACTAACACAAGAGGAAGGTTAACTTTGATGTGGTTATTTATTTCAGTCTTAGTAATTGTGATTAAATTGTACTTGAACTTTAATAATTGAGAAAGTCATTGTAATTGACTTTCAAGGGAAAATAAAAATTGTAATTGGAAAAAATGCCAGTCACCATAATCATAAGAGTTGTAATTTAACATGGATAATTTAAGATGTAATTGTAATTGAAAAATGTAATTGACCTTAACCCTGCTGGTATCCCATTTCACATATTTTTAAAACATGCACAAGTACGGTATGTATTAGTTTAGACTCATTAGGGTTGCTCAGAAAATTAAAAGATGTATCATATGTGTTATTTATCTATAAATACTGTATATATATATATATATACATATATAAATATATATTATACATTTGCAAAACATGCTCCGTTACTGCATTTATGATCAGCTCCACAAACATCCTCACAAAAGCTGCAAGTAAATGGTTTTACTGAATCACTCATGTCACAATACAGAGGCAGCCAACCCTTCTTTACCATGCACCATGTGACCATGTTGTCCATTGATCAGCAGAGCTGGTCAGGATAACAGAGACAACACTGTGTGTGTTTCTTCAATTACTGGGAAAGCCATGGCACGAGAAGAGTCACCTTGCAAGTACAAAAAGGATTAGAGGCTGTTCAGGAGGTGTGGATGTAATTGACAGAAGCTTTGACCATGCGGTGATATCCATCCAGTCATCTGTCTCTTATCTCTACTTAATCACACAGACTGTCGGAGTGTATCCACGCAGAAAGCACAACATGCAAAGTAAAGATTGGACAGGTTTGCCAGTTCATTCAAAAGCCAATGCACACACACACTCATTGCCCCTAAATCCTGGAAACCTCATGTTGGTGGGATGTTAAGCTGCACACGAACGTTGTTTTCCTAAAAGTTGGTTTATGAGAAACATATCAGTTATTCCCAACAATTTTATCATTGTTGGCCAAAACACTCATCCAGGAGTTTGAATAAAGGCGAATTTGGGAAAATCAGAGACGATCTACCCATGTGGACAAACTTTCACTCTGTTAACCAAACAAACAATAATTATACTGGCAAGAAGAACACGGTATAATTTTTCCAAATCAAATATTAGTCACAGTATAATTGTTAAATCCAAAGGATATTATTCTGCTCGTGCACGCAAGTCTCAACCTAGCTTTATCTTTTCAGCTGCTTCCTGATTGGCTGTCGGTTTGTTTAAAGGTGGACCTGTCAATCAAAGTTCTGTTTATTTATTCATATAATTCTCTTGAGGATCGCTTTGCCATTGAAATCAAGGGCTATACTCACACAAAAAAAACTTAGATTTTCCTGGATAAGGAAGCCTAACAAGGTAACAAAGAGATGAGAAACAAATTAAATGATAATCGTTTTTAGGTTTATTGCCTCGAGTAAATTATTTCAGACTCAGTAATTGTTATTAATTGTAATTGAACTTTAGTAATTGAGAATTTAATTGTAAATTACTTTCAATTGATAAAAAAAGAATCATATTAATTGTAATTGGAGAAAATTCTGGTCACTGTAATAGTAATTTAATTTTAAATGAACATAGATAATTAGGGATGTAATTGTAACTGACACCAACCCTGGCTGGGGCAGATTAAAATATATCTAAATATATAAGGCATTGTAGTAAATTGTCAGTAAGGTATATAGGCAAACCTTTTGTGTTACACGATACAGCCTGATTTCAGAGGTTTAGTGGAGTCTATACCTAAAAGACCAGGCAGGGACTGATCAATAAGGCTGTTGCTAATAAGAAAGACAAATCATTCTCTCCTCAAATCATTGTTTGAAAACAACATTGACCTCCATAAACCTGTCCTTGGCTCCCCTCGCAGCAGTCTTGGCATGAACATCTTTCTATGAACCTAATGGCCTATTGAACATCTTAACCCAATCACTCCACTCCTGCTCACCTCACAATCCACTGAAATGTCATCGGGTGTCATAATCAATTTTGCTAAATCAATAAAGAGAGGAGTACGAGGGGATTGGGCCACACTTTATCATTTCCCTCAGTGCATTTGATGTTTGACGATATTGAGTAAACAACGACATATATACATGATCTCTTAAGTGATCCCCTTGTCTGAGCTTGCGAATACATAATGCATTTTTTTTATTAGTTTTTATTGGCTGTTATCAAATAGCTCAGAACAACATCCTATTTACTCCCTCCTCACGTCTCTTCAATATAACTAACCAACCTTGAAAAATTCTAAGGGAAAAATATGTAATACAAATGTGACTTTATCACATCTACACGTGTTGGCATTTACCGTTACGCCCTCGTCGCCATGACAAATACTAAACTTACTGGGGTCTATAACAGCTTATATTACGATCACCCCGCTGGCAGCTCAGCCTCCGTTTTATTTGTTGTTTATTCTCAAACTAGTGTGCAGGGAAACAACCACGGATAATTGAAATTGTGTCAAACATTTCCTTTTTTCATTCATGATGTTTATACACACCGAAGTAAACTGTGTGATTAAACAGGCTCTAAGCTAGAGCTTCAGTTTGCATATGCAGAAAGTTTGTTAAGGATAAACACTGAAATGTTTATCAATGTTACGCATCTGATCTGCTGAATCTGGCCTGACATCAACACGACACGAGACTTTGACGTTCAAAACATGGAGAGAAAGACAGACTGGAGCAGTGCGTCCGGAGATACATCGATCCGTGGTCACATCCATGTATCCATCTCTGCGCACAGTGAGCCTACACACGCACACCCTTATTTTCATCTCTGCTGTGTTTTCTGTCAACTGTATGTGTGACTGCACCTGCTTCTCAGTTGTACTATTTTTCCGTACGAAAAACAAACAATCACCGCAAACAGTGACAGATTTCATGAATTGCATTTCCTCCTCCCAGGTTTTTGCGCCCCCTGAGAGATCCGTTTACTATGCATATTCATCAGAAGCGCAGTTCTGATTCCCTGGGCTTTGTACTCCTTATTTGCGTGTGGAGTGATTTTTCCACACGTTTTAATACCACTAAACTCTTTGTGAATCCGCCCCGGAATACCCAGAAGTCCTTGAATTGACTAGTTTTCTGTTAACCTTTGCGTACACGTCATCACATTAGATCACCATCCACATGTAGTCACAGTGTGGGTGGTGATCTGAAAGTGATGAAGGTCAGCTCTTATTCTTAGCAAAATGCTACATTATAAAGTCAAATAGTGATAGTGCTTTAGCTCTCAATAGTTAGACAGTTATATCCCAAATGGGCAGCTCCACAAAGAAAGGTCCCAGCAAAGAGAAAAAAGGGAAACATTTCTAGTACATTTTTTCCCTCAATTTTTAATAAAACTACATAATGAAACTGTTAACTAACCTGAAACAAAACTTGTCTGATTATGCAAATAATAATAAGCATGTTTATTAAAGCTTTACACTTGAATTAATATAGATAGTGCTATTAGTCACTATTCAACAAGAACAGTCAAATGCCATGTACTGAACCTTTAAAGCCATTTAGTAGTGATGAATTCTGATTATTATTTTTATTTTTTTGCTCACAGATTTCTATGATGTTATTCTCAATTTTCCATTTTTACAATGACACCTTCTGTTACCATACTATCACAACCCTGTTTCTCATGTTGCTCTAGTTTTAAAAGTGCTTAATGAGTTCTTCCTGAAATAATAGGAGGGGGTGGTAATTCTCTTTCTGCTTTCCCTTACAAACGCTCTTGAAATAGTCTCAGTGAGCTACAAACCTCATTATAAGTTGTTTTCTTTTGAAATGTATTCCTGATGATATTGCTTTACGCAGCATTATTGGAAAGCAACCGTTTCCTGTCTAGTTCTAGCTGATTTTGCACACACACTCCAACACAAAAAAATGATTTATTGAGAAGATCACACCCATCAGTGAAGACCCAACCATACCCCAGGGGGTGACTTTACAAGTTGCCTGTATATTGATCATTTGTGTTCCAGGCATGTTGTGGTGATTAGATCAATGGAACTGTCAGTTGTAAAAACGAAAGGCAGTCTTGTGCGCAAACTTTGTCCTTATTCCTTGTGCGACAGTAGTCTCACTTTGTCACAAAACTAGTGACGACAAATAACCTGAGAACTCTGAGGGAAATCCCATTTCCTATACTTTATCAAAGAGAAATCCTCTCATAACACCTCAATCATTGACTGAAGAACCAGGGCAGACGGCTCATGCACTGGATGTGAAGAGTTGAATGTGTTTCCACATGCACCGTTAAAGACAGACACTATGAAGTGAAGATAGTAAAATAAATCTGACATCATAATTGATGGTAGTCGATGTGCTTTTTAAATCATCTGTTTTCCAAGAAGAACCATGGGCTTCTAAACCAACACTTTTGAATCGTCAGTACTGGTTACAAACTGAAAACTCTGTGAGAAGTGCACAAGTTCATCGTTTGCTTCTTTTATTTATCAATGCTCACTGTTTGAGATTTCAGCAGCTTTGTTTTTGAATATGTATTTACATTGTACTCACAAAATACAGATTTCAGTTGTTTGTCAACATAAGGACTGTAAAGGCACTGATAAATACAGTAAGAAAAGGCAGTATTACTATTTTAAGTCCTTTGTCTTGAATAATATGAGTATTATAAGAATTTGTGCTCATGTACAGTATATCCTGAGGATATCATTATTCTTATTTCATATATCGACCAATACTGTATATCGATTATTGGCAGACATATCGCGCATCAACAGATACTGTACATCAGATATTGGCTTTTTAAAATACCCTATATATAGGTATAGGCCCTAAAAATCTCATATCGGACAGACTCTGAAAGGAAACATTCTGAAAATGGTTGATTGCTAAAAAAAAAAACGTGTAGAGCAGATTTCTAGAGTAGAATAAAATTTTAAGATGTTCTCCACAAATTTGTTAGGACCCAAAAAGTGGTCATAGGTAGCCTGAATGTCTGGGTTTACAAAATATTATGACAACACAATAACTTTGTCACTATTTTGTATAATGCACTATTGATTTTAACACATACTTGCGTTCCTTAAATGGAATTTTAAGTTATTGATTGCATAAATATGTCCAACAGTACAGTATGTTCTATTCTAGGTTTAAACGTCTTTTTTTTTTTCACAATAAGAATTGAAGAATTTGACCATTCACCCTGGTTTAGGCTGCGTCCCAATACCCACACTATGCCCTACTGACTTCCACAAAGAGCACACTTGGTTTAAGTGCACTTCGGATGTAAACTAACTCATATCCTTGCGTAGAAGCATTCCGGTGGCATGTGAAAAGTTGGTCATTTTCTGCCCTCAACTGAATAAAATTAAATGTAACATTGTCTGTCCATGTGAAAGATTATTATTTCATGTCTGTTTCATATTTTCACTATAAAAATGAATTTGGGGGAAATGTATGGAACATAACTACATGTACCAAAACCCTTTTTTTTTAATAAAATACTTATTACAGAAATTTAATAACTGATACCTTACTTACACTTCAAGACATTTTTTGCCATTTTTGCTGAAAACGGGGTTTATTGTGAGTTTGTCCACCATTAGTTTTCTTTTTTTTTTTTTTTCAAATTGGAATGTCCCACTACTAAAGGACTTATGAATAATTCCCTTCATCGAAGTCCACTTGCATGCACGCTTCGCACAGGTGTGCATGAAGGGCGCATAGTAGGCGGAGCTAAAGCACACTCCTTACGATTGGGACACCCAGGGCCGGCTTTAGGTCACTTTGCGCCCTAGGGTAGAGTGGACTTTAACATGTACAGTAATTGTAAAGGGTGTGTTTCACGTTTATTATACCTTTTTTTTTTTTATATTTGGGGGGTGGAATTTGGCACCCCTCCAGCAGATGACGCCCTAGGCGGCCGCCTGGGTTGCCTAGTGGGAAGGCCGGCCACTCGCACCCTTCAATGGGAACGTGCAACCGTGGGGTGCAAGTGTGGGTATTGGGAAGCAGCTTTTGATGACAGCTTGTTATTGACCGTGGTTGTGAGAAAGATCTGGTTACACCTTTTCCACATCACTCTTAATGCAGCTCTCCAAGTCAGAGGCTGCCTTAGCTTCCTGTATTGTTTAAAATTGCAGCAGCTGATGTGATAAACAGTCAAACATTGGTCACAAACATGGAGGACAAGGCTTGGCCAGGTCAAGACTTTGATTAGGCAAAAAGCAAAAGGGGCTGGTTCATGCTACTCCTATAGCTTCAAAACACATTGCCGCCCACACAACAACACAGCAGTGTTATCTCCATCACTCCAGGCATACATCGCCTGGAGCTTCAGTGAGGACACACAGCTGGCTGGGACATTCTTGTTTAATTGGAGCTCTTCTGTGTAATGTTGCACATTACCTTAATTTCTTCTCCTTAATGATTGTCATAAAGCATTCCTTGGCTTCTGCCTTTATGTTTTTACTATGTTGATTTTATTAGTCAAACGCGGGGCACACCGAGTAATGATGCGAAATGATGACTGCAGGGTATGTGCTGAATTAAAGTTGTTCGGTTGGCACAGCTGAAGCACCTTGACAGCTGAGCAGTGTGTATATGCAGGAGAGCTCTCTCACTTTCCTGGATTATAAAACAGGACTCGTTTTGATTGAGAGTGGACCACAATTTAAAAGTCACACAGCCAGAAAAAAAAGAAAGAACTTGGGTCAACTTATTGTTTAGCGTAGAGGCAACACTGAACGCTGGAAAGTGAAAGGCTTTAGGACGGTGAAGAGTGATATTGCATTTATTTGTTATTGAGACTTTGAACTCTGAAAAATCAAGAGATTTTAGGAATTATTTGAAGGTTTTCTTATTGTTCGATGAAAAAACTGAGATTCATTAACATTTCTGTACTTTTAAGCATATTTTTGGGAGGCACATTATTTCTTTTAAAGAACATTGTGAAATGGTTGTCCTTGAATCACTCCTATTACTATCAAAGCACAACAAAAGACATGTTGAATTCAAATCAAGAATTCAGAATTAATTAGCGGTTTCAAAATTGTATTTTGTTCCATTTTTTCTAAAGACGCACTTGCATTCGTGTTTACTGGCTGAGAAAGTACATGGTTACAGCTGAATAACTTATTCGTTCACCAATTTAAAACACATCAATAAATAAATCTTTGTGTACAAATGCCCATGCATATTGTTACCAATAAGGAAACACTGGAGACCAAATAAAAATGGGTAAGATATTAGAAATATAGGTGTTTGCATTTTATATCAGGTTAGAGATGATATCAGCCCAACGATGTCAATAGCTGATATTTGCCATAAATCGGTAGACAATGGTATTGTTTTTCCCACCAATATTAAAACACTGAAATGTGCTGTTGAGCCTCAGGCTTTGCATTTCTGAATGTATTTGTTTATGGTGTTAAGAGGACTATCTAGTGGTGGAAAAGAATGTTGTTTGGGTTTTCCATCCTGACCTTCCAATATGGGTAATTTCCTGTCAAAACAGGAAGTACCAGAACGTGTTCCCTGACTCGGTGAGACCTTCTAGAAATGGCTTGTTTCAGTAAGTAAAGAGTGTTTACAATGTGTTTCAATCATTTTATATGGTAATATGGGTCGTTGTAACTGTTCGATTTACCTAGCTCACAGGCTAACCTTTAAACTAATGCTTACTCGCTAGCTAAGTTAATATCCAGTGAAGCATCACATTAAAGGTGGGTTTAATGTGTTTTTCCTTTGGAGAAGTTTGGGGAGGGGGTCTATGTGTGGTTAATATTAGAAATTGGTAAAAGTACATTTTTGAAACATCTTTAATCCAGGTCCATATAATGATTAATGCCATACAAAACATGTTCAAAGGGTGAAGACTTTGAGCTTTAAGTTGAGGGTGTATATGAATCCCCAAGTCATACAAAGAGAGCAAAAAAAAAACATAACTTAAGTGTCATTTTCATCATTTTTAAAGTTTGGCTTTACCTTTCCAACTGATTAATTGTTTAGTCTTGTAATTGACATCTTTTTCAGGTGGTGAAACAAATGTCAATTTACCATATCTGTCACTATCACGACATGTGCAAAGCTTTATGTACAGTGTCTCTTTCAGCACAGTCACTTTTATCGAATGACAAACAGGCAAAGTTTCTGCAGACACACAACCACACAGGCCATGTGGTCTTTCTATCAATAGGTAATTCCCAAATTGCGAAAAGTTTGCATAGAATACTGGAGACCAAGCAGGGAAGTGTTGCGAGGAATGAACTGGGACGTATTGCTGCAAGCCTCCCTCGAGGGACGGGCTCCGTTCAACCTAAGAGTGAGAGATGTGATTTGGGTCCAAGGGAGTAACAGGAGGAGCAAACAAATCTTGTTTTATCCCTACAAGTCTTTGGCATAAAATCAAACAAACATATTTGAAGGCATGATTTCCACTTGGACTCTCATTGCACTGAGGCGTTAATGCTCCTGTGCCCACTGCAGAGAAAAAGCAAGGAAACGCAGAATAACAATGTAAAGAGGAAACACTAAAAGGGAAACTGCACTCTGAGGAATTGTGTGTGTGTGTGTGTGTGTGTGTGGGGGGGGGGGTGCATTGAGGGGACTTGTGTATAAATAGAAACAGAGTGCAGTGTACAAAGTAGATGACAGAAGCCCACGATGGGAGTATGTTTGAAATAACTATCCAAAATCCTTGATTTTAAACCAGAGGGAATAGCTTCACCAGCTCCAGACCATCGACAAGAGACAGAGACATAAATTCGTTTCAGAAATTAAAGATATTAACCAGATATTAATTAGCAACTCCTGGCGCTAAGGATAGTAAACATAGCATGGAAACTAGAGGTCAACAGGGTTCTGGTTGTATAACCAAAGTGCTTGTCCAAAACAATCTCTTGGGGTCTCTACATAAAGAACAAACTGCATACAGTAGAAAAGTGGTGCACACGTGAGGAAAAACAGAAACCTGCAACCCAGTAGGTAACCTTGGTAAAGGTCGCTGACAAAATGCTCTAACTTTATTCAGGGGAGCAGGAGAGTTTCAGAAGGAAGCTAACGAGAAGGCACACTGTTTCAGTGTAGTCGAGTCTCTCCAATCACTTGCATTTTGACTGTCAAAAGCACTCGGTGGTAATTCTACTGCTCAAGATTCAGGGATGAGGAGCTCAACGAGTCTTCTGATTAAAGAGACACTAGACAAGGTCTAGATCTAGATTTGTACGCACACTAAATAAAGACCTGCACATCTGAAATCATAGGGTGTCGGGTCTTAAATAAGTGGCATGAAACTTCAAGTTATTTGATATCAGAAACCACATCAGAATAGTAATGATAATTACATGCCAAAACTATTTTTTCCCCCACCTTTTCTTTAAGTTCACGTTTATAGAGAATATTTTACCAGCAGCATTTTTGAACTAATGAACTAATAGCACAAAAAGCTCAGCATCTATTTGTGCTCATTGCAGTAACATGCTGCTTTTTTAATTATCCAGTCATGTGCTGGAGAGGGTTTTAATGACTGTAAGTGTGGCCAAAGACTGCAGACACAGCAAAAACACCTCCTCTTAGAATTTTTCAAGCATGTGATTTACAAAAGCACTAAAAACACAAATCAACAACCTCACAGAAAGTACAATATCCAAAGACTGAACGTTGTCCATTGTCATTCTAAGGAAATTAAGGTGTTTATATATTCTTTAATTCATCTTCATCAAGTTCTCTTACACTGAAATCGTCCCTGATTAGGTCAATAACTGATTTACTCTAACATTGTGTAAAGTTCACATGTTAAAAACAAGCAGATTGCTTATCTGAGTTATGGACTGAGGAAACAAATTGAAAAACAGGATAGGACCAAGAGACATTGGTCCGTGCTTTTACAGTATGTCCAAGACACTGAACAATGGTCCCACAAAAGATCATCAAGCAGCTACAACTGGTTGAAAAGTCTTTACACTGGCTCCCAGTTAGCCTCAGAATAGACTTTAAAGTTCTGCTGCTGGTGTATATACGGTATCTGTGAATGCATTTGGTCTAGAATTCATCAGCAGGTGGGCCCTCTTGTCGCATACGGCCCGTTGCCGCTAGGGGGCTCTACCGCCATGTGGATGAACCTTCTTGGACGCTGCCAACAGCCTCCGGCAGGGGGCACCCTCACGCCACTCTCAGGCCCTTCGGCTGCATGCGGCCTGCCTCCAAGAGAGGGCGCCACCGTACCACGGATGACGCCTCTCACGGTGAGGAATCCAGAGTGTTTGACCTCTCTTTCCCTAAGGATAGACAGGTGGAGAGCGCTCGCAGCTCCTCCCTGGGTGTTACGGATGATATCGAAGGGATACAGGCTGCAGTTTGCATCTGTTCCCCCACGGTTCGCTGGCATAATACACTCACAGGCCAGAGGAGATTCGGCCAGTGTGTTAGGAGAGGAGATTGCCTCTCTGCTGCACAAGAAGGTTATCTCCTTGGTTCCTCTCGCTCAGTCGCGGGAGGAGTTCTATTCCAGGTATTTTCTGGTCTCCAAATGGGTGGAGGGGACCGAGACCCATCCTGTCCTGGATTTACAGGCCCTGAACAGGGGCCTCACGAAATACATTTTGATGATGCTCACGCCTTCCTCCCTTTTGTGTCTGGTGCAACACAGCAACTGGTTCACATCTGTTGACCTAAAAGATGTCTATTTTCACGTTACAATATTTCCCCCTCACAGAAAATACCTACGGTTTGCTTCCAGTTGATATGCTACAAATACCACGTACCCCCGTTCGGCCTCTCTTTGAGCCCCAGGGTGTTTGTGCACTGCAGGGATGCAACGATCACCCCGCTGAGGAGGCAGGGCATTCGCTTGGCCACGTATCTGGACAATTGGCTGCTCCTGGCCCAGTCGGAGAAGGAGACCAGGACGCATACATGCATCCTGCTGCATCACCTGTCTGTTCTGGGATTCATGGTGAATACAGAGACAATGCTATTTCCTGCGTGTTCCCTACACAGGAAATAGCCTTCCTGGGCCTATCTCTGCACTCTGTGCCTTTCACCTTGCGCCTGTCGGCAGAGCGGGTGAGGTACTTCAGGGCGTGTATTGCGCTGTTCTGAAAGTTCGGGTTGATAGCTTCGGCCATCCTCGTGATCCGGCTTGGTTGCTTGCACCTGATAATTCCAGCTGTGGGTGGCCTCACATGGGCTCAATCCTGTGTGTCATGGAGCACAGAGAGTTTTGGTTACACCAGAGTGCAGTGCAGCGGCATTGTCGGGCCCCCGGCTTCCTGACAGAGGGGGTGCTTATGGGCACCTTCAGAGCCATGAAGGTGGTCTCCACGGACGTCAGTTTGTCAGGCTGGGGTGGGGCTGCATTGAGGCCACTCGCTGATCCTGGTGGCTCCACATGGCCGGCCATGCACTGGTTGGCGGGAATTTACCAGCTACTGTGTGCTCCTCCCTGACAGCTCCCGCTGCACAGAGACCTGCTGTCGCAGGCGAGGGGCACAGTTTTTCATCCACGCCCAGAACATCTGGTGCTGTGGGCTTGGCTCATGAGTGGTGCAATCTGTCTGCCGTAGGGTTATCACAGAGTGATTGCTACCATACAGAGTACCCGGGCTCCCCTCCACTAGATCTCTTTATGATTGCAAGTGGAGGGTGGTTGAGGAATGGTGTCTCCAAGGGGGCCACATTCCCTTCCATTGCCTGGTGGGCTGTCATTTCTGCAGGGCCTGATTGACAAACACAAAGCCTTTTCCACTGTGAAAGGGTATTTGGCCATGATCGCCTGTCACATGGGCTTTGAGGACAAACCGGCGAGTCAGCACCTGCTGGTCTGCCGGTTTATGAAGGGTGCGCGCAGGCTCCTCCCCGTGTCCAGACTGATGGTTCTACCATGAGATTTGGCAGTGATTCTGGAGGCACTTAAGGGTCCCCCGTTCGAACCGATGAGTGAGACGGACCTGAAGTTCACCTGTCCTGTCGCTGGATCTGGCTTTGACCAAGAGGGTCAGCAACATTCATGCGCTCTTGGTTTACCCACCATGCGCTCAGCTTTTTCCAGGTGATGGGAGAATCATTCTGAGGCCCAACCCGGCTTTTGTGCCGAAAGTGGTGGCTCATGTTCTCCAATTCACCTGCTGGCCTTTTCTGCCTCACAGGGTGAGCAGCAGTCTCATTTGTTAAATGGTAAATGGTAAATGGTAAATGGACTAGATTTATATAGCGCTTCATCCCCACACTGAAGCAGTCTCAAAGCGCTTTACATATCAGCTCATTCACCCAATCACTCTCACATTCACACACCAGTGGGACAGGACTGCCATGCAAGGCGCTAGTCGACCACTGGGAGCAACTTAGGGTTCAGTGTCTTGCCCAAGGACACTTCGACACATAGTCAGGTACTGGGATTGAACCCCCAACCTCTCGATCAGAAGACGACCCACTACCACCAGAGCCACGGTTGGTCTGTTCGTGCGATCTGCACTTATATGGGCAGTACAAGGTGCCTCAGGTGGAGCGATCAGCTGTTCGTCTCCTGGGCCAATCCCCATAAGGGGATGCCTGTCACTAAGCAATGCCTGTCACACTGGGTGGTGGAGGCTATTGCTTTGGCTTACTCGAGTCAGGGTCTGCAGCTGCCATTGGGTCTGCGTGCACACTCGACTCGGGATCTTGCCACATCCTGGGCTTCGTTCAGGGGAGTGTCTGTTCAAGACATCTGTGTGGCTGCGAGCTGTCCTCGCCCCTCACGTTTGTCCGCATTTACATGCTGGACGTATCTGCCCCGTGCGTGGCACGGGCGTTTTTAGTGTTCTGATATAATCAGACTTCTGCCCTGAAGGCTGGTGCCATTCGATAAGAATGTCTACACTACGGGAGTTTCCATATCCCAGAGTGAGACATATCACCAAATATTATGAAATAGAACTTAAGGTTACTGTTGTAACCCCGGTTCTATGAGTGATATGAGTGAGATGTCGCACCAGACTGCCCTTCTTTCTCGAATGAGGAGAAGGTTTGCTTATTTGAATGGTGCGCACCTGTCCATCTCCTTTAATAGGAGGTGGGAGGGTCTCCCAGCGGACTGTCATGCTTCACCGGCCAATCAGGATTGGCATTGTGAAATAGAGTGCTTCTGAGGAATGTAGACAGAGGTCACTTCCCATAGTGAGACATCTCACTCATATTACTCATAGAGCCGCGGTTACGACAGTAACCTAAAGATTTATTCTTCCTTGGGGGCAAATTGTTTTTTATGAAAAAGAAAAAAAAACATTTATCTCAAGTAAAGATACCAAAATAGAAGCATTAGGTGAGATAGAATTGTGTGTCTCACCGTCAACAAGCAACACAACAATTGCACGGACCAGAGTTTCAACAAATACTAACACTTTCAGCCACAGTTAGTTAAAGCTGTCACTCACACAGTTTGGTGCATTGAATGATATTGAAACAGGAAAAGAAACTTTGAGGCTGGAAATGTTGCTCTGGAATCAAAGCAGTTTCGGTTTCATTGTGACATTTTGCAGGAAATAGTTAAAAGAAATCATAGAGCTAAAATAAAAGGTCACTGAAACTGAATTAAAGGAGATTTTTTCAGGATATCACACTTTGACACCAAGCCTCAATGACATCCAAATACGAGTTCTAACAAACTGTACAACATGATTCCACCCACTATTAAAACTGGACTCAATATATTGTACCTTACTGTTATGTGCAATATAATTTATTTATTTCTGTTCAATACAATAAGGGTCCCTTAATTAACATTAATACATTATTAAGCATTAACTAACAGTTTATTAGAATAGAATATAAGCTTTTTATTGCCATTGTACAAGATGTACAATGGAATTAAGGTGCTCTCCAATAATGACAAATGACATTACACGCGCTTAAATAAAATAATGGAAGAAGAATATAGTAATATAATAATCTGCACACAATATACATTACTATAACATGCACTATAAAAATGTAATCATAATATGTTTATCATATTAGCTAACATTAACATATCAACACATCAGTTACTTATTAATTCATATATTAGTAAGAGTTAACGTGTTTTCCTTTGTGCTTAAGGTAAAATAAATATTTTAATTTGACTTTGTATGTCTCGCTGCTGTCATGTGTGAACTTCCCCAACGAGGGATTAAAAAAGTACAATCATCAATCAATCTCTGTCTCTGGTGTCATGGCCACAGGCGCCATCTGTCTCCATGGACTGATCCAAACAAACAAGAAAACAAAACAAAAAATTGACAACAGAACATGACAAATTAAAATGGTTTTAATGCTCTGCACATGTACTAAACTCATAGCACGCAACCAAACTCAGTTAATATAGATAAGAAAAATAACCCTCCTCATTTTACAAATACTATAGTTAAGGTCAGTTCTATTTATCTGTTGGTTTATTGGACGTGGCTGCTTTCCGTCACACAGTAACAAATAGAGAAATTATCACTTTGATTCTTCAGGCCTTTGGACATCAAAACACTTTGGTTGTATGAAGAATATTAATAAGCCAATTACTCAAAAATGTTGACATGTTTATAGCAGTGTGAGCTCAAACTGTGATGAGTTCCCCACTTAAAACAATAGGACTGTGACTCACCCATAACAATATAATTTATGCTTAGAGCCAACCTCTAAAACGTGCAGAAAACACATTACAAATAGTCAGAGGTGTAGCGAATACTGATAAATCCTGCTCAAGTAAAAGTAAAAAGTAACTCAATTAAATAGTACTCAAAGTAAAAGATACTAGTTACTTTCACTGCTCCGCGTTTATTTTTGGTGACAAATCTTTCCATGGTTCCCTTGCATACAGTAAACATCTCATGTATAAACTTAAAAAGGAAATTTTGCACAATTGGAACTTAATCTACTTTTAATTTATAATAAAAAAGAAATGGTTTGTCAAAATTTAAAATAAAAAAAAAAAATCTCAGGCTCTAAAACTGAGAAAATACCCAGCATTCAATGCTGTTTTGGCGCTGTGCATTAGGTATTATCTGGTTGGTTGGCTATGATGTGATGCATTTCATTGTTGTCAGCTCATTTCATTTTTTGTAGTTTCACAATGTCCGTTGTTCAATTTAAACCAAAATAATAATAATTCACTCACCAGCTGTTGGGTGTAGAAATGTAATGAATGACTTTACTTCTTTTAAAACGCACTTAAATACAAGTAAAATGACTGATATAGAAATACACTCAAAAAAATACGTACCCATAATAAAAGCAACTCAATTACAGTAACGTGGGTACTTGTGATCAGTTACTTTTACCTCTGCAAATATTGCATGTCAATTAAAATCAACATTACTGATAGATTGATACATCGGCCAATATTTGCGTTTTTTACGTGTATCGGCATCGGCCGACGTGGGCTGCTGCGTTTGCGGTTCCGCATCATTTACAGAGAGCAGAAATATTTTTTACTTGTTCTTGATCTACATCACGTTTTTAATATTTGTTAAATATTTTTTATTTGTTCTTGTACTACATCACCTGTTTTTTAATATTTGTTAAATATTTTTATTTGTTCTTGTTCTACATCACCTGTTTTTTAATATTTGTTAAATATTTTTATTTGTTCTTGGTCTACATCATCTGTTTTTTAATATTTGTTAAATATTTTTATTTGTTCTTGTTCTACATCACCTGTTTTTTAATATTTGTTAAATATTTTTATTTGTTCTTGGTCTACATCATCTGTTTTTTAATATTTGTTAAATATTTTTATTTGTTCTTGGTCTACATCATCTGTTTTTTAATATTTGTTAAATATTTTTATTTGTTCTTGGTCTACATCATCTGTTTTTTAATATTTGTTAAATATTTTTATTTGTTCTTGGTCTACATCATCTGTTTTTAATATTTGTTACATATTTTCTACTTGTTCTTGGTCTACATCATCTGTTGTTAAATATGTTTTACTTGTCATTCTACCTCACCTTTGTTCATTTTAATAAATGTTCCTTTTTAAAAAAAAAAATAAGACTCGTACCATTTGTTATCATTGTGTAATTTTTAAGATGTAAATTGAGGGAGCAAAAGCAGTATCGGCTCCAAATAATGGCAGTCTGTATCGGTCATCGGCTAAGGCTGATGAGAAAAAAAAAGAGAAAAAAAAATGGTATCGGCCCGAAAAATAAATCCATTTTGGTCCATCCCTAATCAACATATTGTGGTTTAATTTCTAAAAAATCTCACAAGTAAAAAAATCACTGACTTATTTTCATCCAAAAGTATCCTTTTATCGATTCTACCAAATTTTAAATCTTGCTGCCAGACTCTGATTTAAGTCCTGATAATCAGCATCACTTTTTGTTTCTTAGCATTCAGTCCATATGAGAAGTTTCCCGTATTGGCTTTGACATATCGAACATACAGTAGCAGGCGATTCTTCCTCTATAGGTCACATTACACAGTAAACAGTAAGTGGAGCGTTACTGTACCAGTCCTCTGGCCAAGTCGAGACACATTCTATTTGAGAAGAATGTCAAAAATGCTTGAATAAAAATAAATAAATAAAATAAACAGAATTATCAAGTGATATTTTCTGAATGATTGTTTTTTTATGCAAAAAAAATGAGTGAAAAGCGAAGAGGGACTTGCAGGGCTTTGAGTTGGAGCAGAAAAGATAGATTTACCCTGGAGAAGGACAAAGCCTTGTTGGACTGCACAGCACGCATCAGTGAGTAAACTGCTTCACTTGGGACGACTAAAGAGTCACATTCTCCCATCAGGCTTGATCTGTTGCAGCTGATTGATGACAGCTCCAAGCAGGAACTCAGTACGGCATTACACTCAACTTCTGACATCATCTAGATTGAAATTAAATATGTATGAAGTCATCTTTGCATCTGGAGAAGCACATGTATTTTTACAGTAAACTAACATGTGGCTGAGTAGAATTTATAGAGGTCATCATAAGCAAAAATAAATAAATGTGTGTGTGTGCAGGGTAAAGCTTACTTTTAGAAACAGGTTGGCATGGTGTTCTTCAGTGTGGATCCAAGTGTCCTCAATTCCAAAGGCTTCTGATGTTGATCTTAGAAAGTCTTTCTTAAAGGTTTGAGCTACAGAAACATTAAATAGTTGTCCCACACGTTTCAGTGAACATGGCCTTCATCAGGGCAGGTATATTGGGTCTTCACAGCTGCAGCTTCTAATTAATTAGAAAGTCATGTGATCAAAAATGTCACAATCACTTAGAATTAAACAATTTCAGAGAACCAGATTAACAGCAAAAGTGACAAAAAAAACTGAGGTAACTTTTTTCTTTACACATGTCACAATAAGAAAATTGTACCAACTTGAAAAAAGAAAAAGTTAAGATTAAATAGCCAAAAATGAAATGCTTTATTCCAAGTAACATATACGCACATATACACACACCTTCATACAGAGGTTAAAGTAACAAATTACAAATACATTACTGTAATTGAGTTGCTTTTATGAGTACTTGTACTTTTTATTGTATATTTCTAAATCAGTAATTTTACTTGTACTTCACTGTTAAAAAAGAAAAACCACATGTTTTATACAGATGCCTTTATGGAAAATAAATTGTTCCAATTGTTCAAGATTTAAAGTTTATACATGAGATGTTTACTGTATGCAAGGGAACTGTAGCAAGATTAATTACAAAAATAAACGTGGGGGTGAAAATAACTACAACTAGTAACTTTTACACTTTAAGTATTACTTAAGTTTTTTTTAATTTTACTTATTTTGATGTATTATTTACTTGTACTTGAGTATTTTATGTATGATTTACTTGTACTTGAGTACAGTTTCTTCCGTTTGTTTACATTTTTAAGGCAGGTCTAAAGTTTGCAGGGAACCTGTATCACACCTTACAGGACATTTTTGAGTACTAGGTCTGCACTTCTCATAATAAAGATGAACCAGAAACCAAAAATGTGGAATAAATGAGACACGTAGAATAAATTACTTCCAACTCATAATGTTTATTATTACCAAAAAAAAAAAAAAAAACAAACCAACACAAATGCCACAAAACCTAGTTAACCAAAATGCAACGTATTTTACATCAATGTGACTTTCATTGTAAATATGTGAGACAGCAAAAGGGGAAGAGAACAATACAGGGAAATGTATTTCTAAATATGGGAAAGAAAAAAAAAAAACTTTGAACAAAACTCAGCCTGCTTGGCATTGTTTGAGACATTTATCTGTACAAGAAACTCTAAAGAGCATGTTTTGATTTTTTTTTCAACACAAAGTCTATGCAGCTGCCAGTTTCCTGATGTTCATGATCAGCCTCTGAGAGTAGTCCTTGTGATCCACAGGTTTCACGTCCATCACTGTGGCTTTAATCCTGGATTCATCCTGTCAGGTGAGGAAAAAACACTTTCAGACAGAATACAGATCTATCTAAATTATTACACAGTAAAACATGAAATAAATTATATTTAATCCATTTTTTTCTTCTTAAGTTTCTCTCTATCACTTAGCAGTACACATCCCTGAACCAACATAACTCAGAAAAACACCAGAAAAAGGCCCAAAACAATTTGAGTTGAATGAATGCAAAATGCTGGCCTGTGTTTAAATTACTTAAATTATAGGTCTGCCAGTGAAATGACAGGATTTTTGTAAAGATGTGACAAATAAGCCACAGTTAGTGTCTTTCAGTCTTTCTTTTCCTTCCCTTTCTCATATAAAAAAAGTTAACTTAGCACAATATAGTTACTAAGAAGATTGGAACCTTAACATTTAGTTGACTTTTAGTGAATAAACAGATAAAATTTTCCATTTACTATATAGCAATCTAAATATTAGAGTCAGATTTAAAACCGAGCCCCAATACGACGCAGAATTGACATCTGAACTAATTCAGTTGTTAACTCACTCGGTGCCATTGACGAGATAACTCGTCATTTGCGTTTTTTTTCCACAGAGATTACTAGAAAACACCCTGGCCGAAGTCCCTCATCAATATCTAAGCTGTAGGGTGTTGGAGTGACCAATTGTGCCCTGAAGATGGCAGCAGTGCACCTTTAAATGAGAGATTAGCCACTGATGCTACCATTAGCTGGGGAGGAGAAGCAGGAACGAGTGAGATTATGGCGCTACGGAGTGATAGTGACGTATCCAGCAGCTCACAGCTCCACATACTAACGGAACATGTGTGGACCTGAGTGGATTATTGATAATGTTGCGATGGTGAGATAAAACCATCAACTAACAGGGCTAAACGGGTCATTGCTGCATGTCGGGAGGAAGAGGAAGTTGTGTGTACAGACTGACGGGAGAGAAAGTTGGAGGAATGCCAAACAGTAAGAAATCCATTCAACTCTGACCCAGATAGATAAATAATAATAACTTTGCCATCAAAAGCCCTGTCTCAGTTATTTTTTTTTTGTTTTATATAAGGAAACAATGTTCAGATGTTAGAGTTGTCACTAAAGCAAAAAAAAAAAAGTTTTAAAGTCACTGACTTTTTTTACAAAAAGGCTGTTTTCTCAGCTTTTTGCTCTGAAACTGAAGATTTGTGTAAAACTTGCTCTATTCAACGGCTGATTACAAAAGAACAAAACGAGCCAGAAACAATTTTTTTTTTCAGAATCTGGTGTCAGATTTCAGATAGTCATAGTAGAAAAGATTCTGTGGGTCCTTAAAAATCAGTCAAAAAATGCTCAAAAACGGCTGGCACTGAAGGGGGTAGAAAATCTGAAAATGGCTGGCACTGAAGGGGGTAGAAAATCTGAAAATGGCTGGCACTGAATGAGTTAATATCTCAGTCCCTCCAAACAAACAAATTCAATGAAACTCCACATTATTTGCAGAGCTCACACTTCTATGCTTATATCATATGATGGCAGTCAGTTTTAATGGCAAATTGTTGAAAGAAATCTCTATTTTTCCAAAATCCTGCTCGATCGATCCTTAAACTATTCCATAATATTTTATCAAATTAAATGAAAGTTTGTCACAAAATTAAGGAAATTTAGATGAAGATCTGAAAGGGACTGAGATCTATCACTTATTACTTGGATATTGTCGGTGCCTTACATACAGTACATACTTTCATATCATTTACTCATTTCCCTGCCAATTATCTGCTGCTAAATTAAGACCAAATTTTTGGCCCCTTAATTAAAATAAGTTTGACACCCCTGCCCTAAACTATTATTTTATGTAACAATATTAACCTTAAGGATATAGTAAGGTTAAAAGTAAGAGAAGGAAAATATAATTTAAAATGGGTTTATATTATATATATATATATATATAAAAAAAAAAAAAAAGTTTGGAATGATCTTGAGGATCACTAAGTTAATGAGTTCACTGTCTACATTTAAAATTAATTTAAAAAAAAACAAATGTTTTGCTCCAATTGAAACATAAGTTGATAAGCTGATGAATAACACTGTTATTGAGTCATTTCTATTGTCTTTTTTAAAATGCTGTTTGTATAATGCTATAGTGTCTTTTATAATGGTGTATGTATAATGCTATAGTGTCTTATAATTCTGTCTGTGTAATGCTATGGTGTCTTTATAATGCTGTCTGTATAATGCTATATTGTCTTTTATAATTCTGTCTGTATAATGCTATATTGTCTTTTATAATGCTGTCTGTATAATGCTATATTGTCTTTTATAATTCTGTCTGTATAATGCTATATTGTCTTTTATAATGCTGTCTGTATAATGCTATATTGTCTTTTATAATGCTGTCTGTATAATGCTATATTGTCTTTTATAATGCTGTCTGTATAATGCTATATTGTCTTTTATAATGCTGTCTGTATAATGCTATATTGTCTTTTATAATGCTGTTTGTATAATGCTATAGAGTTTTTTATAATGCTGTTTGGTATGAGCTCTGATAAGCAGTTACTGCTTTAGCACATTCCTTTGTTGGTTGTTAGAATGAATATTTATTCTTTGTATTGTATATGTTTGAAGAACAAATAAATATTTATCTTAAAACATTACAGGGAGTACTTTATTTGTGATGCACCTATAACGGAACTTAAACTTTTCCTTCACCTTTCCTCTAAAAATTCTCCATCAAACCTCCATGTAATTGTGAGGAAATAGGGAGAGCGGCCATGATGAATATCACAGTAAAACTGCTTTAACATCTAAATCATCTGAAACAATAGACGAGGACAATAGCTTGTTGATGGCACTAAGATGGAGAAACTGAACTAAAAGCAGGGTTTGCAGGTGTCTCTGTTAAAGGAACACGAGGTCGTTCCCAGCGACGCCATTGGCAGTT
This sequence comes from Gouania willdenowi, assembly GCF_900634775.1. Classification (NCBI taxonomy): domain Eukaryota; kingdom Metazoa; phylum Chordata; class Actinopteri; order Blenniiformes; family Gobiesocidae; genus Gouania; species Gouania willdenowi. The sequence continues at coordinate 11,425,196 of NC_041056.1, read as the reverse complement.
TAGAAAGCTGAGCTGAGAGTGATGGACACACTGGGCCCTACTGTGTGTTCAAGGCAGATGCAGCCACTGGCTGGGCTCCAGACTTCCTGCTCAGAGTCCCAGTCCAATCAATTCTTTCATGTCCTTCCCTCAAAACAATCCTCGTTCTGTGTGGCCAACAGGAAACGGTGACCGCCGCTAATCTGGGCGTGCCGAGCACCCTTCACTAAACCTCGGAAAATGTACTTCGCTCTCGCACACTAACTGTTCTTAGAAGGACTTTTGTCATTTACAGATTCAAATTTGGCCAAATTAGATTAAGATTCATTCTGAAGCAGCTGCACCATTAGTAAAATGCACAGGATCACAATACATTTCATTTGTCTTTTACTCACGTTATACGTTTCCAGCTTCACTCTGTTGCGGAAGACAAATGTGTTGAAGTTGGCGTGCTGGAAGACCTCATCGAAGGCAGTTTCATTCTGAATTAAATGAGAGGCAAATATTCCTTTAATCAGGAGTTTCACACTGAAGTGAAAAATCTTAAAGCATGCATCTGATAACCATGGCACTCAAAAACAACTGCTGTGATTTCTTGCTTAATTATGCTTGGAAGAACCAAAGCGTAGTGGTGGCTTTGACACATTTGCATTCGTCTGTGGAAGCTACAAAGCCTCGGGTCGAGCTCCTGCTCTGGTCATTTTCCTACAGTCGGTATCGTATTGAGGAAGAAAAGCTCTCACCGAGTCTCTCAGCTGCCCCAGGTAAGCAGCGTTCTGGCCCAGGATGGCTTCTGCACTCTCCTGGAAACAGGTCACCCACTGGTTGTCCGCGTAATCCGCAATGTTGGCCTGAAGCGTAATCCAGGAAACACAAGGCTACGGTAAACATTGAGGGACAAGGAAAAAATGCTTCTGGGAAAGCACTGAATCATGTCCTGTAACATTTCCTCATCGTCAACAAGACAATATTCTCTGTAGAGCTGCTGAATAAGACTTAGCACAGTCAGCATTTTTATACAAGCAAACCAATACACTGGTTACACAACACTGGGAATAATTCTTAAAATCCCAGCACAGGAAGGAGACTAGCTCAGCACTCAGATCAAGGTTGGGATTGAAAATGAATTGCATATAGGAAGTAATCATAATCAGTGAAGATGCAGGAGGCATCCTCACTAGGCTAATGCTATTGCTAGGTTAATGTTAATGCAAGGTTAGTACTAATGCTATTGCTAGGCTGAAGGTAATGTTAGGCTAATGCTAAAGCTAGTTAATGCTAGTGCTAGGCTGATGCTAATGCTAAGGTAATGCTACTGCTAGGCTAATGGTAAAACTAGTTAATGCTATTGCTAGGCTGATGCTAATGCTCATGCTAACTAAGGCTATACTAATGTTTGGTTAATGTTAATGCTAGGCTGATGCTATTGCTAATGCTATTGCCAGGCTAATGAAAACGCTAGGCTAATGTTAAAGCTGGCTAAGGCTATACTAATGTTAGGTCAATGTTAATGCTATTGCTAGGCTGATGCTAATGCTATTACTAGGCTACTGGTAATGTGACGCTTTTTCAAGAAATGTAAATATTGTAGTTGTTAGCAGAAATTTAAAAAAATCTGCTGCTGTTGTAAACATAATTTAGTTTCTAATTGTAATTATCATAGAAATTCTATTAAAAAACTGTCAATTACTATTTAATTAAACGCAAATCTGGGGAACATTGATAGACTTCTATGTCTTACACACATACGTAGTTAATTATTAAAATATGTTTCATATCAAGTTTTCCACTATACCTGTCAGTTCTCTTCAGGATTTTTTTGCCATTTAATTTTTTTCATTCAAATCGAGGGGTATACTGACAGATGAAAGACTCAGACGCCCACAATGAAAACATTAATACCAATATTTTTATGGATAAGGAAGCCTAACAAGTTAATGAAGAGATTAAAAAAAAACTGATTTGATGATAGATAATATTTTTTTGTGTATTTTACAGCTGATTTAAGATATGGGTCAAAACTGACCCCTGATCATAAAATATGCTAACAGAAAGCTAACACGGTATGTGCATGTGATGGCTGAATGACCTTCACTTACCGAGAGGATAAGACGGTACTTGAAGTTTGGGAACTCTTTGTCACATTTCTCACAGCGAAACATGCCGTTCTGCTGATCCAGCACCTTTTTGTTGCAGTCCTGAGTGGGGCACGCCTGATAAAGACAGTTCTCCTTGCGAAGAAAGACTATAGTAGCCACACAGGTGAAGTAATCTGCCTGAAAAACATTCAAACAAGGGTTCCTGTTCATTTATGGCAGAGAACATTGTTGGCATTCTTATGCTTGTGTGACCTTCATGCTGCTTATAGTGAGCATGGACTAAAAAAGCACGAAATTAACATATTCAACATATAAGTAAACAATCTGAAAGCCACATTAAAGCAGTAATTCCACACAATCGAATCTAGAGGGTCAAAACTAATTTGTGATAAGAAATCTCGCCAACCTTCGACATTCAAATGGTTGGTGAAACAAAGCATTGTGATTGATTGTAATCAATTCTAATTAAAAACCTCTAATTGATGAATTACAATTATTACGCAATTATATTTGTAATTGAAAAAAGCTGTGGCGGTTTTAGTCATAATTTAAATCTAATTGAATTCAGAAAGATGTTGTAACTGCTATGGAAATTATATAAACACTCAATTAACTCAACTTTATTTATATAGCACAAATTACAACTAAGTCAACTCAGCGCGTTTAACAAAATATATGGTTCATAGTAAGAAAGAAAGAAAAAGAAAGAAAGAACAAAAGAAAAAACCCAAGATCCACATGAACAAGCATTTAGCGACAGCGGGGAGTAAAAACTCTTTATGGGAAGAAATCTCCAGTGAAACCAGGTTCTGAGGTGGCAGCCATCCGCTACAATTTAATGAATACACAAATCTAGTGAACCTTGATACAGTTCTATGTCTTACACATATGTATTTAATTACTGAAATATGTTTTATATCAAGTTTTCCCACTACCTGTCAGTTCTCTATAAGATAAAATGATCATTTTTTATTAAAAAAATATAAATCTAGGGGTATATTGACAGAAAAATTACTGAGGCGCACACACCAAAAATATTAATACCAATATTTTAATTGATAAGGAACCCTAATAAGGTAACCAAGAAATAAAAAACTAATTGGGTGATAGATTATATTTTTTGTGTATTTTACAGCTGATTTAAGATCATAAGAGATGCTAACAAAGCTAACACAAGAGAAAGGATATGTATTATGGGGTAATTAATTAAGAAATAAGGTAATTGTAATTGATTTTCAGGGGAAAATATATGCAATTTGAATTATAATATGAAAAAATGCAAAGTCACCGTAATCATAATTAAGTTGTAATTCAACATTGAAGTGAAGTGTAATTGCCCCCAACCCTGCTCTACACAAGTGTTGATTTACTTCTTATTTTTGCTAACTTTTGCATTGGTCGTTAAAACACAAAGTTGAGTCTTGATTCTTGTGTGTTTTAACCAAGGGTTGAGAAGCTTGTTCAGGGTCAAAGCACAGATCAACACGTCTGCCACCTCCGAGTCACAGCTAGCCATTCAAAGGTCCTTTTTGTACCTCATTTATATGCAAAATTATCCTATCAAATAAATAATCAGTCTGCAGTGTTTTCGGTACGTGAAGAGCATCTGCTGCTGATTTTACGGAAACATTATTGGAGCACAGTCACAGTCGATGTCACTCTGAATATTTAAAAATAGCTTTGGGTTTGTCAGTTAATGAAATCATCCACACCTGCAGCGATCAGACTGTTTTTTTAATTACCAATTTCATTTACCAAAAAAAAAAAGAAAAAAAAAAAAACACACACACACACAACCTTTACTAATGCCTCATTCCCAACAGGTCTAATTAATCAAGTAAATTTTTCTTCAATTAGCATCTGAGTGAGTGGAGAGCAGGGGACACGAAGGCTAGCCTCATAAACAAACGCAGTGTCAAGAGGGCAGGACGCAACGAACCAGTGGCTGTCAGCTCGGCCACAGCAGCAGGTGGAAATGTCAAAGTGTGACAAAAAGTGTTTGTGACAGCGCCAATTAATTACACTAATATTTGTTTTGTGGAGGTCTGAAGAAGCTTGAAGGCTTCGGCGCTCATGTCCGTGGGACACTTCAGAGGTTTGAGGACAGGCTTGACTCGGCCTGGAGAGTCGTCCAAAGCTTTCAGCAACTCACTGCGTTTTAGGGTCAAAAGTAATTGTTTTCAGGGCAACTTTAACAGATTTATCCAGATTTTCATGCTGCACTGCTTAGGGAGAGTTTTGGAAGCAAAAAAAAAAAGTGAACTTGTTGCCTTTTTGAATACAGTATACATGCTAGTCCAGCCTGTATTAATCAATGACAGTGCAGTCACATTTTAAAATGAGCCTTTTACCTAATTTCTGTGAAAATCTGAATACCTGACAGAAACAGCAAATATGCAAGTCCAGTTATTATTTATTCATTACAAATCAGACTTTTTACTTTAGCTTGAAATCGATAGTCACAGATTCTTGGTTTTTTTTTTTTTTTTTAATTTTTTGCTAAGTACCAACATAACCACCTTAATTAAGCAAATATTCTGTATTCTCACAGCATATGTTAATATTAACATTTCTTGTTAGACTGTGACCTGAATAGATAACAATTCTAACCATCAGAAAAAAGTTTGGTGCTCCAGAAGGTATCAGACTTTAAATATTTATTTTACAGGTAAAATTAATTATGTTTATTTGTTCTGCACAAGGACTGCAAGTTAGCACTTAGAGCCGACGAGTCAAGAGTGCAATTGACCAAAAAAATATAATTTGCCAACACACCTGAGTGGAAAATTTATTTAGAGTAAATGTAATTTTAGTTTTATTTTAAATTTAAAAATGCAACAGAAAAATCTCCATTCTTTTTAATCTACAGCTTTAAGCATGTGGCCTTCAAAGTCCGTCATTTGTCTGTAACGGGGTGTGAAATGTGGGTGGATAAAGTGCATTTATTTTGCTTCTGTAACATCACAAAGTCACTGTGTTTCAGCCTCACAAAGCTCACAGCGTAAATGCACTTTCATTACAAACACTGGCTCTGTCTCTGGTACTCACTCAAGTGGTAACGTTACACCACCTCTCTTAAAAGGGCCACGTTCTAGAAAGCATTCTAGAAGCCACATTAATTGTATTCAGCAACCCAGATGTGCCCTGAAACAAGACATACTACAGATTTACTCACACACTCACACACATATTTGTTAATAAACAAACCTGTGTGGCAATTTGACCCAGAATCCTCTGTGAAGAGTTCATTAGGGAAAGAAATGATCGCAATTAATAACGCGTATCGTCATTATGGGAAAAAATATCGAGATGTGAATTTTGCCCTGCCCTAATTTGGATTTTTAAATGGTAATGAGGGTGGTTTAATTTTACTGTGATAGATACTAATCTGCAGAGCAATGAAAATTAAATTACAGTAAATTGCATACGTTTGGATTTTTGCATGTCATTATCCATAGGACACAATGAAGTGAGCACAAGGAACAATTAAAAAACAAAGTACCTGTTCCATAGCTCATTAGCAGGGAAGTATATTTTCATTAAAGACCAAAGAAATGAGGGTGTGTTTTAGTTTTAATCAGTATCTGAGATAAATATCACTTTGAGGACACCCAGAATGCAGAGGAATTAATGAGCCTGAAGAGATGTGAGACTTTGGTGGAATCTGGTTTCAAGCAGTAACAGCAGGTGGTGCAGTGATTTTATAAGGAACTGCACTTAAAGTCATGCCTGTTCTCCACAAACAGAGCGTTTTGCAAGAGAAAATCTGGAGTGACAAGGTTATCGTGCAGAAGGCCGTGCAGGCCTGCTTTGCACACCTTGGGCTTTTCATAACAAATGCAGCCTGGCTGGGATTACTTTCATATTTATTGTTTGGAATTCAGCGCTGGTCTTTCAGGGCGTCCTTGAATCTCTTCAAAGCGTCATCCTTGAATAACAATATATGTGGGGGTTACCGTGTCTTTAATGCTGGAGTTAGTCCAGACAAAGCTGTGCATGTGTTCACCTTGTCTCCATGTCCCAGATGCTCGGACTTAACGTCAGATAGAGACTTCCAGTTGGTGTTTCCTCCCCCGCTCCCACCTCGCAGCTCAGTTAGGGATTGTCCGGTCATGGTGTGGCCGTCCTTGTCGTACCTACAAGAAATAAAGTGAATGTCAATAAGGAGTACTAAAAATAGTCACTGTGCATTTATGAGATGGAAAAAAGAAAAGAAAAAAAAAACATTTACCAAACACCCATGAATCCTTATTATTTGTATTGGCCAATGCTGTAGTAGTAAAGGTGAACTCTAATAATTGAGTTTGTTTGCTTTGGAAAAAAAAATTACTGAAATTATCGAGACACTTCAATGAAAACTGCTCATTATCAATTTATAACCTGTGTCTGCACTGAAATAAATTGTATTTTTTGAGATTTTCATTAGTGATGAAAGACTAAAGCAACAACAGCCTTGAATTGTAATGGGAACTTGAAAGAACTTCACCAAATAAAACCGATCCAAAGGGCATTATTTGAAGAAATTCATCCAATTGTCTGAGTTTGGCTTTTAGCAAGTAGTATACTACAGAATGTTGGACAAATACTGGACCATTTGGGAGAGGAGTCACCCATTTTAATCAAACAAAAACTTTAAATCCCTGAACTTTTCTCTCAGAGCAGAAACATCCTTATAAGTGCATTAAGTGTACATATTCTAGGGCTGCTCAATTATAGAAAATTGATAATCACGATTATTTTAGTCACAATTGAAATCACGATTATTCAAACGATTATTTGTCAACCAAAAAGTGATTTATTTTTTGTACAAAAAAACAAAACAAAATATATTCTTTAAACATGAATAATCCTTCAAACACTAAAATTAAGTGTAATAATCGAAATCGTAATCTAATTTCAATTAATTGAGCAGCCCTAACATATTCATAAGCAAAGAAAAATAATCAACAACAGCGATGACCAAGACCATGATGTCACATAAAATGAAAATTCTGAAAACAAGAGCCTGTTTCATAACCGATACCACTCTCCTTATGAGTGGACCAATGCATACCTGCTTTCAAGCACGTGTTTTAACACGTTTTCTAGATTAATTAGTTACCTTTTTTTAAATATATATAAATAGATAACCTAACATCAGTCAAACCTATTTCCCTTTATTTTTTCCACTTGTCTGCACATGCTGTCAAAGGTCAACATTACAAGAAGTGCAATCATTATGAGACAGCAATGCATGTTTTGTTATTGCAATGAAATAAATTATTTATTTTATTGCCCTTCATAAAAACGCCAGACTTCTCTGAGCTGCAGTTGAAATCCAACGTGAGAGATAACCAAAGAGGCTCTGAAGTCATCAATCCTCTCCAGTGAAAGCTTCTTCTTTTACATCTGTTGCTGTTTTAATCAGGCAGATGAAGCGGAGTTTAGGAAACTAAGAATGACACAGAACAAACTGTGGTTGTGATGATAGAAACAAAAAAGGATAAACGACATCCGACAGAAAACGGGACCTCGTCAACTGAAGGCAAGCAAATCGCTGCTTAGCACAAGAAGGAGACACCAGTTAGTGACTGGAGGGTTGGCAGACGTATGCATGTGTACATCCTTCCCTTTAACATGTCACATGTCGGTGAGCCAATGAGCAACGACAGCACAAGAGCAGAGAAGAGCCATGGGAGGCATGTGGCAAAATGATTGAATACTCACAGTGAGCTTGGCTGGGCAAGGCTAAGACTCCACAGCCCATATTCCATTACTACCATGTGTGTGACATGGTGTCGACAACTATAACTATGGTGACAGACGAGGTGTCAAAAGAAAAAGTTGAAGCAGCACGAGGGAAGTTTTAGTGGAATCTTTTTAGGGTAGAAAACAGTAGTATTTGTCTTTTCAAATATAGCAGCGATCACAGGATGCAAGTGCTTCTTCTGTGTAGAAAGTGAACCATAGTAGTCCTACATTCCCATGGAACTATTCTAGCACCTGTGGGATATTTCTGTATGCATCACTAAACTCTAACCACAGCAACACAATAATGCCATTTTAATGAGTTTGTCCTATGACAAAACCCCTCAGAGAAAATAAGACACGTTGAATCAAAAACAAGTCATGAATAAGCTATTGCGTTACTCCTGGAAAAAAATAAAAGCCAGTGATTCCCTGTCCACCTAATAGCCAAGTTCATTTATTGAAGGCGTGAGAGAGCAACAGTTGATGTGTTGACTAGAGCGCTGCCCTTCCATCAATAGTCATCTTCTGCACATGTCAGCCTCGTATGGGTGAAAGTATGTCGAAGATGGATGGCTCTTATATTCGTATAATGGGTCTGTGTCAGAAGCGTCAGGGAAGAAGTGCTTATCTTGAGGGAATCTGGCAACACCCTACTCACCAAGCTTTTTCTTTAAGAGCAGCAGCTCATGTGTTGACAAGATCTTTGCCTCAGTATCAATGTATTCAACTACACATTCATCCTTTAAAGTGTTGCTTTAAAATACACTTATGCACTCCGAAACTGAATGTGTCATCAGGCGTATGCTCAGACAACACATTAAAGTGTAATTCAGCTGTAAAGACTTAAACATGTGGCATCGCTTCACTCCAAGGCTGTGTTTGAGTTTATAGTGCATAGTACACAGTAGGGATGTAACGATTCACTCAACTCCCGATACGATTCGATTCATGATACTGGGTTCACGATACGATTCTCTCACGATTTATTTTACAAAATGGGACTGTAGACAAATTTTTTTTTTGGGAAAAAAACTAGAAAATACGGTACTATTTTCTTTTTATTTTTCATTGTCAAAAGAATTCCTTGATAAACTATTCAAAACAATGCAATTTAACTAAAAATAAATCTTGAATGAAATAAATAAAGGAATAATACAAATGAAAATGAAGCCTATTAATTTAAATTCTGGTTCTATAATAAACAATGCAAAACTGCATAATAGTTATTTTTCTTTTTAAAAGTGCAACTGAAAATGTATTTTGCGCCTTAACAATTGGACTTTAAAAAAAAAAAAAAAAAAAACCGTGATTGCAATGATTTACGTCATATTTGTTTGGACCAGCAGAGGGCGCTGGTAACACAGTGGTCGGTTGGCATGCAGATATCTTTCAGTGAAGAAGAGAAGCTATGCTAGCAGACAGAGCTAATAGAAAAAAAGTGACTTTTACAGATATTCAAGTAATATTACAGATATTCTTTCGGTGCTAAAGGGGTAATGAATCATTTATTAACATATTTAAGAGTAGAAGGCAGCCAGAAAGAAAGTATTAGCAAACTCCGCCCGCCGCCTACACTTGTGGATAGCGCCCTCTGCTGGTTAAAAAAGTACTGCGATTCAATTTTCAGAAAATCGATATCAACCGTGATACCTATGAATCGATTTTTAACTGCCTTACGATTAATCGTTACATCCCTAGTACACAGTGTCCCATCTCTATAAGTATATACTGTCTACTATATACTATAGATATGCTATTCATTTTTTTAAGGACAGTATTATTACTTATTAGTATTATTTAGACACTAAACTTTTAAGTATTGCTACCAGGACATACTTGTAAAAGTTTATTAATCCCGATGTGGTAATACTGACTAAATAAAGGTTCATGAAAAATGGTTTGGAGGATTAGGATGATGACCATTTTTTTTTTTTTTTTTTTTTTTTTTTAAATCAAGAAGCTAAACAATTATTCCTTTTACTAAGTGCAGTGCCTTGAGAGGAAACGCTGATGGTGACATTGAAGAAAGTAACGTCAGCATGAGCTCCACTCTGACAGAAAGAGATAATGGGGACTATCTGACATGAACGGCCTCAACAGCCAGAGTTTGCCTGACAAAGTGTGCTCAACCAAACAGTGGAGACAATATGGCACAACTCCTCCATAGATCAGCTGTTACTACCTAATGGGTAACTTCTGTTGCAGAACTGCTTTAGAAACAAAGGCTAAGAAAAATAATTATCTCACCATTTAGTTAGTGTGAACTGATATTAAACAATGGTGGCAACACGTTTCACAAAGTGAGGTCCAAAAGAGGTACCAAGACCTACAATGGCAAAAAGATAAAGATAGTGATATAATAAAATGGTGATGAGTGCAAAGGACAGATGATGAATTTTGGTGCATATGAAAATCTGTCTTTTTTATTTTTAAATTAGAAGATTAATTAGTGCATTGATAATAAAAAATAAAAATAAAAAAAGCTTTTACTAAGCTTCCCTGGAAGGGTGCTGCCAAGAATGGAGCTGCAGCTTAAACCCTCTGCAGGAGTTTAAGACAAGGGCTCGTCAAAAATACACGATTCATTTGAAAAACTCCCAAAGGTCTGCACAAAAATGCAGTCAAATTGAGACACCTCTGCAGGGATCAAAAAAAGCAACGTTGCAGCCTTGGCCTTTGTAGAAAAAGGTTACAAAGACTAAAAGTTTGGAGAGTATTATTACTTTAAAAGCAGTTCACTGTTCATTTAAATTGATCTGCTGCCTTTGGGACATAAACAGTATACAGCATATACAAACAGAGGGCTTTCATTTTCCCTGATTGCAGAAAAACAAAGTATGGAATTCTCTTTCTGAAACATAAAAGGCAATATTGTTAGTTACTAATTTTAGATTATTTTCGTCACTATTTTGTGAAAATTGCAATACGACACTAAATATAAGTGTATATATGTCGGGTGGTTGGAAACGGAAATGTCAATTTTTAACGCAAAATGATACATGACGGGATTTCGCGGACTTCACCTTTGGGAATGGTTTAGTGCAGCGATTCTCAACTGGTGGGTTGGGACCCAAAAGTAGTTCGCGGACCTGTACTGGGTGGGTTGCAGGCAGCTTTCCTTTCGACAGGCATGCTGTGAAATACGTGTTGCACAGGAAAATATATATATTTAGGTTGAAAAAGATTGTTTTCAACTGCTATTTTTGAAAAACTAAATTTGATGGGTTAAAGATGATATCCAAAGTTTCTGAGAAAACGTCTTGATGTCCCGCCCTAAACCGCTCCACTTCCTTCCCTGCCTCTGCTAATCTACCAGAAGCCATGCCTCTACTTTTCTGCACGCGCATCGCGGAACATAATGTCACATCGGATTGGCTGGGTGCACTTTGTGATCGTTTTCCTTTGTATAGGGGTCTATAGGATGAAGGAGGGACTTATTAACATTAATGTATATGAATGACCACTGGCAGTAGACATAGTCAAAGACTAGTTAGGTATTTTTTCGCACTTCAAAAGATTGATACATAAACATAGATTTCCCAGAAACTCCACTTATCAGCTTTAAATTCTAAAAAAAAAGTGGGTCGCGATATAATGACCACAAAAAAATGTGGGTCCCAGGGTGAGACCAGTTGAGAACCCCTGGTTTAGTGCATGTCAAAGGCATTACCGGCATGTTTTGAGACTATATACCACATTTGCACAATCTCAGCTTGTGCTTGCTTTGGCGCATTTCTGCAGTGTATAAATATGAAATAATGACAATAGATAACACCATAAACCGTATTAGGCATGTTTGGTATAATTTGCGTAAGTTCAATAATCCAAAATATGTAAACTATTGCGAAAATGATACGGAAATGAGTGAACACTGAAAATCAGAGGCTCAACACTCAGCCATCCGACTTCTTACAAACCCACACACTCGCTGCTCTTTTTGAACTCTGTAGACACATTCTGCAGTAGAGAACCACAACCTATTTCCACTTGCAAAGAAAAAGCTTCTATTCCCAGACAACAATGATGCCCTCACTTGTCACGAGTCCCTTGTGAAACACTTTGAAATCGTGAAGCTTTGTGAGTATCTCCACTTTGTGCTCATCTCAACCCTTTAGAGCATGTCACTGACACTTACATGAACACATAAAAAAATTTAACTTATTGGTGAGAGAGAAAAAAGAAAAAAAAAACAGCCATTTCTCTATGCTATTTTCACTGCCATTTTAAAACTTTTAAACCACTTTGAAAAAAAAAAAAACGTAGTTAAACTGCTTTTTTTATTTTGTATTTATTTATTAGTCATTTACAAGCTTTTCAACGCAAAAATGAGACATGCACATCATCTGTGATGTGGCTCCAAATGAGAAGGGGATTTTCTCCATCTTCCTCACAGCGTGAGGCTGGTTGTACATAATGATGTTTTTCAGCAAGTCTTAAATAAATCCTCTCAGATCAAGCGCAGTAATTAATTTCTGGCTCATAGGTTTGGTTTTAAACATTCTTATTAGCAAGATGAGTTCAAACCTGCCTGAGGTCACTTGCTAAAGTGTCCAAAGTTAACATTTGTGAAAGAAAAAGGAAAACCATGTGGTTAAAAAGCATGACAACCTTACCCCACCCCCTTCAGCAGACTCTCCCTGTTCTTTTGTATATAGTTGCTATTATTGTGATAAGGGAAGAATTGTGAGTATAATTTTTAACGTTTGAGTATGTAGATAAAAGGTTAATTTGTAATTGTGTTGAGTTTAACTATGGTAAACTAAATGTTTTGTGTTGTATGTGGGTATACGTGTTGATATATCAAACTATGTACGCTTATTTTTCATTTTCCTTTCTGAATTATATTATGTTTGAAACCTGAAAAGAGGGTGATTTGAACCTCAAAGGAAGAAATATATTATTTATTCTCTGTTTTTCCAAGCATATTTTATTTCTTTATTTCTTTTTAAGTTTTGTTTTAAAAAAGAAGACTCGTCAAGACCACGGGCATCTATTTACTTTAATATTTTATCTGTCAAATTGTGTTGTGTGCCACCCTTTTAAAGAAAAATAAAGATATATATTAAAAAAAAAAAAAAAAAACACAAGTTCATGTGAGGGTCCTTGAGAAATAAGTTTCTGCCTTTAAACGAAAATGAACAGAAAACGGAAATGAACAGAACAGTAGAAAGGTTTCATACGCTAGTACGGTTTAAGGACAAATAGTACACCAATGGCATGATACAAATAAAATGAAGGTACAGAAAACCTGAAGGCTGATGCAAAAACTTTTGAAAAAAACATTATGAAACGCCCTTTTCAAAAAGCTGTGTATGAGCATTCTTTTTGTGATTTGCTTGCAGAGTCTGGTCACAATTCACTGCTCTCATTATGCAGAGCTTAAATGCTAACAGCACAGGTCTCGTCATAAAAATAAATGCTGAGGGGTTCATCGTTTTTACATCTTGAAGTGGTGCCAGTGGTGAGGCATTGCAAAGTAAATAAATGAGACTCTTTGGATGGAATCGACTGGACCTACGCACATTGACTTCACATGGGTGAGTTGGAGTCAGACACCAGCTGCTTAAATAGGATCTGTAACGAGGACAGATTAATCAAGGTGCCACAGGGCTGGAGCAAGGTTAAACACCCCTCCCACTCCATATTCCTCAGGCCATGTGAGCAACACTTTATTCCTCCAATCAATCAATCATGGGCCAACTTTTACTTCTTCATTAAATAATCTGTCAGCACAGCCCATGAAAAAAACACTTTTCATCCACTTTGTGAGAAGCAAATTATATAGCTGTGGTTAGGTTCGCAGATCAAAGAAAGTTGTTTTTTAAGAGAGAAAGTTTAAGAATCTGTAAATATCTTTCTAGTATGTTTATCTACCAAATACATTATGTAAAAGTTGGGAAACTGGGAACTACTTACATGATACAAATATAGTAGATGGGATAAAAGGTCTTTTTTACAATTATTTGTAATATAATCAAATTTTTCATTTTTTTATCATGTATGAACAAAGAATTTTCAGAACAGATTTGTTTTTAACTTTGAAACAAAGGGTAAATTTTATTATTTTTAATTTGTTTTAGAAGTTGAAATTTGTTGGTTATATATTGGTTACAAATAATTGTTCAGCTCTTACTATATTTTGTCTTAAGCCAAAATGTAAGAACATTAATAAATAGCGTATATTTGGTCGTGACCTTTGCAGTCATTTAATATTTTTTTTAACAAAGTCTATGTGGACGCCAGAATCTTTTCAATTTTCTTTGTATTTTGCAAACTATCAAGAAAAGACAAATTAATGGATTAAATTCTGAGTTGCTGCAGACACACGACAGAGTTGAGGCCAGAGTGTCGACACAAACTGAATCAAACAAAACGTTGATACGCTTTGCTAGTTTTGGATGGTAAAAACAAACCGCTTATACTTTCTATAATTGGTTTTCTAAACAAAATCTTAACTTGCCATGTGGCAAGAAGATTATATCCCCTACATGAAAAGGGACCTTGAAAAGTTAAGGTAGAGCCCTGAAACACAAGCAAACAGGCGTGATAGGAAATGTGCATGCCCTTGTAAAGACAAGTATTGATTGTGTTTAACCTGGAAAGGCAGTGAGGGGAAACAACAAAATGCACAATTTCACCATGTGGAAACAAAGCAGATGCAAACACAATGTAATGTGTGTGTCTGAGGGATAACAGAGCAGTAAATCTTGCTAATGAGAACCTAAGCACACTGACTTAACTTGGTGGATGGAATCATTCCCAGTACATGCACACTTATCCTACAGCAACTGAGATGAGAGAAATGTTTCATGAAACATAAACCCTATTACCTACCTGCTATTATAAGTACTGAATATTCAGAAACGTGGAACATACTACCTGTATGGTATTTTTTTTTTTTTCAAAATATGCAAAGACACAATGGAAAAGCATCTTTGAACAATTCCTTGCTGTTTTTTTTATGATTTTTCTCTCACAGTGACGGTTGGAAAATAAAACGTGTCGTACAAAATATAGCGTTAAAACAGTTCATAAATCTCTGGCTCACTCACCAGCCTCTGAGTTTATAAGCCTCGGGAATGTCTGGGTTGATCATCAAGGTGCTGCTGAAGGATGCAGAGAGGGACCGACCTCCAAAGTCGGAGAGTTTTGCTGCTTTAATGGCTACGATGGGCTGTCCAGAGCCATCAAACGTCTCTGCCTATTGGAAGAAAAAAAAGTTTTCAATCTACAGTTGCCAAGATTTTTAATCTTTTGAGACACAAGTGTCAAACTCAAGGCCCAGGTGCCAAATCTGGCCTTTTAGAGCAATCAATTTGGCTCGCAACAGAAAGCAAATAGTTAGTTAACAATTTACACAATGATTCATGGTTTTTCTAATTCAGGTGTAAATATCTCAGCTACAAATCTCCAAAATAATACACAAATTAAAATGAAACTCCACTTTCCCTTGCTTACAGTACATCATATGACATTTTTGATCTAAAATTGTTAAAAGAACTTTAAATTCTTCCAAAATCCTGCAATTTTCCTCAAATCGTTCCACAAAATCTCTCCAAGTTACATAAAAATTAGCCACAAAAACCAAAAAATAAATTAAAGGTGAACATCCTGCAGGGAATGATATTTGTCACTTATTGCTTTAAAGAGGGGGTATCATGTAAAAAAGCTTTATATCATGTTAGTGTGTCATTCCCGCCTGAAAAGCATACCTCCAGTGTTTCTCAGATTGAGTAATTTTTAAATCTCCTGCTTGCAGTCATTTTCCTGTTTTGCTCAAGGGGACGAGACTCCGCCTAGGTGACGCGGCCCCTCCCTCCTCTTATTTTCTCTTCCTTAGTTCAGCCCACAACACCAGCCTCTGCAGGTTTAGCTTTTAATTTACTTATTTTAAATACTTTTCGAAGAAATCCCTGGCTTATGTTGTCTGTACTCATTTATGTACGCATTAATATTGTAAAAACATTTTTAAAAAACTCGTTCCCCTCTTTTTGTCACAAACTGGCAATTTGTGTGAAACTTTCCTCTATTCAACTGCTGATTACGGAACAAGCTAGAAACAAAAAAAATTCTGATGAAAGTAGAGTCTAATCTTTCAGAAACTGTTTCAGATTGTCATAGTACAAAATATTCTGTGGGTTTTGAAAGATCAGTGAAAATCATCTAAAATGCGCAGCAATATGGGGTTGGCTGCTCTGAAAATGGCTGGCAGTGAATGAGTTAAAGGTGATCATCTTGGCATTAGAAAAATGAAATGAGATAAACAAATGTTTTATTACAGCATTAATACATTTTCTAGAAGGAAAAACCTAAATCAATGTTGATATAGGAAAACCGGGGCACAGAATGCATTAAAGGTAAAGTGATGGCTTTATGTGGCATCCTGTTGTCCTTAGAACCGTTTGCTGCTTAGAAAATGTAACTAACAACTGTGGCAGATCAAAGTGGCACGGTGGATGAGCATGTATAAAAAGGAACAAATAAAATGCTTCAACTAAACAAGCATCTGCACTGTAGGTGGTTTTATCTGATAATAATATTTATAATGTATAAAGTTTGAATTCTATCTGTTCTGTTTTTTCATCCAATAAATTGGATTTAATACATCCATTGTTAGCAAGATCTCTGACTGACAAAAAAAACCCACAGCAACTCAACCAAGTGTGAGGGAACCGTCAGCTACTTTTCACTCTAACATGACCCCCCTGCTGCACATTTGTCTGTTTTTATTTTAAAGAAACTATTTCACTTCAGGGTTTTGACTGAGAGGAAAACATCCGCTAACAGTATAGCCTTCATGTATAGAAATAATGATCTCCTATGGCTGTTAGGGTAGAACCACAGCACTTCATAAACTAAACAGCTCGTGTCCCCTCGGAGAAAAGCAATCTGTTGAACAAACAGGGAACATGGCACGTCCTGTCGTGGGAGAAAGTGGCGATGAACTCACCGCAGTCCCTCTGAGCCACGAGTAAAACCAACAGCAGGAGCACACTGATTTCATCACTCACTGACAAGACATTTAATCAATTCCAAATGTTCAAGATCACCATTAAATACACTGAGCAGGCACCTGACTTCAGAGTTTGATAGAATTCTATCAGCAGATGAATGTTCTTTCAGATTATAGTAGTACAGGTGTGTGATACAGCCATTAGAGTTATTCTGCTTATATGCTTTACCTATGGTACAATATCTAATGATCAACTCCCTTTGATACCCGGTAAAAGCGGCTCTACTCCTAAAAGCTCTCCTCATGATCACAGAGTTGTAAATTAATATTTGGGAGCAGAAGTTATTCATTTAACTCCAGCAAGATTCTTTTTGAATAGTATGTTAAAGTTTCATTTTTACAGACAAGTCTTACTTAGAAAATCCACTTTGATCTCCTTTCATGTTTAGACTGCCAACTGCCATTCTTCGTCAGAGGCGCTCGCTAATCACTTTGATGTTTCCTTGACTTCCAAAATAATCTTGCAAGAACGCAGAAGTCAAGGACATATTTATTTATTTATTTGATTGGGACAGTGCACGTTAATGGACATACATGAATAAAAAATACATAATGTAAACACGCCAGATTGTAGCCAGTGGTCAGTGATCAGCAGACACCTTTGACGAAGACTTGTAGTTGACAGTCAAAACATGTCAGCAGATCAAAGTGGATTTCCTAATTAACAGTTGTCTGAAAAAAATGAAACCTTAACATACCAGAAGTTATCCAATACAAACTGCATGCATTACTGTGAGCATGGCAACATGCTTTAGCCTTATGGTATTGATTTCAGCGTTCATTTTAAGTGTCGTGGTTCCCAACCTTTTAAAAATCACAAATTTCTGGCCACCCAAGGACATTTTTAACCCGAAAATGTGGTTTTATTTGTTATACTGTGGCACGAAGAGCCACTCTTTTTCTTGACTGCGTATGACACACATTTTAAATCATATTATTGTTCATTTAATGTTTTGACTGCTGATTTAAAGGTTTTTATTGATTTTTAAACTGCTTACATTTTTCTGTTGCACTTTCTTAAATATGTAAAGCACATTAAATTGTCTTGTGTATGAAATGCTCCATACAAATCAATTTGCCTTGCCATAAAAAGCACATGACACTATACTATTGCTGTGTTACATGTTTAACCCTCATCGTGAACGTGTACTTACTTCTTCCCCCCACAGTGTGACAGTGACCACCTTCCCAGACATGTCCATCAGATTGAGAGTCCTCTTGGACACCTCGCGGTTGGTCTTAGTTGTGAGGCGTGTTACGTCCTCCACACTCTTGCAAACACCAATTACATCTGGAATCAAACAGCAAAATCTGTAACATCTATGATACTCTTGATTTATGATCTAAAATAATTAAAAAATACATTTATTTACTCATATTTAACTTACAAAAAACAAACTGACATTTTCAAAAAGACTTTGCCCTGATCAATAAAAAAGAATGTCTCACCAATATACAGAGGGCTAAATTAACCTGTATTTAAACAAAATAAAATGCAATTAAAAAAAAAAAATCATAGCTTGTGTTATTTTCATTGAGTTTTACAGCAAAATGTGAAGAACAAGTAAAAACTGTTGGATAAAAAAGTGTCACTAAACGACACAAAAAAGGCTTTTAAACTCTGAAATATGGAGTAGTTAAAAAAAGAAGTAAAATGCTAGTACCTAATCAAAGTAACATAAATACCCTTAAAAGGTTACCTGTACTTTCTTTTACATCAAAATATACAAAAGCTGTGCACAATCATTAGAAAAACACCTTTAAAGCACTTTTCTGATTAATTTCATTCCTTGAAATCGTTGGAGCAAAGATATTTGAGTGATTCCAAAGACATTTGCACCAACTTATCCGGCAAAAGATCCAAGACAATGTTGTTGCATCACTACTAGGGATGTCCCGATACAACTTTTTAATTTTTGATATGATACCGATATTGCAGCCTTGTGTATCGGCCGATATAGATTTGATAACAGCATGAATCATACATACTTTTATTAGTTTTTGTCTTTTCTTTAATAAAAAAAAGAATTACTTATTTTGTAGTGTGGAACGTTAGAAAAGGCCCGATCAAGTGATGTTACTCAAATAGAGAACAATCGTCAGTATAAGTATGGAAAGAAAACTGACCCATTTATTATTAACCAATTGGTTATATAAATTTTAACCTTCAACATAATATCTACAGTATTCTACAAATGAATAAAATAATTAAAAAATGGATTAAAAATAAATAAAAAATCTGATATTTGAATCCGATTTTCAGGATGATGTTGGATCCATAACTGATATGGGATCTGGACTCCCCTAGTCAATGGTGTCTACATATGCAATTGATAATACTGTATTTGTGAGCTAAAGCCAATCGCTCTCAATAGAAGTAAAGCCAATGTTTGCATCACTTGCATGTTTACACCAGAGGGATTTCAAAAAGCAATCAACCATTTCTTGAAATGTTGGACGCCAAAAAGATACTAGACCACAATACCGCTGACTTCATTAAAGAGTATGTGCCAACTCCTTATTACTTCATTTAACAGTGACAGCCGCTTCTCATTTTCTCATCAGCTCTGCCACTGGACCTAAAGTCAATTTGCACTAAAGACTAATAATGTTGTCACCCGCATTAATACGACAATCATCGCTCTGCTCCTGTACGGTAATTACTTCAAACACCCCCCTCCCTGCATATCTAGCTCTACTTTATGCAACCAAACCTAACTCGAGCTCATGGTCGCTAATAAACGGCGTCTCGGGTCAGATCATCAGCAGGTTACTTTTTCGCCTTCATTAGGAAAAGCAGCTTTGAACATAGCAGCTTTATTCATACATTAGTTTACAAAGAGACCATTCCAGCAATTTCCTTTTGTAAGACGGGAGAAACAAAAAGCATAAAACAAGAAACAGTTAAACACAACACCTGGAACAGGTTAAGCAGAACAATGGCCGATAAGAATGATTTATGGTCCTTTCACTATATTTTAAATGAAGTTTTTCAAACAAAGACTGCTAAAAGTGATATGAGATTTATCTTTTTGAGTTTTTTAACAATTGGGGTAGTTTCCCCATTTTTTTTTAACCATTTCAGTGGTTAAAAATAAATAAATAATATATATATATATATATATATAGCCCAGATAAAGTAACTCAAAACTTAGGGGTGCACATTTGTTAAAAAATTCCTGGGCATTGCTTCAAAATACCTTGAATTTGGGGGCAATCTCAAAATATGTAGATAAGCCACGTTTCCTCAAACATTAAGTACTTATGTCCCAGTACTTTTCTTGGTGTGGCATTTTAAAATATAATTATTATTGTTTTTCCAGCAAGAAGTGCTGCACTGGTTGAAGACCACTGAAAAAAACCAGATTTCATCCCACACCTCTCCAAATAATCCCGTTCCCACCTAATTTTATCGCTTTTCTTTCTGTTGTGTGATAAAGCATTGTATGTTTTTGGGGTAGACAATGTGGCTGACAGCTATATTAAACAATATTAGATAAAGTCTGATTCAGCTGTTGAAATATCTTTAAATTTGCATTCTTGGTTAATATCATAATGTCAAACTTGGATGTGCATAAAGAAGTGTCTCGGATCCTGTTTGTGATTTATTATAGTTTGTTAAACCGTTGCTCTGTCCACAGTTTAAATGTGTTATCACCACAGTTTGGAATAAAGCCTGTATCACATGGATGAATAAGTATTGTAAGGATCTACTTGCAGGTTATTTCCCTCGCCAAACAAATGAGATCCACTTGTCCCATTCTTTAAACTGACTGTCAGACAAAAATTTTAAACATGTAGAATAAGCAGGGGAGGATGTTCATCTTAACTGCACTGATTCTTAATCTGAGACTCAGGAGACTCCACCTGTGAAGTTTTTTATCATAGTTCATAATTTTAAGTATTTAATTTCCTCTGAGTCCCTTTTTAAGCAAAATTAATCTGTTAGTTTCTCTGATATCTTAAAGTTTAAAGTCATCAGGTGTGTCTTACAGATGTTAACCTTGTAACCAGGTAATTTACTTACTTAGTCGAGATCAGTTTTATGAATGAACTCTCAGGCTTACCCAGCTGCACATCAGATAAAAACATAAGCCTTCTTCACGGTTATACGAGAGGGGTTGGGGGATACCCAGTCAATGCTGATCCAAATCTTTGCATGTGGGATTAGTTGAAGACTATTTTCCTCTTCACGGCATCTTTGCCCCAGAATGTGATCAGTTTAACAGTTTTAATCTGCATTAGTCGAGAGATTTCATTTCACGCTCTCATCTCCGACACTGGGGTCATAGTTTATACTTTTATGCTGCACGCAGAGCTTCATATCATTTTTATCTGCTTTGTTATGACCCAATACAGAAGGACGTGAATTTATGCAATAGAAATATTTTGGGGAGTATATGGTATTGTTTAGTATCAGGATATATCGTTTTGTAACATGCAAGTCGTGAATCGCATCGTCAGATGCAAACCCCATTGTGTACGTGAGCTAGGGCACCTTTAATGAGGGTTTCTAGTGTTAAAAAGACCAAAACACCCCCTGATTCAAAAGGAACACTACTGATGATGCGTCAAAATTTACATCCTTCCCATATCAGAAAAATCTCCTACGCCTAGGGATGTAACGATTAATCGTAAGGCAGTTAAAAATCGATTCATAGGTATCACGGTTGATATCGATTTTCTGAAAATTGAATCGCGGTACTTTTTTTTAAACCAGCAGAGGGCGCTATCCACAAGTGTAGGCGGCGGGCGGAGTCTGCTAATACTTTCTTTCTGGCCGCCTTCTAATCTTAAATATTCATTACCCCTTAAGCACCGAAAGAATATCTGTAATATTACTTGAATATCTGTAAAAGTCCCGTTTTTTTATTAGCTCCGTCTGCTAGCATAGCTTCTCTTCTTCACTGCAAGATATCTGCATGCCAACCGACCACTGTGTTACCAGCGCCCTCTGCTGGTCCAAACAAATATGACGTAAATCAGTGCAATTACGTTTTTTTTTTTAAAGTCCAATTGTTAAGGCACAAAATACATTTTCAGTTGCACTTTAAAAAAAAAAAGAACAATTATGCAGTTTTGCATTGTTTATTATAGAACCAGAATTTAAATTAATAGGTTTCATTTTCATTTGTATTATTCCTTTATTTATTTCATTCAAGATTTATTTTTATTTAAATTGCATTGTTTTGAATAGTTTATCAAGGAATTTTTTTGACAATGAAAAATAAAAGGAAAATAGTACCGTATTTTCTAATTTGTCTAGAGTCCCATTTTGTAAAATAAATCGTGAGCGAATCGTATCGTGAATCGAATCGTATCGGAAGTTGAGTGAATCGTTTCATCCCTACCTACGCCACTCTCAAATGGTAAATGTGACTACCATCTTTTGTCACAAAGGAAGGTTTAACATCACGTCCCATGTTTAATGATTCTGATTCTTCTAATTACACAAATTCAATTTAACTTAGTTTATATAGCACAAATACTATATACAACAATAGTCTTGTATGATGTATTGCACATCTGGACACTGACATTCATTACAATCCTTTCTATAAGCGCCATCAGGTTTGATAGAGATCAGGACTAATCATACTTTGTCATTTACAAATTCCCTGTAAAGGAGTCTATAACCGAGGCCTCGGGGTCTTAAGTTAGTTGCTTTTGAACAACTTCTTTGTCCTTAAATCAAATCTATGTCATTTTGGCTGGGTGCTTAGAATCACTTCCCCCTGGAAACCAAATCAGTCACCGAAAAAAAACCACAGGTACCAGTTGGAGTCTTTCAAATCAAAGCTACTAAAGCTGGTGACCCTTTCCTGAGGAGTCTCCTTGCTAGTCTTTCAGGTTGTAAGCCAGGCTAAAACCACCTGGCACATTCCTAAATCTGTCTACGGTGTTTGTTTCTATCGTTTGAAATTATTTAGATGATCTCAAGTTGACATGTTTAGTTTTAACATACAGAGTTGTACTTTTAAATATTGTTTGCAATATGCAAAGCCGTTTAATTACAGTAATATGAGACATACGACTTAAGGTAAAATAAAGATAAAGGTGATTTTTTGTTAAAAATTATTCAACATCAAAATCTTGTTTTTGCCGTTTCATTAAACAAAGAAATTATCTGAACAAGTGAATGATTTGTGCTTTATTATAAAACATTAACAACGGTTAATGTTTCTGGCATTTTCTACTTGAAACATTAAAAGGAGAGATAACAAAAACAATAACCGATGATATCACCTGCTTCACTATCAAAACCTATTATTTACCCCATTAAAAAAGGTCTGCAACCAAATGTTGACAAAACTGTCATCCTGACCTTTGCAGGGGGGGTTCAGATAAGAGCTGCACCTGATTTAGGAGCTTTTTATGCTGATTATATCCCAATGCTGAGGATTTGTGTTTTTGTCTTTGACAGTATGTCATGTCATTATATTTGAAGTCAGAGCTCCAGGCTTTTTACTGCTTTTACTCTTAGAATAAAATCAGAGGGGAAAACAACAGATGCAGCAGTTGGCAACCCCTAAATCCGTGATTTTTGGGCTTCAAGCATCACCTTACCGACAATGGAGTCTTTATCTTTGTTCTCCAAGTCGGCAATGGTGATGAAGTCGCACTGAACCATGGGAACGTCGCAGCTGTCCTCGCAGGGGATGATTGTGGATTCTCCGTTGAGCGTCATCTCGTAATCATTCTTCACAGAGGTGTATTGCTTGTTGGCAATCTTCAGGGAGCACTTGGAGACGTAGTAGACCTGGTTGAAGCAGACGGATGAATCAGACGTGTTAATCAGCCAACCTGGGGAGGGAATGTTTTCACCTGGAAAACATTCAAGCTGTTGAATGTTTTCTGTTGCACTTTTTGATCATGTAAAGCACATTGAGTTACCTTGTGGTATGAAATGTGCCATACAAATAAATTTGCCTCATCTCGTCTTGCCTTACTTGACTGAATGGTGCAAACAAGACAAGAATTAGGCAGGTGGAGGGGGCGGGGCTGGGGATGGGGATGGAGGGGAATCAACAAAGGCTGGCAGATGATCAAAAGCTGCTACACTGCAGCTAGATCAATCATTTCCAGTCTCTATGGTTTTCAACTTGCCGTACCAGCAGCTGCTGATAGAATAGTTTGAAACCAAATCTGTCGGGCGACTTAATGAAAAGCAATTCTAACTGATAATCAAGACGTAGGGAAAGAACTACTTCAGACATGGGCAACAGACAGCCCTCGGTCTAATTTTATGCGGCCCCCAAAGTAAACGTACCAAATGACAGAAAAATTCACAAAACAAACGCAATTAAAAAAAATACAAAAAATAACATTGCACAAAAATACAGTAAAAGACAAGAAAAACACAAAAAATACTCCAACAACACATAAAACTACTACAAAAAAGAACAAATTGACAACAGTATACACAAAATTCCTCCAAATAAATGACAACAAAGGTATGCAAAAAGACATGGGCAACTGGCGGCCATCCGTCTAATTTTATGTAAAGTTGCCCACCTCTGTACTAGGTGGAGGAAGTGCTCACCTTGCCAACCTCGATCAGGCTGTAGAACTTGTCCACCTCTTGGTTAAAACCAGTCACTCGAATCTCTCCCTGTGGCGACACCATCAATCTGCTTAATCTTGTATTCAAGACAAGGCGCGCCACATTTCCAAGTCATGAGAGCTGAGTTTGTTTACACACGTAAAAAAAAAAAAAAAAGAGAGACAACTGGGACCAGTGAAGGACTTACGCTTTCATCCACAATTTCCATGGAAAACAGTTTTCCATCACCGCGCGAGTTGCTCCAAGTGCGAATGCTGCTCTTGTTGGTTATTCGGGCGCGGATCGTCCACCTGAAAGTTAGACAAGGCAGCTTGTTCATGAGTGTTTGTCATTTTTGTAAACATTGTTGCACGCAAGTTGTTTTATTCAACAATGTGAGCTTGAAACAAACAAGAACCAAGTCTTTCTTTGGATGGGAAGCAGTTTGTAGTGACAAAACTGACACACTGTCAGTTTGGCTAGTGGACCTTTTGACACTTTAGAAATGAACTCTTCCCGAAAAAAAAAAGAAGAGCTCAAGTGTCTTTATTTCAGGGGTCACCAACATGGTTCCCTCAGTTCTAACAGCAGCACGAGTCACCAATGAGCTCTGTCTAAAATCTGATTTACTCGCCAGGCTTTAACTTTACAAAAATAAATATGAATGATTATGATGTAGTCAGTACCTGAGTAGAGATACATAATGATTTTTGGATTAGATTAACCATCATTTATTTTGATTGAAACAAATGATTAGACAAATGTTGCAGATTTGGTGTATGGGTTGTGACTGGAAAAACGCAAAGCTGATTTTCAAAAAAGAAAAAAAAAAAAAAAAAAAAAAAATTGTTCAATTGTTAAATGTTTTACAATTAGTTGAAATTTCTTAGTTTGTGGCTAGTAAAATAGGAAAATTTATTATTTTCTATAAAATGTGATAAACATGAAACAATTGAATTACATAAATAAAAAAATACTGAAACTTAAGCATTTCCTACTTTTTTTAGTTACTTCTAGGGCTGGGCGATATGAATCAAACTTCTAATCTTGATATATTTTCTCAAAATGGCAAAATACAATATAAACAGATTTTTAATTCAATGGCCTTACAAGAAAGACAATTCTGGATTAAAATTGCTGATGCAAAATTCTCATTTATTAACACACAGCTGCTCAATTTTTTGCTTTTTTCCTGTAAGGGACAGCATGCGTGAGTGAGTCCTGTAGTGTGGCTCATTTGGGGGCAGGTCTGTGTTAGGCATACTCAGAAATCCATCTAACGGTGCTTTTCATGCTGTTAGCAAAAGCAGCGACTCCTAAAACTATTATTTTATTTTCAAATGTATAAATAAATATCAATATAAGCGATAATGTAATTTTCTATATTGCCAAAACAGAAATCTCATATTGCCCAGGCTGAGTTACTTCAAGTTTTTCTTCATTATATTACCCTCTAATTGAAGTGAAACTGTAAAAATGTAGTATATGAATGGTGACTGAGCTGATATTGTAAAGTGCTTTGACAGTGTATGGATAAAGCACTATATAATAAAGTACATTTACCATTTATATAATAAGTGTATATCAGATTGTCGAGAATATTAGAAAAAAGGGTTTTGCATAACATGAAATTAGGAAAGCAAGCAGTGAACACACGACTTCAAAAACTATTTGTGTTCATAATAAATACAAATCAATCCAGAGACACACTTTATGTGTGCACGAGGCTGGTTCCTTCATAACTTATAAGTTTGGAGAAAAACAAGAATGTTTCACATTCATTTTGATGATTCATAGTTTCTGAGAACTTTAACAATTCACATTTCAACAACTACATCTCTTTTAAAGGCAGCTGCTACATCCAATTTTACAGAAACTGTACGATACTTTGTTAGTTTTACAATAAAAGGATACATTACATGTCTCCTCACTATTCCAAGCAACTGGGAAACTTACTTTGACTGGTATGGGTTGAGGCTGGCAATGGGCACAATTTTGGAGAGTCCCCCTGGAGTACCAGGCATAGCAGATGGAGCCTTTTTCTCAAAGTCTCTGTTGAAACCTCTGTTCACTGTTGGCGGAATAAAGGAGAGAAATAAATGTTCCATGAAGAGCAGAGATGGAGACGAGTCGAGAGGCAGGAACATACATTATTCATCACAGGCAAATTAGTTAAATCCCTTTTTTTTGGGGGGGGAGGGGTCTGTGACCGCTTGATCACCATGATATTTTCACTCCATGTGAGAAGTTTCATCAAAGAGCGACTTAAAATAAATTTACCACAGCCCACTCTTCTTCTGGCTGCCAGAAAGCGGCTTCAACGGGGACAAGAACTCTATAGTCGACCCGGGAAGCTGGAGTTGTGTGAACCAGCATTTTGGTCAAAGAGGATTGTTCACGTTTTTATAGAAACATGGCGAGTATGAATAGCTACGACACACTTAAGCTGCTGTGGCCCTGGAGAGTTGCGCTGCTTGACTTTGAGATTTTCCCGTTTGAACAAGCGTCACACATTTGATTTATGTTGGTCTCACATTGAGGATTAGAGTTCAAAGTGTCCACTTAAGCCCGCCCACTATGCCAACCACTGCACTTCTGGTAATTAAGCCCCTGGCTCAAGTGGCAACGCACTGAAATTAACAATAACTGCTGATGACAAGGCTGGTTGACGCAAACGCAATTCCTACATGGGAGATTATAGGGATGAATATCTGCTTAGATATGAAGAAGACAGAAAAAAGCATGTCCCACTCGCCTGCTTCAAGGTCACTGCTGCGATCCTGGGCTCAGACAAACTAATCATCTAATGGCCATTATATACAAATCAGTTCAAGCTAGTTGAAAACTCTGATTAGCTTCATTAAAGTTCCTTTTCGGGGGTGTTTAACTGATTTCAGTTTCGGGACTAAATACAGACCAGTTTCATCTCAAGTGGACTACAGATTTTAGTTTTAGTTTGCACTTCCAGGTATAAATTACATATAAAGTATATAACACAGGGTTCCTACAACTTAAGGCAAATTAAATTCAATACTTTTTAAGAATTTTTATTCAGTTTTAAATTAAATTTAACATCAACTTCAGAGTATACACAATTGGGAAAAAACACCACATCAAGTACATAGTAGGGTAAATTTTTTCTAGTGTCTAGTGCAGACATGTAACTGACGGCCCCAAAGTAAACACACAAAAATACACAAAATGTCAGTAAAATACACAAACAAAACAGACTAAAATAATTAAAATCACTCTAAAAACACACAAAATGACTACAAAAATAGCAAGAAATCTATAAAAACAAAAATACAAAATATAAAAACCATTAAGAAAAATCGTCTTTATACAGGTAATTTTTGGTAAATTGACATTTTCCCCATGTTGTCCCACTGCAACCACATCATTGTTTTCTAACTAGCTCTGCTGTCATGATTACGCAATGTTACGGTAAATCACACATTTGAATTAAAAAAAAAAAACTGTTACCATTTATTTTGAAATGTGAGACTAAATCATAAAATCATACTTGTGTTTTCAAATTTAAGACTTTTGAAACATTAATTTAAGACATTTTAATCACAATTAACGCCTTATTTTTAAATTCACAAATTTATTGCCTTTTAAGACTCTGTAAGGATCAGCGGGAACCCTGTGACAGCGATTCTCAACTGGTGAGTCGGGATCCAAAAGTGGTTCTTGGACCTGTAATGAGTGGGTCGCGGTCAGTTGGTCAAAAATAATTAAATACTTAATGTCTCTTTTGAAAGAGACTTTTTTGACAGGCATACTGTCACATAATTCACTTTCTGAAACAGAAATGGTAATTATCTATCTATCTTCTATCATCTATAAAGCAAGGAACCTCTGTCTGTGTGTGTGTCTGTTCCTCAAATATCTCTGTGAATCAGGCTCAGATTGACCTGAGACTTTCAACATGGCTGCTGCTTGGTTCATGGGTGTGCAACGTCAGATTTGTTTGAACTGCAATGATAACGTTTAGGGCTGCAGGGTTTATCAATATCGAATTGCAATCAAGGTTTTGACTACTGCAATAAGAGGCTGAAGTTATTTTCTTCTGTCTCTGGTGTTTGAGTGATGTTCACCAATCACAATGGTGGAGTCTTGTGATCTTAGGTTCAGTTGGAACAGATGAAAGGTCTGACTTTCCATAAAGCAGATCTTAAAGTGTTTAGACAAATGCTTTGATTCCTCCAGAAGAGGGCGCTGTCCACATAACACCAAATATTTTTGAAAGTAGATGAATGTGTTTTGTTCTAATGTGGGGCAATTTGAGCAAGAATATGTTGTTTAAAAGTCTACAAGTAACATGATTTCCTTCACTCATCATTTTAGAAATTTATGCTTTTAAATGTATCAAATATAAAAATCGCAAATTGAATTGCAATTGCAATATTGGTCCGAAAAATCTCAATTAGGTTTATAGTCAAAATCATGCAGCCCTAATACCGTTCATGAATTAGTTCATAAAATTGTCTGAAATGCAGATTTGCAGAACAGCTCAATGTTGACAGGTAGTCATGGTACCTCAGGATAAGTTAGAACAGCTCAATGTTGACAGGTAGTCATGGTAACTCAGGATAAGTTGAAATCTGAATAAAAACTACAGGAGTGACAGCACAAAGGGCTTGTAAAAACAACTAAAGTGGGTCTAATATCCTCAGTGAGCAACGTTTGTAAAAATAGTGAGTAATAAAAAATTAAGTGTGTGTGTGTAATTCAGAATTAAATTTGCATTAGGAATTGAGTGTTTACAAGGTCGGTTTAAAGAGGATTTAACTTTCATTCTGAATTAAAAGGGAATTAAAGCTCCCATGTAAACCATCCATGAAAAAGCTACTTAACCAAGACGGAAATGTCAATTTTCACGCAAAATATAATATGACGTGATTTTGCAGACTTCACCATCTGGAATGGTTTCTTGTAGTGATTCTCAACTAGTGGGTCGGGACCCAAAAGTGGGTTGTGGACAGCTAGTCAAAAAATAAATAAATACTTATTGTCCTCTCATGTTAAACTTGTATTTTATTTTGAAAGAAACTTTTCTTTTGACAGACATGCTGTGAAATATATAATATGTAGATTCATGTCTTTAAAAAGATTGTGTGTTTTTAATAGCCATTTTTGAAAAACTAGATTTGGTTAACTGAATTCTAAAAAAAAAAAAAAAAGGATCACGATTTAATGATCGTGGCAACATGTGGTTCCAGGGTGATACTAGTTGAGAACCCCTGAGACTGACAATATCCAAGCATTAAGTGACCTTAAACTGAAATTAACTTACATTTACATTTCCTTGATATTATGAACAATTATTTAATTTAGTAAAATAATTTGAGGAAACTTGCAAAAAAAAAAAAACATTTTAATTCATTTTTTTCATAAATTTGACATTAAAAATGAATGCCATCATCATGTAATATAAGCATAAGAAAATTGTCAATTTGTATCCATGTGTATTTAGAAAAATTGAGCTATCTACAACTGAAATAATTTGTTATTTACACAATTATACATGTTTTTTTTTTCCTGCCTTTTTTCTGTCTCCTGTGGGCCAAATTACCTGCTCACAAGGGCCAGATTTGGCACCTGGGCCTTGAGTTTAACACATGTGCTTTACATGATGCAAACATTAAGAAAGTTTTGCATCATTCGACTTGTCAAAGGTGTAGATTATCTAAAAAAAAAACACTGCCATCTAGTGGTTACATTTATAAACCAAGTAAAAATAATAATTATGTGCTTATACTTTATTTTAGTGCACAGTGGTGTAATTAACATGTTACAGCAGCCAAAGACACAAAGTAATGCTGGGTAACATATAGATATTTTAAAATAGCAATAAATTTATTTCCAGTGGTTGTAAGTCTGCACCAATTTCTCCACACCCTCTCCCGTGTAAATGTCTCTCACACACAGCCACTGTGCCCTACGACAAAACGTGTGAAATCTGTGGTTCACCATGTCGCTAAAGACATGATCCCCATTATAAGAAAGTCTATGACAGGCGTAATGCTCAGTAAAACACTGTGCGCGGGTGAGTGTGTGCGCGCTGTAGCGATCCGGAGGTCTTTGCGGGTCGATAATGTTATAAACAGGACTCAAAACAACTGGTTAATGTCACACTGCACGCTTATTGTAAGCAGGGAAAGCTTTAACACTCACTCAACTCTGACCTTATGTTACCATGGGGCCCTTAAAGGGACAGTCCTCAAAAGGCCATCATTACAACACAGCGCGTGTGTCTGTGCGTGCACGTGTTAGTAGCGTTAACTGTTCATATATTGTGTATGCCACTTTGGATAATAGTATTTGATAAATTCACAATTGGCAGTAATAAATAAATAATTGATTGTTAATTTTAACATTAATATTAAAAAAAAAAAACTGTACAGCACTTGGTCAGCTGAAATTGTTTTTAAAATGGCGCCCAAATGCACGATTTGTTTTCTAAATTTTAATACTGTTCTCTACATCTGTTAATAAAGGTCCCTGTGTGACAATTTGCATGTGGCTTTAACCGACATACCTTATTTTAAGGGTTTGCCTAAAAAAAGCAAACTAACAGGTACGCTATGCTATAGTAGTTAGGGGAAACCCCTATTACATCACAGAGAAAACATCTATATAGATATATATATCTATATACATATAGAGTATTGCAATTCTAGTTCGACTGTATGCATCAAAGCATCACCTCAAGACAAGTACAAAATATCAAGATATATATTGTATAACGTGATATAGCTTGAAAATAAAGATTTTTTTTTTTAAAAAAAAGAAGAAAAAAAAAAAAGGCCATATCGCCCAGCCCTAGCACAAAAAGCAAGCAAGAAGGTTAAATACAAATACAGAAAGAAAGATTAAAGAAAATAATATAAATAAATAATAGATATTAGCCAAGATAACAAAACAGAAAATACATATATATAAATAAGCGGTACTGGACATAGTAAGGCAGTGAGGAACATAATTACATAAAGATGAGAAAACAACACTTCAGGATATGCTCAAAAAAAAAAACCCTAAAAGTACTAAAAACACATTCTCTTATTTTTGTTCCAATAAAATAAAAAAAAAAAGAAACCAACACTCACTCTCATTTTTGCTTTGGGGATACAGTGGGACCCTTTTCTCAGGAGCAGGAGCAATAGCAGGAACAGGAGCAGACTGAGGGCCTTTACCTGCAAGAAGGAACCAACATTATTATTATTATCCTACATTAATGCAAGTTACACACATCAGTCTCCTTTAAAGTGCATATTAGCAACATAAGAGCAAGTCTTACCCTCGGTGTAGGGTATGGGGTCCCCAAGTTTACCACCAACCTCAGCAGCTGACTTCAGGACGTCGATTTCCAAAATGATCACCACTCGTCTGAAAGGAAACACCGTCATGAATCACGGACATAAAACGTCCCTGCATGTTTACGCTGCTATGCTGCGTTATTTCAGTCAAAATTGGAGAAATTGTTTACAAACCTCCCATCCTTAAGTATGTTGGTCACATGCCTCTTCAAAACGCAGATGCAGTTTGGGGCGAGTCTGTTGTCCTCGGCCATGCAGTTCAGCTGGGTGCACAGCATGAAGGCTGAAAGACGTCAGAAAAGGAAAAAGGCTTGGACTTATAGGGAACATTAAAAAACATTAGACATTAGGCACAAATATCTATTACCAAAACTACAGGAATTAAATGCTCCTTATTTGACATTTTATTCTTTATTGAAAAAAAGCTTGAGTGAAATCTGAAATAGTCTAAAAGTTTGTAACAAATACAGTCTGTATTGTAGATTATGAAACCTACATGTCATGGTGTGAAGTCCATCACTCATCATCACCCGGAAGCGAGACGGACCATTTCCTCCTTCGATCTTGCGAATGTTCTGAAAACAAAAAAAGAAAGAAAAAGACTTTAAGTGTTAGCCACTGTACGAATGACATATTACCAACTTATAGGATATTTCTTCTTACCAGAAAGACAATTATAAATTATATTAGCAACACAGGCAGGCTCATTTATTAACAAACAATATGTGCCACTTTTGGTTTTTCTCTTATAAAGGACAGCACGTGACAGTGAATCCATTGAACTGTGCTTTTCATGCTGTAGCAAAAGCAGCGACTCCTAAAATGAGCATTTGAATACAAAATAAGCTATAAAGTAAAAACATCAATTGAAAATAATGTAATTTTCTATACTACCAAAATGGAAATCTTGATTTATTTTTAATCTCGATATATTGCAGCATGCCTGTTTATTTTGATAACTTACTCCTTAAACCATTTTAGAATTATTGAACACAGCTAATTTTAGGCGAGGCACACAGGGCAACTATATCTGTAATTGCGGAATTAATCACAATCAATACGTTGCTATTGTAAACATCACTGAATTGTAACCAAATTGTTCAGAAAATTGACTTTGTAATTGTAATTGCTACGAAAATTCTAAAAAAAAAAAAATAATTGAATTAAACGCACGGTTCTATAGCTTACACATACATAGTTAACAATTATTAAAATATGTATGGGTTAGTGAGTTAGAGTTTGGATATAATTTTATTTAAAACAGTATTTGTCAACCAAAAAGTTATTTATTTTTGTACAAAAAAAACTAAATATATTCTTTAAAAATAAATAAAATCCTTCAAACACTAAAATCAATTATGTTCACTTTAGCACAAAACAAAACACTTCTTGCACGTGACGTGTCTTTGCTCTTGGTGTTCATCATCAAACCCAAAGTGTTCCCATAGAAGAGAATATGACTTACCACTTGTTTACCATGTGTTTTTGCTGCATTTCTCCTGCCATGTTTCAAGACCACTAGCAACAACTTTCCTCTGTTAGCCTGCAGGCTAGCTTTAGCTTTGAGAGGGCGGGGCTTGCATGTGCGTGGATTAAACAACTCAAAGTTAGTATTAATAACATGTGTGCCAAGCATTATTTGTAGATGTCTGAAATAGTGGGTTTGTACTATTTAGCGAATAAAAGATGAAAAAAAAATTAAAACATTTTAATAATCTTTTTTTTTTTCCGATTACGTTATTTTTGTAATTATTGAGTGTAATAATCGTAATAAAATTTCGATTAATTGAGCAGCCTTACCACAATATGGACTGTTCTCACTGCTCCACACTGGAACCCACTTCCACCCCCAGGCCATAATGCTGCTAAACACACTATAAACAAGGCCAAACACCCACAGAGAGAATATTGTTGTTGGGGTTTTTTTTTTTTTTCATACAATATATGTGTCCTTGGTCTGTTTCAAACTTTATATTATACACCTGCTTTCTATTGGTTGAAAGTTCTTCACCCATATTTATATTTTGGTGACTTTTATTAATTATTCTATTTTATCTCAGAGAGCCATGCTTCAAACCTCTGTTCCGATGCACTGTTCTTCTTCTCATGTGTCCTGAATGTCAATAAAGTCAAATGTAATTTCCTTTAAAGGAAACAGTGCTCCCTGGTGGTGTACTACAGTCATATCACCGATTAGAAAAAGTTAATAGTGTGTGTGTGTGTGCGCCTGTGTCAGTCAGGCATGAGAATGATGCCTTCTGCCCCCAATTAGCCCGATTCTTTAAAGGAAATAAATCCATCGTAATCCTTGCTTTGATAATTCCTCTTTATATTGTTACAACAGTGATAACAAATGGTAATTATTTTTTTAAGCTGTTGCCAAATCATTTATCGGTCACCTTTTGACCTCCTGCAAGTTCACATTGTAACTACGTAAAGGGGCAAACGATAACTATTTCCATATTTTTACTGTATTTTATTTATTTTCATGTGCTTGAATGGCTTCACATGTATGCCTGATTAATGGTGTAAAAACACGTGGTTGTGTCTCAGTATGTTGATCCTTCACTGTGCAGACTTGATGTTTGGTTTTTTACTTGTCTGTTCAAATGTATTCTTGTTTTGATCATTGCAGCATAAATTAATACAGAACATTAATGTCTTAAATGACAATATTTTGTTCCAAACATACAAAATATTTTTCAGACGTCCCAAATCCGATTATAAAGCACTCCAATACAAGCGGTCCATTCCGTACTCCGCTCCAACACTTCTATCCAAATTGAATTGTTATTTTACATTTATTTGTTTGTATTGTTTTAAGGTTATTTTAAGGTGTCTTCAAGTTATTCTTGTTTTTTTTTAACCTATTCAATTGTAGAATTTTCTTTAAGATAAATAAGTAGTTTTTTTTTTTTTTTTAAATATATATATTGAATTATTTATTATTTATTTATTAATTCAATGGTAGAATATTTTTATGCTTAATGTTAAAATGTATGCAACACCCATTGGTTACTAAATGGATCAGTTTTTCTTATACCACCAAGCCTTTATTAAAACACTACAAAACAAGAAATAAAAGTATGATTCATGCAGATATTGGATAGGATCCATATAAGATAATATTCAACGCTGCAATATCGGTATCGTATTGGGAGTGAAAAAGTTGGATCGGGACACCTCTAGTAATATTTTAAGGCTTATTACTTGAAATTATAATGTACAGCTTATAACTGTCTAACTTTTACTATATATAGTAGTATAATATGCTTGCTGATTAATGCACTTGCTAAAAATCTAGCACCTTTGAAAATAACAAGATCAATTGACTTTTACTGCGAGAAAGAATGTCCAACTTCGGTTTAAATAATAGATAGTAACAATAAAGGCTTCATTCTTTTATTTCAACAAAGAAACTGGAATAATACTCACCACCAATTGGAGAACAGGATCATTGCAACGGCTGCCGTTTGATAAAGCCTGTGAACACAATCTATTAGTTAGCCGTACCCAGGTGTGTATGTTTGTTTATTCATTTAATAAATGTATAAAATGCAAGTTGTTGTTGTGTGGTTGCATTTAATACAGAATAGTCAAGTGTAAATTTGACATTAGAGGATGTATAAATGACGAATACATAGAGGTCAGAGATTTAAAAACACACAGAAACGTATGTTCATTTACGCAACTTTAAATAAATTGAAATAAAATGTGTCAAACCTGCCATCTTGAACAAAGCTAACACTTAATGTTCAATTTTACGAGTTTAAATTATCTTAAACATGGGCGGGTTCGAACACTTACCTCTATCGCTCCCTCAGACAGTTTAGCCATAGTTGTAAAGATATAATTTAGCAGAATAAACCCTAAACTTTAGTTAATTGTAGAGACAAACACTGTAGCTCGTTCACCCTCTTCAGTGGTTCAGACTGAGTCAGTGGCGCCAACAGCTTGGACAAACGCGCCAACGAGCAATGATTTCCGTTTCCGGTCACAGATCTGACATCAGCGTTGACTCCATAAACACCAATCGAGCGCCTGGCGTTTATCTCCAAACTGACCTGAGATCGGTGAGCGGTGTATGACGTCAGGTGCGTTTTAAGATGCGTTCAGTGACAATTAAAAATGAGAAAAATCGTTTTTGTTGAAAATATATGCATTTATTGCTGATATAACAAAAGACAGTTTAGCAGCCTGCTGCTACCATTGTACCATAGAGAAAATTAAAAAAGCAGCTTGCAAGAGAGCAATATCTGACTAAAAATTGTGTGTTAAAAATTATTATTATTATAATAATAATAATAATAATAATAATAATAATAATAATAGTCAATAGGTATTTGTATGGAAGCCCAAAAATGTCATAATTAAATTAAATAAAAAAAAACATTTTCAAATAAATACCATTTTGATAAATAACAGACAAATATATAATATGGCCATTAAATTGTTAAATAAGGTAGTATTAAACCAACTATATGAAATAAAAAGGCCATTGTGGAAAAGGATATTTAAGAATAATAAAACATATTTCATGATAATATTACCTTATTTAACAATTTAATGGCCATATTATATATTTGTCTGTTATTTATCAAAATGGTGTTTATCTCAAAATGTTGTTTTAATTTATTTAATTATGACTATTTTGGGCTTCCATAGTATTGTTCTTATCTTTATGGAAAAAAGACAGTCCAAAATATGAAAAACATTCACAAACTAAATCATAGTGTTTAATACAGTTGGTTACTCTGGAAATATATTTACTTTTTTGTTGTTGTTGTAAATGTTTCTTGCAACCGGCTGTAATTCGTTCCTTTTCTTTACTAACACTTTTCTAAGTTTTATAACAAGGTTTTTAATGGTATTGTGTTTCATTGGGGGCAGTTTTTTTTTTTTAAATGTCATGTAATAATAATAGTTCACAGATGGCACAGTTTTCACACAAAAAAAAACCTCATAAAAAGATTTAGATCAGTTCTGTTTATTGACTTGTTACATAACAACTGAGAGCAAACAAAAACAGGCAGATTGTTCTAACACAGTAACAAATTATTCTGAATCGTGTTGAGTTTTTTTTAGTAATGTGTAAGTTCTTAAATCAGATCTACATCAACAATGTAAATAATATCCATTAGCTTTGGGTCTAGCCAAAGCTGGAGATCCAAATAATAATGGAGATCCAAAAAAAAAAAAGAAAGAAAGTAAGACAAAAAAGGGTGTTTGACTTCTTTTGTGTTTACTTGTAAAGAAAAAAACAACAAATAACAACAGTTTCACCAATGGTTGATCCAACTCACTGATGAAACACTTGGCTAGTCAATAGCATTAGAAAGGGTTTGGTCAGCGTTAAACTGGATGTGCTGAACAGTTTGTCTGTCCTTACTTAGGTGGACTTCCAAATGAACCCTGTTGATTCTTGTCAATTGGGAATCCCATTTTTTCTTTGTCTCCCAAATCTCTTTGCAAAACAGGAGCATCAGGATTGGGGTTGTTAATGACACCCATGAAGATGGGTATTTGAGTCATGTCGTCCATTAGCGCAAAGAAGAAGGGTTGGGTGAGGTGAAAGACTGGACTGGATGCTCTTGAGATGACCACAGTGGTGGCTGCAGCAGCCTCGGCGCCTTCCTCATTTA
This sequence comes from Gouania willdenowi, assembly GCF_900634775.1. Taxonomy (NCBI): domain Eukaryota; kingdom Metazoa; phylum Chordata; class Actinopteri; order Blenniiformes; family Gobiesocidae; genus Gouania; species Gouania willdenowi. Next base: position 11,387,868 of record NC_041056.1, on the reverse strand, counting down.
TTTCCATGCTGGATTTGTGCATCACACTGGAAACCAGCAGGGGGCCATCGGCCATTTCTGCCAAGTTGGGACTGGAAAACATTTTGCCAAGACCTTCCAGAGCAGTGAGTAAAGATCCAACTTTAGAATTTTGTCAAAAGATGTATTTTTGTTGAATTATTAGCAAAAGAAACAAAATCTTACCCAGTTTGGTAAAAACTTCCTGCAACTCTTGAGCATACTCCAGTTTGAATTTGGGGACTTTAACCTGAACAACCCTCTCTTTGGGTAGATTATTATTCAAGCGTGAGATGTTCAACTTTGCAGAAAGTGCAGACACATTCACTTGGCCAGACAGAGGCATTACCACCAACAGACTGACAGCCTTTTGGAAGGGAAAGCTGGCTACCTGCACAAAAAGATGGGTTACAACAAAATTAAGGAAATCATACATTCTCTGAACTATCATGTATATTCTCAAAGTTGCATTTCACCTGTGCTTCTAGTTCATTATCAATAAATAAACGCAAAGGGTGCTTGGCATTTTCCATCACATCAACATCAACCATGTGCTTGTCATCAAGGTAAAAAACCCCCCTGGAGGTAAAGCGTGGGTCAAATCGAGCTCTCCATTCTCCTGTTGAGAAACATTCAAAGAAGGGCTTTTAAATAAATATGTTATATACTATATAACAAATTCAAAATGTTTTAGGCAGGGGTGTCAAACTCACTTTAGTTCAGGGGCCAAATATGTACTACTTTGATATTAATTGGACTGCATATTTTAGGCAGGATAACATGCAGTTTTGACAATATTCTCTTTGATAATTTGCACTTCCATGTATCAATTATATGTGAAGTATGTAAGTAACACAACTGTCAGCCAATGCAGTATCTTCACTTTAAATTGACTTGATTTTAATTTGCCATTTCATTTGGGGACATTTTGTGGAAAAATGTAAGATTCAAGCAAGGTTAAAATAAATCAATAAAAGACTTCTTTCAACAACTGGAGATTAAAAATTACATTATGTGATATAAGCATGGGAAACGTGTATGCAAGTACTGTATGTGTATATTTAGAGGGACAGAGATATCCACAACTGAATTAGTTTGTAAATTACTCAATAATTCATGCAATTTCTGTCATTTTTACTTTTCCCTCGAGCCGAATTGGATGCTCTAAAGGGCCGGATTTGGTCCCTGGGCCTTGAGTTTGACACACGTAGCTTAAGGTTTCAATGCTGGAGTTCCTAATCTTAAGGAACGAATATATATGCTTGCGTTCCACTTGTGATTTACCTTTGAAATGAACAGCATTGATGAGCAATAGAAGCAGGTTTGGTGGTAAAGCAGAAAGGAAGTCACTCATTTGTCCTTTTGTTGCATTTTCCACCCACTCATTTATCTGCTCCAGACTTTCCAAGACCGCTGGTTCCGAGTCATATAACTGACGAGACTCAGTGACAAAACCCTCCTTGGGCTTAAACCCTATAACCACAAAAACTTGTGTTTAGACAAAGAAAATGAGACGTGCAGTTTGAAGTCCTATCTCATTTACACCATAATAAAATCAAATGTACCAGGTCGCAAAAAGATCCGTGTGGCTATTTGTAAGTCATTGTTTGTGAGCTGCTCTAAGATATTATGTAGAGACTGGTGGTAGCAAGGGAGGGTGTTAGCATGAAGATGGTGCATCAGCAGCTCCTCTGTCTCATTTACAGCACCTGTAAAAAGATTGAAGATGAATTAGAAAGATAAGGGATATCCAGTAAGTGTTTTAGCCACAGTTGGGTTTGTATGAGATGCAGCAGGATGTGCATACCTAAGGCCAGTTGGGATAGGGCTAGCGATATGCTTAAAGGAGATATGATAACATTTTGTTGCTCAGGCGTGGGCTCGAGGTTCTGCAGCAGCTGCACTCCCAGTTTCTGAATGGCAGCAGCGATGGGCTCTCGGGACTGAGGCCTTCGGCTGACGGACAGGCAGCCTTCTTCTTCTTCATTTGATGACGTCCCATTGGGTCCGTCGGCCGTGGCTGTCGACTGGGTTGCTGGTGCTGCAGTATCTGCAGGTTCAGATTCAGCTGTGGTGTTGCTTTCTCCTTCCTATCAACAGGGGAAATTACATATAGGACAGTGTTATTACTTCAAACAGTCACCAAATCAAGCAAAGGGATAGACTTTTACTTCAATAGGTTGACTGGGCAGCAGAGGAATTAGAGGCACCAAAGGGATTGACTCATTTTCTGCCACTTCGGCATTCTGTTGGGGAGAGAACATTTTCCTTTTATAATCATCCACATTAAGATATATTTTTAGGTCATTTTGGCATCTTACAGTGGTTCCTTGGCTGCAGAGACAGATTAACAGGAGTGTCAGGCAGAGGTCCATGTCCCTATAGTGTGCAACTGTAAGAGAGGCATTTTAAATTATTTGTTTTTTTAGTTCTTTGAATTAAAAAAATGCATTTGAATAAATAACAAGAGCAGTCAGAGAGCGCAAACCTCTGCCAAGTCCCAAATATCTTGTGAGAAAGTTGAATCCCAATTAATAAGGATACAGTAGTTCCAAATGGGTTCCCCAATTCCTTCCAAAAATCTAGATGATGTGAGCAATCTGGATCCAATCCCGATGAAACTCAGTGGGGTTATTAAGGAACCAACCCAACATAACTGTGTCAAATTTCTTGAAGATCGGTCAATTATGAACCGAGAACTGAATTTTTGAATATTTGCCAAAGATGAGAGATAGGGATTTATGTTTCTTTCAAACTGCTCCCGAATCAGTATATTGATCTGGATCCTCTCCAAAATTGAATGGAATCTTCCAAAATTTTGTCACAATCTGTTAAGTACCGACATAACCCTGCGAACATTCTAACACACACTAAAATATTACCTATTTGGCGGAGGTAATAGATTTAATGAGGGTCATTGTGACAATAATATTGCCTAAGTTTGAGTATTCTTTATTTCTGTACTGATAAGGTAATCAGAACTATAGTTTCTACTTGGAACCACAGCAACAAAATATATCACACCGAGATCAATAAAGTATATTCTGATTCTAATCGTTAATGCTCGAAATTTCTAACGTCTAATAGTCTGGCCTTCTACATGAACACTCTTGCCTTGTGCTGGTAAAACACCCTCTATGGTTTCTATGATCATCTCCTCTTACTCATTAGTTTTAGTCATATAATTCCATTTTACTCGCCCTACTTTGAACAACAAAAGTAATCGGAGAGGTTAAACCATCCTGTAGATTTTTAGTCATTGTTTGGTATTCTCAGTCAAACTTATTCAAGTATTGTCTGTAGATACATCTTACAAGACTTATTTGGCCCTTCTTGTAGAGGAACTCAAACATCAATGCTGTGCCTTAGATATAAACTAAACAAAAAACTCTTTAAGTTAAAACTTCTTACTCGAAAACATCTAAACGTTCTTACAGCAACTCCCGTGGCTGTTTAGATGGATTAAATGGCTTGCGCATTTGTTCTGTAGAAAAAGTATCACACATTGACATATATTTCAAACATTACATGCTTTGCATTCAAAATTCACATCAAATGTTAACCTAAAAAAACCTCTATCTACACAACCAGCTTGGAATATCCAGACCTTGCGCCGACAACAGAATCCAGGATTGTGAGTAATTCCCATCAGGATTTTTTTAAATCCTCAAACAATTTATGAAGAATAACGACTCTCGAAGAAAAAAAAGCATCTTGAAGATATATTTGATCTTACCTTATTATTAGATTATTAAATAAGAAAAAAAAACTTGCTCTACTCTCCAAAAAAGGAGCAACCAAGTGCTGTGGATGGCAGAATTCCTGAGAGTAAAAGATTGGCATTTGCTCAGCAAACTGTTGAATATTAACCTACATTGATTGGGGCCTCATTTAGTCCACTATTTGTGTGTAAATCCAGCAGTGACTCCTCCAGGGTGAAATAACAAAGCCTGGTGCTTGCACCTGCTCACTGCACGTCATTCAGCAGGTGAAAACCATCATGACACAAATCGTGGACAGACAACATGACAGCTCATTTACAAATGTACCATTCAACCAGCTGTGTGAGGTAAACAAATACAAGTAGCTCATCTCAGATGAATCATGTTTCCATGAATCCTTCTAAGTTAAATGTGTTCAATTACAAACTGTATGAGAGAAACCATTGAATCCTCTCACTGATAAACACAGTATATTAAAGTTGGAGAAAAATTGTTGCAAGAGGCACTAATATAAACAATGAATAATAATGTTTGGTTACTTTTCACTATCTTGTAGATCACATGACCTTCATTTGCAAACAAAAAGAGGACTTTGTCCAATTGAAGCTCCACTGATTGCGATTTAGCCCCCACAAAAAGTTAGAAAGTAAAGCTAGGAGTAGAGATGATTTCAGGTGAATCACAGGAACACACACACACACACAGAAAGGCAATTTTCTGGTGGCATTTTAATGCCTTAATGTCAACTCTCAAAGCAAATTCAGTTGGTAATTGCATTTCTGATTAAAACTAAATCCCCTCTCTCCTGCTCTGTTGAAAAAGTACAAATCCATCCTTAAAGTCAGCAAAATGGTTTATTGTTCTAGGAATCTGTGATAACCACATTTATGTATCTGAATAATATCCAGGGAGTTTGTCTGTGACATAGTATATGGTAATCTTAAAGATGTAAATCATTGTTTTAATCAGAAATAAAATGTCTTTAAGTGTCCAAATATGGTGTAAAAGGTGGTGAAATGGGATTTTAAAAACTACAGAAATTGGTTAATAGTTGCAAAATAGAGTGGTCAAAAACAAAAAGAAAAATTGATAAGGGTTCAAAGTGTCAATATTGGAACAACTAGGCAAATAATGGGCCTGACAAATTGTGAACATGGTTAAATCGGCAAAAATAAGCATTAAATATGATGAAAAGAGATTAAAAGTGATAATAATGGGCCAACATTTGCAACAAGTAGTGGGTAATGTGGTGGAAAGGGTTTAGAAGTACTGAAAATATTGAACGGGGAAAAAAAAATGTACAGAAAAAGCATTGAAATTTGATGGAGAAGTGGCAGAAATGAGAGTAATGTAGCAAAAATGTTTTAAAAAGTGATGTAAATAGGTGAAAATAGGGAAAGTTTAGTGTATGGTTGCAGACACATACACCCACACACTAAAGAAAGTCGTTGCTCCAGGTTATACATTAGGGTTTTTATTAGCTTTTCCAGTTAAAAGAGGCAAGAGTACCAACAGTAACCAATGACTAAAGAATTACAAAAATAACAAAAAGCATAGCTGGTCTTTACATAGTGGAGCCGTTAGCCCTATAATGAGCATCTAATAAAGTGTAGTAGACTTCTCAACAAAGCACTCTGTGGTCTATAGGCAAAGAACTGGGCAGGTTGGTGGGTTGTGTCTACATACAACATGAGAACCAGACAATGACCAGATTAGAGGATGGAAAGGGAAATATAGAGAAGACGTGAATGTATATTAATTGATTCACGCAAAAAGAATCAGAGAAACCACATTGTTCATTGATTAATTATTTAGTTGGCATTTTCATGTGCAGACACCCATAAAGGTTAAGGTACAAAAACAGTTGATCTTGGCATTGACTGGTCCGGTCTTAAACTTTTTGAATCAGAAGTTTAAGTCTTTAGAGAGCAAACTTGAAACATTGTTTTTAAAAATCCTATGCAATCCTGATGCATTAGTGGAAAAAAATAAACATCCAGTCTTTAAAATCTGAGTCAAGTGTTATAAATCAGGCTATATTTGTGCAGGAGATTAAACAGTGTCGAAGATTTTGTAACATGACCACACAGAGCGTGAGAAGGTAGAGCAAATGATCAATACAGGGAGTGAACCATACAATACATAAATGACCATTAAACAACACAAAGCAATGCTGACATAGAAGTGATCTAGAAATACTGCATAGTTTTGATCAGTGCACTTACGCGTTTTTTTTTTCTATAATCAAGGGAAAAGGAACTGAGAGTAGTGGATGTAGTTTTGGTTTTGTTCTGCATCTATTGGTGTAAACACTACATACGAGCTTCCTGAGAATGTCCTCTAATTCATTTCAATCCACAGACTAACTGACTTGGCTTGTTATATATTATACATTGATATTTTTTTTAAAAAATGACCAATCATCAATGACCATCATAAAAGTGGGCACAGCGGTACACGTTTTCTATCCATCACATGACGTAACAGACTAGTGCCATACTGGTTAGATTAAATATACATGAAGCTTGTACTGTGGCTCTATTTGTGCTGCTTAAGTCCAAACTGACTTTAAAGGAATGGACAACCCTCAGTTCAGCAACGCTGAGTCTTCAAGAAAAAGACATTTTTAAAGGCCAGTAAAAAGAGTTATAGATTAGCTTTGAGCTCTGGATTCAAGCTAATAGCCTGATGGCCCCGTTTTCAGAGCCCAGCAAAAGAAGCCTCTTAGTGGGCAGGACGGCCAGGCTGGTCAGAGTCCCGCGGAAGTTCTCCGTGCTCAGTTTGGTGCTGCTGACCGGGCTCAGGGAGATGTCAGCCATGGAGTACACGCCGATCTTGTTAGCCACAGTTCCTGATACGATCTGTGAGCCGTAAAGGTCAAAGGCATGGATGGGATCTGACTGGGATTTGTACTGGCGAAGGGGCTTGTTCTCCAGATCTTTCCACACAGCCAGTGTGTGGTCAGTCGAGGAGCTGATCACCAGGTTTCCTTCAGCCGCCTGTGAGGTGGACAGAGAAAAAAAGATTTACTGCTGATGTAGGGCTGCCAATTATAAAAAAAGCAGGACAACAGTCATCAACATCTCCCAGATTGGTTGTCAATAAAACTCAACCTTTTCCTAAATGTCCTAAATCTAAGAACTTGTGTATATATATGTGTGTATATATATATATATATAAAGAAAATATTATCACATCAGAATATAAAATTACTCTCTTAAACAGTTTCTAAGAAAAGCTGTCCCCTTTGAAGATACCTCGAACAGAGTCCAAAAAATAAACCAAGGCCAATAACTCTGGAAAAAATAATTGTGCGCTTCTCATTTTCGAACTCCATCAAGTTATTGATACCCTGAAGCCACACACCAAAATTGGTTACCCTATCTTAAACGGTTTCTGAGAAAAGCTGTCCCCTTTGAAGATACCTCGAACAGAGTAAAAAAAATAAATAAAACAGAACAAGGGCAATAACTCCAGAAAAAATAATTGCGCGCTTCTCATTTTTGAACTTCCTCAAGGTATTGATACCCTGAAGCCACACACCAAATTTGGTTTTCCTATCTTGAACAGTTTCTGAAAAAAGCTGTCCCGTTTGACTCGGACGGACAGCTGAAGCTCAAACCTATATCCCCCTTCCACACTTGGTGAAGTTGGTGGGGGATAATAATAATCACGATTATTTTAGTTATAATTGAAATGACGATTATTCAAACGATTATCTGTCAACCAAAAATGTTTTTATTTTTATACAAAGCAATGTCAAACATATTCTTTAAACATGAATAAAATTATTCAAACACTAAAATCAAGTTTGTTCACTTTTACACAAAACAAAACACTTCTTGCATGTGATGTGTCTTTGCTCAGGGTCTTCTTCATCCAACCCAAAGTGTTCCCATATAAGAGAATTTGACTTGCCTTGTTTGTTTATCAAGCGTTACTCCTGTCATGTTTCAAAACCGCGAGCAACAACTTTCCTCGTGTTAGCCTGCAGGCTAGGCTAGCTTTAGCTTTGAGAGGGGCGGGGCAGAGGAGCTGTCATGCGCATGCATTAAAAAACTCAAAGTTAGTATTAATAATACATTTTTCTTGTGTGTCAAGTCTTGTTCTATGTAGATATCCTAAATCGTAGAAGTTTCTTTTATTTAGCAAATAAAACATGTATAATTTAAAAAAAAATAAGTTTATTTATTTAAATTTTTAAATAATCATTTAAATTAAATTTTAATAATCATTTTTTCTTGATTAATTTATTTTGTAATCGTTCAGTGTAATATATCAAAATCGAATTTTGATTAAAAAAACGGCACAAAAAAACTGTCATAATCTTAGTAAGCCTACGTACGTAGATACGAACATTGTTATTACGGAATTAAAAAAAAGAAATATCCGGCATGAATCATTCGTTTTTCAGCATTGGGGTTGTGACCCCAAGTGGGGTCACCTGAAATGTCTAGAAATTGATAACTAATAATAATAAGAAAGATTTAAATTGTATCTTAGATTTTTTTTTAGTTATCTTTTTTTTTTAAATGAAAACACAACACACAATCTAAAACAACTGTATTCTATACTTTCAGTCTCTGAAATATGACTAGTTCATAAAAGGCAGTATAAAGAAAACAAAATACAGTATGAACATATCTGAGCTGGTGCATCTGGCCACTTTGTGCACTAATCCTGGCTACTCTGTATTTGTTACACAATATAATAAATGTGATAAAAATGTATAGAAAAAAAAAATAAAATTATTCTTTTGGGGTCGCACGACATTTGTCAAAATGGGGTCATGATCCAAAAAAGGTTGGAAACCAGTGCATTAATTGTTGAATAAACTGCTTTTTATTTCACCTTATCCATTTATATTCAGAAACTTAAACTGTAAACTTGACACAAAGTTCTATTTTCAGTGAAAACATTTAGTTGAAACAAGACTTTATTAGACTTGAAAGCAATATAATGTTGATAATGATAAGAATGCCTGTGGTTATTGTAAGGGAGCTGCTATTCTGCACATCTCAGATGTCACTTTACTGCCACACTTCTCATCAACAGAAAGTCAGTTGTTTTTTGAGAGAGGCTTTTTATCAGACATATAGCAAAGCTGGTTAATAACACATTTAATAAATTCAGGATAGAAATGAAAAACTGGCAGGAATGCGTCCCTCTTAGACCAAGTTTGGACATAGCTGTTCTAATGAGTAACTCGAGTCCATGTTTGTCTAAACTTGTGCCTTTAAAACTAAAGATACAATCCTTGACCTAATTTGGGGTTAAATAAAGTTTGCGCTCTGTTTACAGCAGACATGCAGGGTCTTTCAACATCTCTATCCTTTTATTTTGTTAACCACCTTCAGAGAGTGTCAAAATTAAAGTCACTAAATGTGTTTATATTATATATACACATTGATTACTAAAACTTAAGGTAAATCCCAAATATCTGGTGTAGTTTGTAGTCGTATGGTGTGAGATAAAAGCTCCATGGCAGGCTCGCAAAGATTCATGCCTTATTTTCAGTTTTTATTATTCACAGCACAATATAGGTACATTTATATACATATGAAAAATAATACCATACTTAATGCTGAATTCTTTTGGTATGAGCTGAAAGTTTATAAACCTTTGAACACAGTCCACAGGCATATAAAAAAAGCTCATAACTGAGAATAAAATAGGCTAACATAGTAGCTTTCTGTATCCTTCTTGATAGAGGGATGATTTTACCAAAGTGTAAAAGTTCTGTTACAGGGTGGAATGGGGAGGGGAAAAGAAAAAAGAAAATGTTGGGTATGTATGTGTTGAAAAATGCCATTCAAAAATAAAAAAAGACCTTGTTTAAAAATGAGAATTAAATCTTTGAAAGACCCATAATGATTACAAATTAAATCCTGAGTTGATCCCAGAAAAAGCAATCAATACTAAAAAGAGTTAATGATTTTTTGCTATGAGCCATTCCAGGAGTTCCCACGATTTCCTAAAAAGGCAGATTATGATTTAAATTCCAAATTGCATTGGTTTATGCACACACACACACACACACACACACACACACACACACAAAAAAAAAAATCACAAAGTACCAAAGAGGGATAACAACATTTTTTCCGATCTTGCCCCCTGGTGGCAACAAGGCAGCTGACAATTTGGATTACTATGGAAAGTTAATGACAAACTAAAAAAACTTTAGGTTAAAAAAACAACCGGTGAAGGAATGCCCTATGCTAAAAGTTATACACTCGTCATTAACAGCCTTTGTCAATGACAAAAAGTCAAAACTGTCTAAGGTCACATGCAATCTTTAAGGTAATGTGCGCATTAAGTATAAGAGTGAATGTACTGTTAAATGTATTTTTATAAAAAAACTAATTTGCATTATTTGAAAAAGGCAACTCAAATGTACTTTGTTGAATGCTTGCATTTGTTTTGTGTGTATTATTTGAAAAAGGTAACTTGAATGTAATGATTTATGTTGGGCATATAAGCTAAATAGATAAATTGTGATTTGTATTTGAAGATTTTTTTTTTGGCTGAAACAAATGAACTGAAACTGGAACTTTTATAAGTTTTAAAGTACTGGGTGTGAAATGTGTATAAATGAAACGACACACCAACAGTAAGTATACCTTCATTTGCAGGATATCCCCCTCATGAGCCAACCAGCCCCTCAGGATTAGACCAGTTCGTGCATCAAGCAGTACAATGAAGCCTGATGAGAAACCTGCAGCCACTGTTCGTCCCATTGGGCTCGCAGCCAAATAACGGATGAGCCCAGCATTTACATTGTTGTGCGCCAGGCGAAACTCGTGCTGAAAACATAGGTAAAAGTTTAAGTCAATTATGTAATTTAACAAGAATGGAAATCGTTTGATAACCAGAATATTGGCATTTCCTGAAGAAAATGCAAGTGAGGATGCAGGTGCTGGCAGGTGTCTTTGAACACCAATTAGCATTAGCCTAGCATTAATATTAGCAATAGCATTAAGCTAGCATTATCATTAGCATCAGCTAACATTGGAGTTAGCATTTACTAGCATTAGCATATCATTAACATTAACCTAGCATTAGCTGTCAGACAGCTGAATATTTTTAAAGTTAAATGGTTGAAATTTGTTGAAGAACGGCTGAACAGCTGAAGTTGAAGCCGTTAAATCTTAAAAAGCTGAAATTCCCAACAGAAATGAATGGAGACATTTTTGAACAAAAAAAATTTTACTCAATTCTGTGATGGAAGAAAAAAATGTTTCCTGCGTCCTCACTAATTAGTGGATGTTCTAAGTTACATAGCCTGGTTACCTGTAATCCAGGTTTCCGTGGATCAATGAAGCGGAGAACCGAATCCGCACTGCCAAACACAACACTGCAGTGTGGGGCAGGCATGGTGGTGACAGCTGTGATTGGGTTCTTTCCATCCACCGCTTCATAAGAGCGTATTTGCTTTCCTACGCAAAGTAATCAATTGTTAGAAAACAGTACAACAGTATTCAGGCAATGCTGTGTTATCATGAATCCCTCCTGTACCTGTGTACTGGTCCCAGAGATGTACTGTGCCATCACAGCTCACTACCTCCTGTGAGGCCTCCAGCTGTCCAACATAGAAGACGGACTTTCGATGGTCGCTGTAAGTCAGCCTGGGCTTCACCTCCTGTGTCCCATCACCTTGGTTGTAAAGAGGCCAAAGCTTCACTGTTTTGTCTTTACTACCAGAGAGAAAGTAATCCTCTCCTGCCAGTGGCGCTAAACACTTGATGGTGCCGGAATGACCCAGGAAGCTCTGCAGTCGGATTTGGTGAAAGTGGAAATGTGAATCTTGTTGATTGAGACCAATCTCGTATTGCCAGTAAGCGAGCCAGTTGCCCTGCAGGCTGCGGCTGCTTCGGGGGAGCTCCTGCTTCAGTGCACTGTCCTCCAGGGCGGGGCCCGTCAACCACGAGGAGGCCAAAGAACTTGTGCCGGCGGATGGAGCGGTGAGGGTGGATGAAGTAGTGATGATGGGTGTGGCTTGGCTCCCGCGTCCCCATGAGCTAGCTAAATTAACTTTGGAGCCGTCACTGTAGTCAGCATCTTGTGAGACTTGAATGCGATTTCCTATGAGGTGACTCCCAAAGGTGCCCGATTCAGGGAGGGAGTCCCCCAGCTGAGCTGAGGTGGCTGAGGGTGGAGGAAATGGGCTACAACCTGTCCGTCTGCCAAAGGCTGAGGATGAAAGTGCTTCAGATCTGGACGCTGCTGTGGGGTTTGTCTCCAAAGGCCCCTGACTCACACTCTGATGGTAGGACTGGGCCAACTGCCAGACCCGCTCATGATTGGGAACCAGCTTCCGGATTGCCGTGTCACCTTGGACAAAAGAAATTATTAACGTCAATCTTATGAATGCCTTTTAGTGCAATGGTTCTCAACTTTTTCAGCCCACGACCTCCAAGATAGAGGTTCCAGAGTCCAGGGCCCCCCACTGTACCTGAAGGTGGTTGAACACAGACATGAACATTGAAGAACAGTTACGTGGAGACAGGGCCATCTATAAGGGGGAATAAAGGGGAGAGCTTTTTGGGGCCCATCCATAAAGTCAGCAAAATGATGGTCCATTGTTCTATGAATCTGTGATAATCACATTTATTTATTGATCTGAATAATATCCATTGTTATCCAGGAAGTTTATTACAATTTGCGCCATAATAAATAGTCATCTTAAAGATGTAAATCCTTGTTTTAATCAGAAATAAAATGGGTTAAAAGTGACCAAAAATGGTGGAAAAGGTGGTGAAATGGGATTTTAAAAACCACCGAAAAGTAGTAAGAACAATTCGATTAAACTGGTAAATATAAGTCTAGCATGACAAATTGTGAATGTGATAAAGTACGGTAAATATAAGCAAAAATTTGCTCAAATTGTTAAAAAAAATAAAATAAATATTTTCTTGAAGGCATCTGACAACACCCTCCCAGTGACTCGCGACCCCAAGATTAGTGCATCAGGACCACTGTGTCATTTCCTACCTATTAGGCAGTAGAAGGGGATGTACGAGGCATGGGCCATCTCTGCGTTAAACACAGTCTGTAGCTCCTCCAAAACTCCCAACTCATACGTGACATTAGACTCCTCGGGTGTGCGGACATCCACCATCATTACTTCTCCCACAACTCTGCGGGGGGCACTGTGCAGCTACAGTAGGATAGACAACCATGTGCATTTTTAACGAAAAAAGCTCTATATTTTGGGTTTTAATATCTGTAAAAGTATCTTAAAGTCTTTCTATTTCAGCAACTATTTATAGATATCTACTCAAAGAAAAGCTTAAGGCAAAAGCAAACTCCTTTCAGGCCCAGTTCGGTCTTAAGTGGGCCAAACCAGACAAATACTGTATTATTGGGCTATAATTTCAACTCTTTCACATGTTAATATCTGTATCTGCATTTCTGAAGCATTTCTGAAGCTATAACTGTATACAGTTATATGTAGATTTTTTAAACTGGGCTGACCTGTATCTTACTTTACTAAATAACTAATGCATGTCAAAATCATGGGCTTTTCTGACCCATTATAACAAAAGTGTGCTAATTTAGAGGTAAAGTTATCTATATTATATATAATATAAAATTATATATAGTAATGTTTCAGGCAATTGTGGATTACTGCTCTGGCTTCAAAGATTATTGTAAACGTATGAGCACAGATGTGGTAATTACTTGTTATTTCCTTCATAAAATGCTGTAATTAATCTGGTTTAATCCATTTCATATCAAATAATTTTTACTGGGTAGAAAAATGATGTGCCTAAGATCACATAACATATCCATTGATCTATCCAACTTTACACAACACATAATTTTTAGATCTTAAATACCTGATCTTGTAGGAAGTGCAGCAGAGAGAAAACGGCAAAGAACCGGCGAAGAGTCTCGTCCATATGCTGTTGCACCATCTCTCTCCCAATACGCAGACAAATGAGAGCCATTAGGCTGAGTGTCTTCAGACAGATGGTGGTGCGTGTTTGCCCGCCACTGGGGAACCTAGAAAACACAACTGAATTAATAGAATGAAGCCAAAGACTCAAATGATGATATTAATATAGCTTGTTTTGGGATTATATTTTCTGACACGAAAGAGGTAAAAGTTAAAAATGTTTATAGAAGAATAAAAACAGTCAAGCAAAAAACAGTGCTGGGCGATATATATATCGAGATCCAAGATATATCGCTTTTTCTATTTTGGCGCTATAGAAAATTACAATATCGCCTATATCGATATATATATATATACAGATTTTATTTTTTTGCTTATTTTGTTTTAAAACACTTGTTTTAGGAGCCCCTTAGGACAGAATTAAAAAGCACAGATGGATTTCTGAGTACGTCCTAACCCAGACCTTCCCCTAAACAAGCCACACTACAGAACTCACTCAAACATGCTGTTCGATATAGGAGAAAAAGCCAAAAGTGGCACATTTTGTGCAACAGCTTGTTAATAAATGTGCCTGCGTGGCAATTTTCATCAGCGATCAGACAATTATCAAGATTTATATCTTATACCGCCATTTTGAGAAGTCCATCTTGCCGAGCCCGAGCTATGTGTAATTCCTTGGCAAAAATTTGATTGTTTTAAGCCTGCACTGAATTAATAGCTAAATCCTTGTAATGCATGTGTGTATTTATATTGTATGTAGAGGTTAATATATATTTACCCCATAGTGGGGGTGGTAAGCAGGTCCAACAAAGGAAGAAGAATATCCTGGTTAATCTTCATGAGCATGTCCATTAGTGTGGTATCGGACAGAAAAACGATGATCCTCTGTGTGAGAGCAACAGCTCCGATAAGACTGGCCTCTTTGCGTGTGTTGAGACGCTGAGATGAGGGTGGAGACACCTAAAAAAAAAAAATCATCAGTATTTCAGTAATTAAACACAAACATTCCCCAGGATTGTTTGTATATCAGTGATGATTATCTGGGTAAATGTATTTGTCTTACCAAATATCCGATGTAAGGCAGGTACTGGTAGGTAAGGACAGGCTCTCCGTAAAGCTGAGCTATGTAGATAAGACAATCCAACACAGGTCCTGCTGTGTGATCACCAACCACAGGCTTCTTCTCATACACACTGCCCATCCCCACACTCTCCAGGCTGCTCTCTTCACACACTGGGGCAACAAACTGGTGGTTTTCAAGTCCTATACAGAAAAAACAGAAGAAGTAAAAAAAACAATATTTGAATGAATGCAAAATATTTTGTTGATAATATCAAATGCCTTGTTACAAATGTGCTCACCAATGTAACAATTTGTGAGCAACCGTAGCAAATTTCTGGCAACATATCGAGCTGTCACAGTTGGTCCCAGTTTTGCTGATAACCACCGAACTGTCTTGCAGACAGTATCTGAATATGGACACACGGTTGCATTTATTATACAATACAGATTAAGATTGTTTATACATATTAAGAAAAAAAAAACAAAATGTACACACCAAGAAGAATCTTTTGCTCTTTCTCCTCCGATTCTGCTGGATTATGTTCATCCTCTTCTTCCTCCTCTCTTTCAATCTCCTTCACGGACTCTCCCAGATTAATTTCATTCACAAACTCATTTTCTAGAGTGCCCACTGTGGTTTCTGAACCGGAGAAAGTACTGGTAAGCTCAAGGTTTAGGGCCTCAGCATCACTTGTTCCAGGTTTGCCCTCATTAATCTCAGTAACCTCTTCTTCCTCGAGCTCTCCTCCCTCCTCTCCCTCACTGGCAGGTTTTAGGTCTTGACTGCTGTCAGCTGACTTCAGACTGGCTCGATCCCGCATTGAATCCTCCCCCAGAGAGAGTTCACTTGTACTGCTTTTGTCACTTAATTTGCCCACACTCAGGGACTCTTGGTCTTGATCTTTGGCTGCAGCAATCTGGTTCTGCTCTTTCCCAGGAGCGACTACCCCTGCTTCGCCATTGACATAGAACCCACTTTCAAAGTCCTCGGCTTCAGATAGAAAGACTTGGTCACTGAGAGTGATGTCTGATGAGTAGTTTATCTGACCGCTCTCTCCAACCACCCCCACCCCTCCACTGGCTCCGCTACCACCGCCACCTACTGATCCAGACGGCGGTCGCACCTCGCCACACTGAAAGTCTTCTTCCTCCTCCTCACCTATATCACACATGCCTGTCCTCATTCTTTTACAAGCTTCCTCACCAGAGCTTGAGACATTTCTGTCAAAGCCAGTGATAACCTGCAGCACATGCGGGAGGAGGATGGACAGAAAGGCCTGCAGGCCAAGCCTCATGATCAGCTGCAAAATGAAACAGTCAGTGTAGAGATAGAAACGTCCACGAAGGCAGTGGGGGTTTTCATAAATGCTGATCAGGGGCTTCAACAAATACTTGTTTGCATTTCTGGGGCCCAGCACTCTGGAAATGGGCTCAAATAAATACCAAGCTGCATAGACAGCTGTCGACTCCTCGAGCATGAGGGTGAGAATAAAGGGCAGGAGGATTTCCAAACCCTCTGCAGTGATGTTGCTTCGTAGCAGCAATTCAAGCAGCTGCCACAGGTGAAAGACTACATCTCGTCCTTGAAGGCTGCACATTGACCCTATTTTGGAGTGGTAAGAAAAAATAAAATCATGAAGTGCAGCAAAATAAGAAGGGAAAGGTAAGGGTGTAGTGATGGCATTTAATAACTGCTGTGGAGTCGGAGGAGGAAGCCCATTACAAATTGGATCATATTTGAAAAGGAGAGGACGAGAGCAGTCTTGCTGTTCTCCATGTGCTTGTGTTGAGTGCTTTTCTATTTGCAACAGTTTCTCGAGAGCGTCATGCAAAGAAAGGGGCACATCTCGGACATTGGAAAAGCAGAGCTTTATAACAGCTTGAAAGCGTTGCCTAAGTGGGGTTCCTGGTTTTAGGCCTCTCAGCTTTGCAGCAAAGAATAACTCAGCAATGAGAACACCAAAAGCCTGCATGTCTCTTTGATAGAGTTGTGTAACAGAGGGGAGAGATTGTGCTATTGACCCCGTTCCTATGCAGTCATTAGACACTGCAGAATCCCAGACTTCAGCATGAAGACTCCTAACCAGAAAATTGTTCAACTTCTCAAGCTCCTCCAAAGGCTGCAATGGTTTGAAACCTTCAGGGAGAACGATCCTCATCTCCTCTGCTACAGTGGGAGTCACATTTCCTTCAGCGTGTTTTTTATTCACTGTCCCACCTCTTTGTAACATTGAAACACGTAAACCAGGAGGACCAATTGGGAAATCACTAGAAAAAGAAGTTGGAGACTGAGAAACAAGTGCAGTGTGCTCTCCTCCCATTTTTCCCATCATAGTACTGTTGTTTGGCAGTGGTCCAGAGCTGGATACAGATATGGTTGAGGCAGCTGTTGCCAATGAGTCTAAAGCTTCTGTTCCTTGTTCAAGGTCATCGTCCTTGTCTACCATGGTCCAACCACTGGATTCACATCCGGTGGTTTCTGGCACCAATCCATCCAAGGTGTCAGCCACAGTCTTAATTGATGGAATGTGAAGGGAAGGCACATTAAGAGCAGCAAGACCCAGGAAGGGAGGCTCTGAAGGGGCATACTGGTTCGGTGATAGGCGGGGTGGGTGGGGCTGGTCAAACAGTTGAACTACACCACAGGTAGTTAGATTTGTGTGATTGTCTACAAGATGCAAGCACACATTCTTTGCCTTGACGGCCTCTTTTCCGGACAGCTTGTAACCAAACGTGAGGTCAATCCAGTGGTGCAAATGCTGGGACACCTCTCTGCTCTCCAGGAGACACCGATGCACTTCAATAAACTCCTCACATGACTTGCACCAAGAAGGCACATCCAGGTCGGGCATGTCGGGGTGAATGGAGTGGAAAATGGAGGGATCAGTGTAGAACTCTGGAATGCATTCATCTGGGGTCCAGCTTTGCATGCGCTCCATGCTGCCTGGGTACTCATTGGGCTCCCACTGCGATCGCACATGGCTGCACAACACGGACTTGGGTGTCTGTCGTGCTTTGTAGACATAGTAGGTAATATCTGACAGAACATCGGATATGTGATGAGGTACATAAAAATGGTCAGACTGTCCTGAAGTGCCAGCACCTACATAGCCGCTAAGATCAGCACCTACCCCACCTCCAACCACCCCATTACCAGCTGCAGCTGCCAGAGCCTCTTTCGTCATCTCATATGTAAAGTCCAGTTGCTTGTCTCCTTTGTTAAGCCTGAACTTTGATCGCCTCAGGTCTCGGAATTTTCCAAAGGGCACTGTGAAATCCACAACCCACGGCAGGACTGGGTGATAATTAGGGTCACCCGCTCGCCGGCCCGCTAATTTGTTCAGTTCCATCAAATAGTGAAAGTTGCTGACACGACCATGGACCCAGTCTAGGACCAGATTCTTCAGTTCAGCAAAACAGTCCTTGCAATGCGTTTTGTTTCCTTGGCTCATAGATGCACTTTCACTTTGACACTTTGGCTCTTGTCTTTCACTGTTGAGATGATCTTCTTCCACTGGTTCCTCATAATGCGTGAGGTTGAGCTTGAGACGACTGCAGAGCTGCTCATCAACTGCTATGTCCTGCAAAGACAGCTCTCCACACGACAGACCCGCAACATGACACGCCTGTAGAGCTGTTAATACCTGGTACAAAATAAACAGCACTTTGGCATGGCTGCTAGTGAGCTTGGAGGGACTGAATGAGACAACGTCATGAAGAGAATACTGCGTATAGGGTAGGATTACATAAAGCATTTCTGCCGTCTCCAGCAGACATTCTACTTGTAAAATATTCGGACACAACAGATCCAACTGGGACTTGGAAAAGTGTGTTGAACTGGATGGCAAGTAGTTATCCTTGTCTTTTTCTCTTGCTGGAGACAGTGATGGTGACGCTCCATCAAGTGAGAAGAACGTGGAATTGTAGAGCTTCTGCAGTGCTTGATGCACTGCATCTAAAGCAGCAATTTGCATCTGCTCACAGGCTCCTGCATACGGCTGCACAAGTTTGTGATGAAATTCACGCCACAGATTCCTGAATAATTAGGAAAGAAAAAAAAAAGAAAACCAATTTAAAATCTAGCAAGCTTCACTTTACAGTTTAGTGACTTTTCCCAAAAACATTTCAAAGAACACACAAATCGATTATTCTGGAAAAACAGCAGATTTAAATCTCCCAGATCTCATCCAACTCAAAACTGTCCAAATGATTTATAAAGCAAGCAAAGATGCACCTTGCAGAAAATCTTTTAGAGAGAGAAGGGGAATATAATTTAAGAGGAAAACTACATTTCAAGATCCAATATGCCAGTACAACACTGAAAAGGATGAGTGTAACAATAGCAGGGGTAAATTAGGGAACTGCCTAAAAGATGAAAATAAAACAAAGCAGCTTTTTTAATCAAATATCATTACTAAGTTTAGAAAAGAATAGCAAAAATTTTACCAGGACATCAATAATATATATATATATATATAAAATGGTATATAAAATATATTAATACTTAATAAACATAAAAAAGGTATATATATTTAAAATTTAATTGATTAAATTTGTGTAGTAAATATTAAATAGTATATTATTATTATGTACTTGTATATTGTGTATTTGTTGTCTTTTTTGTTTTTTGAAGACTACCAAAATAAAATTAAAATACAAAATATATACTTCTTGTTTCAATAAAGTCTCAACACTTCAGTTTTGCTGACATGTAAAGAAAGATTGCACGATAAGAACAGTACCTGACATTGTGCTGCGACACACTCTGCATGGTTTTGACGTAAGAATCCTGCATATGTGATTCCACCTGTTGATGACATGGGTCCCGACTCAGTCTGTAGCTTAACCTGCTTTTTCTTAGGCCCTGAATACACACTCGAGTCCATCCAAGGGGTAACTTTGCTTGGGAAAGCTGAAGGTAGGTGGAAGTTTCAGCCTCACTGATGCTTTCAAATCTTGGACAGCGCATCAGCCTCCTCTCCTTCAGTCCCGTCAGCCAGCGTAGAGGAACAAGAGCGACCAGCTCCCGAGGACGAGGACCTGGCCCTTGCTGTCGCCGGTCAACCCCCAAGTCTTTCTCCACTGCCTGCATCAGCCAATCCATGATGCTGGTGAAGCTGTGCGCACTATTCAGCTATACACACTGCAATAGCTCGGATGGCCAGTCAGGCATTCATGGCGGAAGAAAATGATTTATTGAGAGCAGAAGTAATCTCTTCGTCCAATGGTCACTGTATCAAAAAAAACACAGAACACAAATGTGAAATTTAATGAGAGGCAACTTCTCCAAAGAAATTTTGTGGTGCAAAAAAAAAAAAAAAAAAAAAAAAAAAAAAAAATCAACATATTCTGTAGTTGCTTTATGCAAAATGTAGTTTCGGTAAGGGATGAATCAAATCTAAGTACAATGTGAGTTTGTGGTGGGACAAATAATCGATGCATTGTCATTCAGACATAGTAAACAAAAATCAATCCATACATTTTCAATAATAATTTCTTTATATGGTAAATTACAAGCAATAATGAAGAAGGAATGATAACAGATATTGTCAAAGCACATAGGTTGAGCTGCTGATTTTGTTTATAATACTTAATAAAATGTATATATTCTATAATTTAGAACAACCCTTTTTTGTATTGTATACTCCGCTCCAACACTTCTATCCAACAGCTGACTGATTCAAATACTGACAGTAAAAAGTACCTGAAGTGAACTTGAAATATTCTATATTATATTTTAAGGTTAAAATGTATGCAACCCATTCACATGATGCGATCTGTTCTCTATTTCAGTAATATGGCTTGATCCACCCTTTTCGAACATTATACACTACAAACTAAGCAATAAAAGTATGTATGGGTCGGTATTGTATCGAAAGTGAAAAAGTCTGGGACACCCCGTCCCCTACCCAATATAATAGCAGAAACAACACAATTACCTATTTATCACGGCAGCTGTTGCTCTTTCCTCATCAATGTTATTGTGCAGAAAGCCAGCAAAAATGCTCCGGCTGCAAATTTTAAACAACGCAGGCCACAGCAAAGGATGGAGCATGGATTCCATTGAATTGATGAGCAACTACAGCTCAGACAGTGAAGAATTCAACACGTGTAATGGGGCTGCAGACAGAGACAGTGCAACTACAAACCACACCCGAAGACAAAGACACATTTGTGGGCATGTGTAACAAAAAAAAACCGGCATTAATTATACATTACCTTTTTTTTTTTTTTTAAATAATTGTGAACGTGTAAGTGTATTTAAAAGCAACATGGGGAAGAATAATAAACTAGCCAAAGGCAATGAGATGCAGTGAAACCTTCAGTTTACACAATACTGTATACTAAGACTGTACATACTTTTGTAAAAATATGTAATCTGCGTACGGCACAAAATATGCGATGCATTTTCAGACTCAAACTTGGTATTTTCCTCATCTTGAGCAACTGGTCAAACGATCTGTTAGCACAGAGGAAGTAAGTGAGAGACACAAAAAGATTACAGTTAGCTTAGCATTGCAGCACAAAACTTAAAAAAAAAGCTTCAAACTCCGTTTGCTAGCACTGCCAACATGGAGTTATTTAAAAAGAGCTAGATTTGCTTTGTTTACCAGTAATAACAAAGTAACAGCTGTCCGTGGCTGAGCTACCAGTGAGCTGACTTTGTCGCTAGTTAGCGCAAAGCTAACAGTGCTACTACCCACTTCAACACACTGTACCTTAGTGCAGCGTTAGCTGAGACGAAACCGGGGCACAGTGCGGGGTCCTCCGTGTGAGTAGGTCCATGTTAGCGCCTGAGCGGAGGAGTGTCAGTGGACAACCAGCACTCGGTCAGCGAAAAGTGTTTTGTTCTGAGCGAGTTGTTGGAGCCATGTTTTTTGAAGCGAGGCCACACGTGACACAACATCAACCACATGTCATGTGATTGACTGGTCGCTCGCGCTGGATGAGAGAAAAAGTCACATGCGTAGCACGTCAGTGGGTGAAGGGAAGGAAAACATTATTACCATTTAAAAAAAATAATACAATATCTATTTTATTTTATTTTTTTTTAATTTACTAATATTAATATTTATATTTTATTATAAAACTCAAATTAGTTATGAAGTTATTCCTGATAGAGGTTGATTATTATTTTAAGTTAATTACAAATAGCGAAATGTATAATTATTGATAACCATGCGATACGATGTTTTTGTAAAGGGGGAAAAAAGAATCCATTTAATTAAAAAAGCAGTTTTGGTAAATCCATGCTTTTTACTTACAGTATATACGTACTCTGGGTATGATCTTTGATTTTACATCTTGTAACGTTTTAATATTGCGATATCTTTAATAGTATTTAACAAACGAGCTGTCACAAATACTAGTAATATGTTATTTTACGTGGATTATTACTTTTTATCACTATGAGGTCTGCCATACCTTGTCGCTGCTGTTGCAGTTTGAATTGTGAACAAGAATTACTAATTTTTTCATGTTTGTACACAGAAAACTTTAAATAAAGTTTAATTAACTAATAATAATAATAATAATAATAATAATAATAATAATAATAACAAAGAACAATTCTGATACCATTACACACAACTAGAATATAGTCAACTTTAGTTTTTTTACTGGTAAAAGTAGCCAGAATAATAAACTATAAAATCCATGCATGGACAGGAAGTACCACCATGTTTTAATTTAATCACATTTTTATAATTTAATTTCATTTTTAACAGTATGATTCGGTTCAGAATATGGATAGAAGATTGATATCAAAATATCAACAGAAACAAAAACGTATTCAGAACTTCTCTATTTAAATTTGTGTTTGTTTTCATCTCCACAAGGTGGCAGTATATATGCAATTCCACAGATCATTCCATCTTCCTACAGCAACTCATACATCTGTCATTCAACCTCACAGTGACAATACATTTTTAGAATGTTTTAATTTAATTAATCCCTTATGGCTAAGTTTTTAAAAGTTACTTTTTGCTTTGTTAATAGATTTAAAGGAAATTTTGCACAAAGACCTGCAAATCTCATTCTTGATCTACCTTTAGCTTATACTGAAGCCTGAAGACCCTGCAGGGTCGTATAAAGGAGTCTATTTTAGCTGATAGGACACAGTCTACAGCAGACACGGGCAACTGGTGGCCCAAGGCCCACTTGAGGCCCTCTATCTAATTTTGTGTGGCTCCCAAAACAAATCATCTAGATTCAAGAAGTTGGAAGGAATCTGAAACCTAAAATACAGAAAATAACTCTTCAAACAAACAAAATGACTGACAAATGCACGAAATGTAAAGAAAAATGCACAAAGTAACAACACAAACTCACAGAGCTACATTAAAATATGCTCAAGGATTCAATACACAAATTAACCCAAAAAATATACAAAATTACCACAAAACACACAAAGTGACACCTAAAACACAGACACACACAAACCCATTGTTGTTTCCTGTATTCTGTATTCTCAGTGTTGTCATTGATCAAATGCTGATGTGAATATTGATAATGTGGCTGTCAGATCAGACAATTCCATTTCTGTGTTGTTGCCCATCTCTGGTCAGAGTCAAGTGATAACTTGGGACCACACGCAGGACTCAACCCAGGATCAGCAGCAGTGTGTTACAGACAGTGGAACCTAGTGGTTCCCAACCTTTTTCGGGTCGTGACCCCATTTTTATATCACAAATTTCAAGTGACCCTGAGACATTTTTTTGCTAGTTAGTTTTTGATCATGTTTGTTATATTGCATTAGAAATACATAGCTCAGGTTAGTGCACAAGATGTGCCAGCTCAGATATTTTTATACTGTGTTATATTTGAACTGGAGAAAAGTGAAAGTATAGAATACTTTTGCTTAATATTATGTGTGGTAAAAAATAACAAATAATAATAATAATAATAATAATAATAATAATAATAATAATAATAATAATAATAATAATAATAATAATAATAATAATTAATTATATATATGTACTGTATATATAATTCTCATCAGTAATTTTCTATCAATTACTGGACATTTTTGGCAACCCTATTTTAATTCCAGGCGACCCCACGGTTGAAAAACACTCGTGTAACCTGTTAAAGATGAGAGTGATTTATCTGTGATATATTGTATGTTAACTAATATGGCTTTATTGAACTACTCTGCAAAGGAATGAGCAACAAAACACACATATTTTTGCACCTTTGTGTGTTTATAATCAACAAGTCAGCTGCACAACTTGGGCAAAAGTGATTGAAAAGAATGGGGGGGGGGGGGGGGGGTGAAACCAACTGAATGAGTGCTCTCTCTCTCTCTCTCTCTCTCTCTCTCTCTCTCTCTCTCTCTCTCTCTCTCTCTCTCTCTCTCTCTCTCTCTCTCTCTCTCTCTCTCTCTCTCTCTCTCTCTCTCTCTCTCTCTCTCTCTCTCTCGTGCCCTGGCTGGGACTCCCCCCCCCCCCCTGCACGGTGCACGCACCCATCCACCCACCCCTGGCCGCCTCAAAAGCTCTGCTCATGTAGTGAAGCCTCAGTTTCAATGTTTTCCTGCAGGATGGGATTCTTCAAATGTCTGCGCAATGTTAAGAACGAGGTCATCCTTTTCTTAACTCCTTTTCTGCTTCTCCCTCTCCCGTTAGTGATCGGGACATCGGTATGTATATAATAACGTGATCTGAATGAAATCATCTCTTAATCATTTAAGGTCTTGACATTCCAAAGGACGAGATATTAATGAATTTAACAACTACTCATTAAGAGTTAGTGAATAGTTTGGTATTATTTTTAGATCAGCACATTTGTTGATTTCACCCTGCGCTCATCTGTTCTTTAATGATTTCCTGTGCATTTGTTAGACCATAATTAATATAATTGAAGTGTGTTTGTGATTGTTGAACTTTTTTGTTGTTGTTGCTTCTGCTGTTGTTCTGAGTGGAACGGCTGCTTTTACGCACCTGTTTTACGCACGTATTGGAGCCAAACGCACGGGGGATGTGGGCTGAGGTTATAGCGCATGCTGAGGCCCTGTTATTCTAACTCGTCGCTGTTAACGTGGATAGTCACGTCCAGCGTGGGAACGCGAAGTCGGGGATCTGTTCACATTGTTTGGCCGTACATGTGACACGGAGGAGCACGTACACGTGCAGTGTGTTATGATAGGCTACCGTGACGCACTCATGGAGAAGAAAAGGCGCGTTCTGACATGGAATAATCTGTCTACACCCCCACCCCCAAAAAATAAAACATAGAAAATAATAACTTGAATTTAACTGAGAATATTAATTGTTACTGTAATGATATGGACAGCTTTACAGGGTCAAACCTCTGATGCAATAAACATGTGTTTAATACCAATGGTTGGGAGATTATAAGCTTTTGAATTCCTAACAAGTTTCTTAACATGACTTGAACATGTATGTGAACTATTATTGTCTAAATCAGAAACATTTGAACATCAGGCACTTTAAACTGGTTCTTTACTGGTATCATATTCTAGAGGGGTCAATGGCGTCTGTTTGGAGCTAAACTCTTTCCTCTTAAGGGTTCCTCCAAAGATTTAGAATGTGTCTCATTCCTAATTCTTGGACAGGCACTGATGTTAGACAAAAAGGCCTGGCTTACAGTCTTTGCTTTTGTTCATTCATGTTGGATTGAAGTCAGGACTTTATGGAGGTTGATTTGTCTTTATTATTAAAAATAAATCGATGCAAAAAAATAAATAGAATAAAATCACTTCAATAAAAAAAAAAAATAAATCTTTTCAATCAAAAAATATATATTTTCAATCAAAGAAGAAAAGTGTTGAAATGCAAAAAAATAATATTTGAGACCCAAATAATTGCATTGGAGCACTTTTTTTTTTTCATTGATTGAAAATGCTTTTTGATTTAAACTTTTTTTTAAGTAATCTTTGTTACATTATTCAATTAAAAAATAAAACATTTCAATTTCACAATTTCAGTCAAAAACATTTTCAATCAAAGAAAAAAGTGTTCA
Source organism: Gouania willdenowi (assembly GCF_900634775.1). NCBI lineage: Eukaryota > Metazoa > Chordata > Actinopteri > Blenniiformes > Gobiesocidae > Gouania > Gouania willdenowi. Next base: position 11,362,200 of record NC_041056.1, on the reverse strand, counting down.
AATGGAATTATTTGGGTCTCAATTTTTTTTAGTTTCTTGCATTTTAACACTTTTATTTGATTGAAAATATTTATTTTTGATTGAAGTAAACTTGTTTTAAAGTTGTTTTTTTTTTCATTTAATGATAAAACACAAATCTACCTCGAAAGGACTCCCCTTAAGAAAGCTGTCCATTTGTGAACCTTGCCTTGCACATATCGATGTTGGGTATTGTACATTTCTTGAAATATTGATTATGTGGAGCTTGGAATTGAACATATTTAAAGTTACCAGTTAGTCAGGCATTTCTATCCTTACAAGCATTGGCAAATGTTCAAGCAAGTGAAACTACTTTGCCCTTTGAGCTTCTACCACATCAAACGTTACACAATTGTTTCCTATCCCTATGTTATTTGTTTTTGTCTCACGGTGAATTAATCTTTATTACTGTGTTGCAGGAAGCGGAATGTGCCTATGTGATAATAATGATGGCAGTGTACTGGTGCACAGAAGTGCTGCCACTGGCTGTAACAGCCCTCTTGCCTGCGCTTCTGTTTCCCTTGTTTGGCATCATGCAGTCCCAGGATGTAAGTTAAAAAACAGCTGTCACAGTGAACTTCAACCATTAATAAGAAATAATTCCACATATATCTGAATGTTGTTGTTCTGTCAGGTGTGCATGCAGTACCTGAAGGACACAAACTTGCTCTTTGTGGGAGGATTGATGGTTGCTGTTGCTGTGGAGCACTGGAATCTGCACAAACGCATTGCACTCAGGGTGTTACTTTTTGTCGGTGTTCGTCCAGCACTGTGAGTGTTTCACTAACACACACAAATAAACAATATGTGTGTGTTCCATTCTTTTGCATATTATGGTCATCATATCTAATCAACAGTGCTATTGAGTCAACTTTAGATAACAGGATTATGTTCAAGGTTTCATAGCTGTCATAAAGGCTCTCACTGTGTTATTGATTGATTTGTTCTCATTATTCTCCTCAACAGTTTGATGTTGGGTTTCATGGCTGTCACGGCATTCCTCTCCATGTGGATCAGCAACACAGCCACTACAGCCATGATGGTGCCGATTGTCCAAGCGGTGCTGGAACAACTTAACAACACCGAAGCAGTGTTTCCTCCAATCATCAGCTCGGATGAAGCACTCCAGAAATCTGATGCTGACAGCAAAAGTCTTGCGATGACAGATAAACAAGTGGACGGGCAAGGTTAGGCTCTGTCCACTTAAAGTACAACTCTTTAAATCAGGGGTCTCAAACTCATTTTTGTTCAGGGGCCAAACACGGACCAGTTTCAGCTTCAGTGGGCCACAGATTATAGGTAGTAAAATTCACCATTAATATGCCCTGGTTTACACTTCTACAAATAAATGATAAAGTTTGCGAGTATATCAGTCCCTGCAGGATCTTCACTCAAATTTCCCTTATTTTGAAATTTTGAGAGTTCTTTCAACAATTTGAGATTAAAAATGACTGCTGTCATGTGATATAAGAACTGGAAAACTGAGCTCTTTAAATGTTGTGGATGTAAATTGAATTTTTGTATTTGGGAGGGGTGAGATATCCACAACTGAATTAGTTGGTCATTTAGAAAATGTTTCATGTATTTTCTATCATTTTTACTTTTTTGAGCGGACCAAATTTGAAGCTCCAAATGGCTGGATTTGCCCCCCACGCCTCGAGTTCAACATACAGTATGTGCTTTAACTGATTAATCAATATGATTTATTTTTGTGAACATCTACAACAGTGTACAACCTCCCAAACAGCATGTAGATATTATTCATTATATCTTCATTTATTTGCATCAAATTCTAAGAAACATTTAGTCTTTCTTTTTGAAGGTTCAGTGGTGACTTTCTTGGACGTCACAGCAGAAGCTGCCAGACAGAAGGAGGAAGCTGAAAGGCGGCACATGTGTAAAGGGATGACTCTGTGTGTTTGTTACGCTGCTAGTATTGGAGGCACTGCCACACTGACAGGAACTGGTCCCAATCTGGTACTCAGCGGCCAGATGAACCAGTAAGTATATTTATAAGCTACAGTAGGTTCTATAGTTTCCAATTCAACTTTTGTCTTCAATGTTATTCATCCTATATTTTTTTAGATTGTTTCCAGAAAATGGGGATGTGATCAACTTCGCCTCCTGGTTTGGGTTCGCCTTCCCCAACATGATCCTCATGCTCACACTGGCCTGGCTTTGGCTGCAATTTGTTTTTATAGGATTGAAGTGAGTTAAATGGATAGGTAAAGCTTAATTGTTAAAACAGAGGCTTAAATCAACCCAAAGAACCTTTTACCAAACCAAAGAACAGACATTACTAAGAGATCTGTTTGTTTCTATTGTATGTCTTCAGTTTTAAGAAGACATGGGGCTGTGGAGTTGAAAAGACGGAGAAGGACATTGCTGCCTACAATGTGATTCGTGAGCAGCACCGTCTGCTGGGGCCCATGACCTTTGGCGAGATAAATGTCCTTGGTCTTTTTATCTTGTTAGTGGTTCTGTGGTTTACGAGGGATCCAGGCTTTGTTCACGGCTGGGCAACTAACATCTTTAACTCCAAAGCAGAGTTTGTACAAAAACCTTGTGAAGTTTTCATCCATCTTTCCCATTATGGCGCTAAAGTAATATATTTGAATGTTCTTGCACAACAGGTATGTGACAGATGCTACAGTGGCCATCTTTGTTGCTGTGCTTCTTTTTGTCTTACCTTCCAAACCTCCGCGTTTCTGTTCATGGAGAACTCAAAGTTTTGACACAAGTGAGCCATCACTCTGATTAAATATAAGTCAAATCCATTACTCCATGGATCATGTTTTTTTTTTGTTTTTGCATTGAATCTGTAGTTCCACGTCAGTCAGCGCCAACGCCACCTCTCCTCACGTGGAAAGTTGCCCAAAAGAAATTACCGTGGGGCATTGTGCTTCTTCTTGGAGGTGGTTTTGCTCTGGCTAAGGGCAGTGAGGTAAATGGCACACACTGCAATCGTTTAAAACATTTTGATGAAATCCTTAAAATAAATCAAGGAGATCTTGCTAATGGTTCACAATACATGCCAATCCAAGCGTTACTGCAGTGTTAACTGCTGTAAAGAAATAATTCTCAACTTATACATTTTGAACAAAAAGTGGATTGGATTCCGGTTTTCAGTCTAATTTACCTGAAATTTTTATATTTAAAGGGCCCATGTTATGCTAAATTGACTTTTCTGTGCTTTAAACATCATAAAAGTGCTATTAGGGTTTCATACACATTTTTTTTCATTGATTCGCTCAATCATTAGTTAGAGGGTGATTTGCTCCTTTCTTACTGCAGGGCGAGCCCAAACACCTCGCTCCAATTTGATGATGCGTCCCTACTTTGATGACGAATTTGACGCTGCACTGAGCTGGAGAAGCCATGCCTCCATGAAGCTCTCTGCCATGATTGACATGTAAACAGACACGCCCACAAAGGTGAGCGTGTCAGCGTTCTTCGCGCAGTGCCATGTATGTATTTTCTACAGTCTATGTATGTACCGGTGAACGCCCCGCCCCCACGCCGTCCTCTAGCCCTACGTCACCGTGCGGGTAGGAGGAAGTCAGTGTCCCCTCTATAGACACGCCCACTCTTGCATATGCATAAGTAGGACAGAAATCAGTCTGTTTGTGTAGAGTTGCTCAGAAAGTGACTTTTCAGATGCTAAAACTCTGGAAAACAGGCGAGTTTTGGAAAATAAACCTCAAATACTATGGTTTTGGGGTTCTTAGAACATATGGAGATGGGTGAAAAATAGCATGACATGGAACCTTTAAAGCTTCGACCCGTAATAACTTTTGTACTGGATAAAATCATAGTCGATGTCTCAAAGACCAATGAATCGAACATCATTCGCTCTAAAAAGAAAGGGAAAAAAGTTGAAATTGCAGCTTGAAAGCTTGTTATCATCTCAACCCTAAACACTCCGTTTGTTGAGATTTTAACGCATTGCATTGTGGAATGTGCAGTCGTATAGACGGGTGTTTTTACTTCATTCCGATATCACGAAGAATACCGAGAACAAACTAGAGTAAAAATGGTGTCAAGCCAATCACTGTCCTCCTTGTCTGTCGAAGAAACACAAGGGGTTAATGTTATGTTATGTTGCAGGACTGAGGCTATCAGTGTCACAAACCGGTCAGTCTATCTGCTGAAAATCCATGTCTATGTCATCAGGTAAGGGAAAGGATTGCATCAATGCCAAAATATTATTTCTCTCCTGTCAGATCAGATCTGTGTAAGAACATGTACAGAGATCCTTGGGCAGGTCATTTTCCAAGAGAACTGATTGGTCAAAAGGTGGTGTTTTTGTACTCGCTCCGATCTTATCCTAACACTTAACCAGTTCCCTACCAGGTTAGCCGTTTAGCGTAGGTTACCATCTTGATTTAAAAATTAGCCAGCGTCGTAGTACAGCACACACAGAATAAATCCCAGAAGTTAGTGCGAAAAGAGGAAATCCAGCTTCATAGTACAGGCCCAAGAAATCACAGTAAGAAGGAAGGAAAAACATTTCTATGCATTTGTTCACAGGACTCCACATCCCATAATGCAATGTGCATAAATGTCAAAAAACTGAGTGCTTAGGCTGGAGATGAAAACAAACTTTCAAGTTTTCCCTTTCTTTTTGGAGTAAATGGTGTTCGATTCATTTATCTATGAGACATACACTATAATTATATCTAATAAAAGAATTAGCAGCTTTACCCAGCAATGTAAAATTTATATTTACTTCTCACAGTGGTTTCTTCAAAGCAAGGATATTCTATTTTTATTTATTTTGTGCTGTTGAGCTTGCCTCATCGTGCATCTGCTCCTCATTTTGATTTTATTATGATTAGTTGTTTAACATCTCAGGCTCAAACTGCAACATCTTTTCAATAAACCAAGTGGGTGAGTTTGTGTAACATTTTTAAAAATACACCTGTTCTTATTCCCTATGTGTGTTGATTCTGTCCCTTCAGGTATCAGGCTTGTCCAAATGGATGGGAGATCAGATGGCTCCACTGCAGAGCATACCGCCATGGGCAATTGCTATCATCCTATGCCTTCTAATTGCTACCTTCACAGAGTGCACCAGTAATGTGGCGACTGCAACACTCTTTCTACCTGTCTTAGCTTCAATGGTGAGATTTCCAAGAGTGAAAGTTAAACGTGTCAAAGCAGAGGCAGGACCTTGTAAGGTGAAAGGAAAGACAATCCTTCCTAGTACAAACGGTTCTCTTAGGTGAAGCACTTCATGTTTTTTTCTCTTTAACAGTATTCCCCCAATTGGAATCCAAGCACTTAAACGACTCTCAGTGAGACCCAGCCTATTTTTCCCATGTTTGGTTGCCCGTCGAGTTGGTCATTCAGGCTGAATGTGATGGGTCCCCAACTTGGGGCCCCTCCTCTCATTAATAACCTGCCAAACAGATCTGTTCAGCCCAGAGACTTGTTATACCGCCCTCCCCACTGCTGCTGAAGAATAGCGTTACTGTGCCAGCCGGTTGAGCTCTAAAGACCTGAAGATGGGTTGCGAAAACATTGCCTAGCAGGGGTATTTCATTTGATACTTCTTGTAGATGAAGCCAAGGTTCTTCGAAGAGTTCAACTTTTTGTGAAAACAAAAGAGAGAAAAAAAAACATTAGAAAGAATAGACTGTTTGATAACTTGTTTTTGGCAGAAATTCAGAAAGAGTGACATGGAGTGGCTCCTTGCATAAGAAATTGTTTTAAAATATTAGACTGTCATCACGGGTATAGGGTGCGAATGCAAAAACTTGGTCACTGTTTCATAACATTTAGCTCACTTTCCTCACATTTTCCTAATTTTTCTTTCACATGCATTTAAAACAGCATGTTCTATATTATTGTTAAAAATGTGTACACATGAAAACTAAATCTAAATGTTAAATTTAAAAGTTACATATAAATGTTAAATCTAAATGTTAAGTGTAAATGTTGAATCTAAATCTAAAGTGTTGAATATAGATCTAAATGTTGAATATCAATCAAAATGTTGAATCTAAATCTACATGTTAAATCTAAATCTAAATGTTGAATCTAAATCTAAATGTTAAATCAGTCGCCAATAGTAAAGCTAAATGTTTAGAAAATATACAAAGTGGGCGGGTCGATCACGCAGCCTCAACCACACTCCATACACCCCACCCTCCAAGGTCTTCTGCATCCTCGGTGTCTTCATCGCTGGCAAATGTGAGTTGACATACAGCATGCCGGTACTCTCAGTGAATCTACATCTGTTAAGCTGTGTGAGGGCAGTTGTCAACTTTACAATTGGTAATCAATTTAGATTTAACATTTAAATTTAGATGTAAAATTACCATTTAGATTTACATCCAACATTTTCATTTAAATTTAACATTTAGATTTAGATTGAACATTTATATTTCTATTTATATTTAACATTCCATTAAGATTTAACATCTATATTTAGATTTATTTTTCACATGTAGACATTTTTAACAATGATATAGAACATGCTGTTTTACATGAATTTCTGTCTCAAATTAAAGAAAAATGAGCTAAATGTGAGGAAAGTGAGCTAAATGTTAGCTATGAAAAAGTGACAGAGTTTTTACATTCAGCAGGCGGGGACAGGATTTAGAAAGGATAGTTTGAAGAAGGTCACCTATGAAGTTTAGATTTTTTCTCTTTTTGTTTATTTTGGGAACCAGTAATAACGTGTGTCTGTAAACTGCTATGTCGCAGGATGTGTAATTCAGAAGCGAATTCCACTTCCAGACTAATGCTTTCGGTCTCTTAACAGTATGCCATTTTCTCTCTAAGTGTAGGGCTTTTCTATTGTAGAAATCATGAGTCAGCTGCAATCTGGCAGGAATTACGTCTTAATAAGAGTTTTCCTTCACATGTTACCCCACTCATTTCCCACTAAGTCACGCGCCACTGATTATTGTTATGTCAAAACTGCCGGATAGCGATGAGGTGTATCCAGACATGCTTCATCCCTTTCATCCCCTCCTCAGACTGTTGAAACTTTCTCTATGGTTTTGCAGTCTCAGTCCATTCAGATGAACCCACTCTACGTCATGGTGCCATGTACTCTGAGTGCCTCATTTGCATTCATGTTGCCAGTTGCCACGCCTCCAAATGCCATTGTGTTCTCTTATGGATACCTCAAAGTTGCTGACATGGTGAGTAAGGGCATTTTTAATTATTTTCAGCCATCAAGAGAAATAATTATTTATTTTGCATCACTGTTACAAACCATTCCCCTGTAGTGCAGGCTGGCCTACCCTTGTAAACAAATGCTACTGTATAACATAATATATATCAGAGATTTTAGATGCAGTCCGATAAAATCCGAAATTCAGTTTCCGGCTGATATCGGAACGATCCGATATCAATATCGGATCGGGACATCCCTACAAATAATGACGCATTATGCTTCAACTGATTTGTTTTTTTCACCAGGCTCGAACAGGGATAGTATTGAACATCATTGGCATCCTTTGCATAACGCTGGCCATCAACAGCTGGGGTAGAGCCATGTTTCACCTGGACACCTTCCCTGCCTGGGCCAACTCCACTGGGCCATAATCCCCCTCATCCAGCCTTAAAAGATGCACTCACTACTGCTCACACTGTCCACAGAGGCTATAGACAGAGTGGTGACTATTTATTCCAGTGAAATTCATTTGAATGTTGACACTGCGCTAGCGTCAATGAGCTTGATTATGTAATTACAATGTATTTCACTCTACTCTATGCTGCTCCTGAAAACTGAGTCTTGCTGCTGCAGAGGGAACGTGGTGATTACGAGAGGAGTTGTTGATGAAAACTTTAGTCTTCTTAGTATTACTAAAGATATTTTGTATAGTTGTTTAAAGTCATATGATGTTAGCCAAAAGCCATACAGTGTAATACAAAAGGAAATTTATATCTAAATATTGAACTGGTTTTATTGTGTACAACTATTATTTCATTTGCACAACTTTGATAATGTTTATTCTGTACATTCCAGTAACATGCCCTGTTTTGTTAGTTCCTCAGTTCAACTTCTGTGTTTTTGTTATCTTTTTTTACACTGAAAAATAATTCTGGTTTTATTGAATGCTGTAATAGGAATTAAAATTTCCATTGTATTATGAATACTGGAATTATATTAAAACAAAAAGGAGATTCAATAATGGTATAAATAATAATAAAAAGTATAATACTTAATAAATACTTGTGCTTATTTATTTTGTGTCAATGTTTTATTTTCTAGGATCTAAAGAAACTTAGTACGTTCGTATTACTTATACTTGAAAGAAAAAAAAATCACATTTTGCCTTTCTGGTATTAATCACTTACAGAAATCCAATTACAAATGGTTCTAATGTACTAGTATGTACCATCAAACTGTCAATAAACATGTATTTGGTATCTATTTTATTAATCAGGGCAATATGTTATATTTATGCAGTTTTTACCTATAGCAATACAGTAATATTAAAAAAAATGGTTATTTAAATGTTTTGTTTAAGTTGTAAAGTCTTTGCTAAAGTGGAAATACATGAATAAAAGATATATTTATTTTAAACTCTCAACATGAAGCGGCTAAATGACCTGAAAACTCTAAAACTGTTTATTTTCTATTATTTATTATGTATGTCATAAAACATAATAGTTGCTCACATATGATAAAACATTATTTTGGTTCAGTAAATCCTGATAAGTCATAAACTGAGGACACTCAACTATCAGATAAGCAGAAAAAAAAAACATGTACCTATTTCAAAAGTTTCCTTCATAATCAACTTTTTATCTTAATCATCAACTTTTTTTCCAGTCTAAATCGCTGATTACCAATTTTAAAGATGCGAGCTTTTGTGCTTCTCATTTGTCTCGTCCATAAAGCCGACATGATCCTATAAACACAGTGTAGAATGCCACAATAATCCCAAGGTGAAAGACTAGATGTAAAGAACAGCTTTGTGTCATTGTCCGCGTGTGAGACATTGCGCAAACCAAAGGTCAAGGATGCAACACTCTCCATCATCGTCCTGCGTCATCAATATTATGAGCTCAAGGGAGACAAATCACAAGTCTCAGTTTAAAGACCTAATTCCTACCATAATCCAAATGAGTGTATGTCATTACAATGGGGTTATGTTTTAAAGACCAGACAAAAAAGATGACCATGTCAGTGGTATTGTGTTGTGGTGCGTGCAGAAACAAGCAAGATCTGACCGTACTATACAGGGACAATGAAAGTGTTTGATGGTTGGAGGGGGAATGAGTGCATGCTTAGGTGCATAGTGCACTACAGATTACAATGGTAAATGGACTTGATTTTATATAACGCTTTATCACCACACTGAAGCAGTCTCAAAGCACTTTACATATCAGCTCATTCACCCAATCACTCTCACATTCACACACCAGTGGGACAGGACTGCCATGCAAGGCGCTAGTCGACCACTGGGAGCAACTTAGGGTTCAGTGTCTTGCCCAAGGACACTTCGACACATAGTCAGGTACTGGGATCGAAACCCCAACCTCTCGATCAGAAGACGACCCACTACCACCTGAGCCACGGTTGCACAATGAGCTTGATGATGTAATTACAATGTATTTCACTCTATGCTGCTCCTGAAAACTGAGTCCTGCTGCTGCAGAGGGAACGTGGTGATTACGAGAGGAGTTGTTGATGGAAACATGTCTTTGTTATTTGGATTATCACATCATGTAACTACTGTTTGAAATAAAAATTAAAAAAAAAGTGTATTCTGTATATTCCAGTAACATGCCCTGTTTTGTTAGTTCCTCAGTTCAACTTCTGTATTTTTGTTATCTTTTTTTTTTACACTGAAATAATAATATAATAATAATAATTCTGGTTTTATTAAATGCTGTAATAGGAATTAAAATTTCCATTGTATTACGAATACTGGAAATATTTTAAAACAAAAAAGGTGATTCAATAACAGTACAAAAATATGTCGTCAAGAGCTGATTTTTTTTAGAGTACTTGTGCTTATTTATTTTGTGTCAATGTTTTATTTTCTAGGATTTAAAGAAACTTATTAGTACGTTTGTATTACTTATACTTGAAGAAAAAAAACATAATCACATTTTGCCTTTCTGGTATTAATCACTTACAGAAATCCAGTTACGAATGGTTCTAATGTACTAGTATGTACCATCAAACTGTCAATAAACATGTATTTGGTATCTATTTTATTAATTAGGGCAATATGTTATATGTATGCAGTTTTTAACTATAGCAATACAGTAATATTTAATTATTATATTTAAAAAATGGTTATTTAAATGTTTTGCTGAAGTTGTAAAGTCTTTGCTGAAGTGGAAATACATGAATAAAAGATATATTTATTTTAAACTCTCAACATGAAGCGGCTAAATGACCTGAAAACTCTGTTTATTGTCTAGTATTTATTATGCATGTCATAAAACATAATAGTTGCTCACATATGATAAAACATTCTGGGGTTATGTAATTACAATGTCTTTTACTCTTCTCTCTACACTTTGCTCCTGAACCACCCATGCATTACCCAATCAACGCACATCCTCAAGCATTCAGCCACCATTAATGGCTATGTTTACTTATTGAGAAGCTGCAGGAGAAAGAAGTGCAGTAGTTGTTGAGTTTTTGTTGTTTTTGCATTATATGTTATAAATGATGAATAATCATTTCCAAAATGATTCTTAGTTATTACAAAACATAATACTAAACATCCATCCATCCATCCATTTTCAGGTCGCGGGAGTCTGCCAGTGCCAATCTCCGGCTCTCATTGGGCGCTGGGCGGGGGTACACCCTGGACAGGGCTCCAGTCCATCGCAGGGCATACTAAACAGATTATTCTAATGAATTTTGATTCTCGTTTTCTTGGTGGGACGACCTCTATAAATAAATGTCATGAATGAAAAAATAATTTCAACAAGTTAGAAAAACAAAAGAAAATACGATAAATATAAATAAAACCATCCAAAATCTTAATAAGAGAATAAACATAATATGTAAAAGAAAAAGGAATAAAAGATAGATTGTTGCTGATATGCAGCCCGTACAACAGTCATTACCACTCTTTCAAGTTCATCAGGTTGGAGTGATCCCGTCCTGTCAGTAGTGTGGGCGAGGCCTCGTGATCAACAGGCGCTGACCTGCCCACTTTGCATAATTTATAAACATTTAGCTTTACACTTAGCGACCTATTTTATATTTAGATTTAGATTTAGCTTTGACATTTAGATTTAACATTTACATTTAGATTTAAATTTAGCTTTGACATTTAGATTTAACATTTACATTTAGATTTAGATTTAGCTTTGACATTTAGATTTAACATTTACATTTAGATTTAACATTTACATTTAGATTTAACATTTACATTTAGATTTAACATTTACATTTAGATTTAACATTTAGATTTCACATTTACATTTAGATTTAACATTTACATTTAGATTTTTAACAGTGATATAGAACAAGCTGTTTTACATGAGTTTCTGTCTCAAATGAAAGAAAAATTAACTAAATGTTCAAAATATGTTGACTATGAAAAAGTGAGTTTTTGCATTCGGCACCCCATAGGAAGGCTCTTAGTTCCTGAACCTTCTGTGTGGTTATTACATGTTCTCCCTATGCCTGAAGGGGTTTTCTCCACATACTTCAACTTCCTTCCACTTTCCAATAACATGTGCATCGAAATAATTGGAACGACTTAAGTTGCTTGAAGGAATGAAGAAGATTTAGTGTGAGTGTCTGTCAGTGTGTTGGGCCTGCTATAGACTGACCCATTTAAGGTACGTGCCTTCTGCTGATGGGAACTGAAATAGTCACATGTAGATCTCTAGGATCTCGTACATGAAACATAAAATTACAACTGAATAAAAATGATTAAAGAAAAATACATCTAAAATTTCTTATCAGGGATATATAACAATAATATGAAATATATTTTTTAATTGTTACAAGAAAAGAAAAAAACTAAACCAGAGGGAGACGTTATGTTTTTGTATTTTATTGCTTTTTTTGTTCTGTTTTTGTTCCATTCGTCCTGCTGTTAAATGGGTGGTGTTACGTAGTTCCTTCAACATCAGTTTTTTTAAAGGGTTTTTCTCTTTATTGTTCCCACCAATAGTAATCCACTGTTTGTCATTTACTTCCCTCTTTTGCCCTTAAAGTTATTGCTGCTTCAGCAGAAAAGTCCACTTGCCGCTCTCCCAGCTGGATTCTTATGCAACAACAGACTGACCTTAAAACACATTTATTATTACATGATTATAAGCAGGCTCTCAGCTGTAGACCAATAAAGTCTCGAGCTTTGTTAGTGACTTCCAAGTAAATATGCAATGAACTGCTGAAAAGGGAAAGTCTTTAACTACATGAGTTCAAACTGCACTTTCTGAGCCCCCCACCCCCCTTTCTCCCACCTGTAGAAATCAAGTGCATTTTGTGGATATCGAGAAGGCTTTTCAAAGCCACCTCTGCTGTATCAGTTACACAGGAGCACAAACTGTTGCCTGTTTGATGCGATCAATCGTTCTCAGAACATAAAGAGCAGTGAGTAGAAATGGCTTGTGTTCAGCTATTGAAGTTTAGGATAAAAGCAAAACCATCCAATAGAGGACAGAGGGTCTTTCTTTGCACTCATGTCTAAAAACATACTGATCCTAATAGTTTATACGTGCTGGGATTTCTCTGGTTTCATGAATTAGATAAAGATTGAATATATCTGAGGGATAAAAGTCATAGAGAAGAGTTATGAATGAACTGATCCACTAAACATTTCCTATGATGACTTTTCCATCCACCAATTCTATCCTCATGGAAAGATGGCAAAGACTTAATGCACCTGGATGGATTTTGACGGATTTAATGATACAAAGTCACAAAGACGAGAAGATGCTGTAACTCACATGTGTCAAACTCAAGGCCCGGGGACCAAATCTGGCCCTTTAGACTATCCAATTCGGCCTGCAGGAGAAACCAACAAAAAAAAGAAAGAGAAAATACTGGAATTATTGTGTAAATGAAACTCAACAATATTTGCAGGGGCTCACAATTTTTACAGTGCTTATATCACGTTTGCAGTCATTTTTAAAGTTAACCTGTTGAAAAAAACTCAAAATTCTTACAAAATCCTACAATTTTCCTCAAATTATTACATAATATTTCCCTTAATTAAATAGAAATTGGTCACAAAGTCTAGGAAATTTAAAGTGAAGATCTGGTTTGGACTAATATCTATTTATTGCTTGAATGTTGTCAGTTTGTTACATATTTTATATTTTATGTATAATCGTAAACTAGGGCACAATAATGTTGAAATTACAAATGTTCCCACATAAAATCTGTGGCCCACTTAAGATTAAATTGCTTCACATTTGGTCCCTAACTAAAATGAGTTTGACACCCCTATTGTAACTAAAACAGTTTTGTGGACTGTGTGAAGTTGACTCAAAAGAAAGAGAAAAAAAGAAAAGAGGTATTGATTTATATGAATTGAGTTACATTTAAATGAAATAGATGGAAATAATTTAGCTTTTCTTTTGACTACAAAATGTCCAAATGTATTCCACTTGAAAGAGAATCCCCCTTTTCCAACACTTGTATGTTTTGCACACGTATTAAACTTAAAAGCAGACTAAATGGTGACTCACCTCTTTGTGACCACATGTGATGTATTTTCTGCACGGCTTGGCTCACAAAAACAGCATTTTTAGCCATAATAAGAGGTTGAAGCTCTTCAACCCTACTATTGTGTCGCTGGGACTGAGATTTCAAATAGAAAGTTTAGATGAAACTGTGAGTTAAAATTGACATTTACAAAGCTGATTCAAAGTCTCCAACCTGTTTTTTTTCTTTTCCTCAATGTCGAAACAAAGCAAAGACATCTTGGTGACTTACAGGAATTTACTCTCACAAAGGTTTATCAGTATCATCAGCTAATACTAATGCATTTGAATGTTAATAAGATGTTTTTTTTTTTTTTTACTTCTTGTTTCATAACCTGGTGGTAGTTCACCTACGTTTGTCAGAAAAACACACCTGCATTCAACTTTGCATTGATTTTTCATTCATAAAGTTATAAAACTTAAAATGCAAATTTAAATTAAAAAAAAATTGCTTACCCACATGATTACTAATTTTTTTTTTGCAGCTAAAGGTTTGACGATAAATTGTGCAACAATGTATTACGATAATAAAATGTTTTGATGATCAATCATTAATGAAATTGCAATATCAATATCGCGAAGGGGGGATATGTGTTGAAGCATGTCATACCTTTCTTTTTTGAAGAATGCCATTATGATTAAATTATTTGGTTTCAATTTTAGACATGAAATGTCAGTCTCTGGTTTTGGCCCTTTTTGTACTTTAAATAAAAATTTGGTGTCATTTATTTTTTATTGTTTTTTTAATATTTTACATATTTCTATTGAGCAGAAAAGATGACATCCAGATTATCTAAGTATGTAGTATATATCCAAGTTATGGCGTGTTTTGTTTTTGCTTTTTCGTCAAATCTTTTTGCCCTTTTCACAAAGATTTTATTACAGTGTTTTTCAACCTTGGAGTTGTGACCCCATGTCGGGTCGTGTGGAATTTAAATGAGGGTTGCATGAAATAGTTACACATTCAAAATATGTTTTTAATTTTTTTTTTCAAATATTCTTCTTCTTCTTCTTCTTCTTCAAAAAAAAAAAAAACGCACAACATACACATTTTAAACATATTAGGGCCAATTTTGATGAAGAAAATAATTTTGGGCAAATCAAGAATAAAGTTGAAATGTCGAGAATAAAGTTGAAATAAATGGTTGAGATTAAATTTTAAATTTCAAAAATGAACTTATAATACAATATTGTGATAAAAGTCAAAGGTCTGCTAATGAAGTCAAACCTATGGAAGATTTTGTCGTAGGGATGTAACGATTCACTCAACTCCCGATACGATTCGATTTATGATAATGGGTTCACGGTACGATTCTCTCACGATTTATTTTACAAAATGGGACTGTAGACAAATGATGATTGAAAAATATTCCTTTATTTTTTTGGGGGAAAAAAACTAGAATATACTGTACTATTTTTCTTTTATTTTTCATTGTCAAAAGAATCCCTTGATAAACTATTCAAAACAATGCAATTTAACTAAAAATAAATCTTGAATGAAATAAATAAAGGAATAATACAATTGAAGAAGAAGCCTATTAATTTAAATTCTGGTTCTATAGTAAACAATGCAAAACTGCATAATAGTTCTTTTTCCTTTTAAAAGTGCAACTGAAAATGTATTTTGTGCCTTAACAATTGGACTTCAAAAAAAAAAAAACAGTCTGCACTGTATTTACTTCAAGATATTTGTTTGGACCAGCAGAGGGCGCTGGTAACCCAGTGGTCGTTTGGCATGCAGCTATTCTGTGCAGTGAAGAAGAGATTCTATGCTAGCAGACAGAGCTAATAGAAAAACGTGACTTTTACAGATATTCACGTAATAATACAGATATTCTTTCGGTGCTAAAGGGGTAATGAATCATTTATGAATATGTTTAAGAGTAGAAGGCGGCCAGAAAGAAAGTAGTAGCAGATTCTGCCCGCCGCCTCAGCATTTGGACAAGAGAAGGATAAATATATATTGTTTAAAAAAGGTACTGCGTTTCAATTTTCAGAGAATTGATGTGAACCGTGATACCTATGAATCGATTTTTAACTGCCTTACGATTAATCGTTACATCCCTATTTTGTCGTATATATGAAGTTACATTTTTACTTTAATCTCGTCATATTTCATCTTGATACTTGAAGTTTCAACTTTATTCTCAACATTTCGTCTTTATTTGCTCAAAAAAAAAAAATGTCTCCCTCAAAATTGTCCCTAATCCTCTTCCATATAAACAACTGTACTTTCACTTTCCCAAATATAAATCAAGTTTAAATAAAATGCAGTATAAAGATAAGAAAGAGAAAAAAGAAGGGGGAAAAAATGATAATAAATCAATAGAATACAGTAGAAATATATAAGACGATGAAACTAATCCTGGATACATTGTATTTTTTTTTTTTTAACAAAGTATTACAAACATCAAAAAATGAATTCTAGAAAAAATGACTTTGGGGATTGCCAGTGATATTAGAACTCTAAATGACCAAGGAATGCTTTTAAAAAACAACAGAAACTCTACATTTACATCTACAACCATGAGTGACAACATTCCTTATAGGATATTTCCCCCTAAAATATAATAGAAAGTGTCTATTTGTACGGTTGCCGTATGGACAACCTTCTGTGCTATTGGTACGTTTATCAAAGTACACGTACGTAGCGTCTTAGGGTCTAGGATTAGGATTAGGTTATAACATGTTCGGTCTGCAACCTTTACTCTACAAGGAACCATTTAACCTCATCTCACCTGGATTAAAGTCCTCCTGGAGCCAAATAAATACCTTCTCAATGAAGACAATACAATGTATTAAATTCTATACAGTTAAAATTATATAGAATAATGTTTGATTTAATTGGATTTGATTTATATTGATCATGTAAGTGGCAACTTAAAAACAGTTTAAAATAAAATAAAATGACATCAAGAAATAAAACAGTATGTTGCATCTTCAAATTCTTACGCATCTCAGTTTACATGAACATAATGTTATAAAAAGAAGTAATTTATTTATTTTTCGCTAATTTCTTGCCACACATAAAGCATGCATATTTAACCGGCACATTGATGGTTAAATTAATCTGTCACCACACAATTAAAATATCACATAAAACATCTATTATCTTCCAGAATAGTGTTTTTATAGTGTTTTTGTTGGTTTAATTATCTTACCAGGGATTTAAAACGTAAGGTTAGTCACAGGTGCAGGAAAGTTGATGGTCTTTAGATGTTGCAGGAGGTGAAGTAGGAAGGTGCTGAGTCATTGCACAACGTGATTTACCTTAGGTTAATAAATTATTATATCTTGATTTTATTTGTCATTAATTATTAATAGCCTCTGTAAAAAAAAAAAAAAAAAAACTCTTTATTTCAATAGTTTTTTTTTTTTTTAAAAGCTATAGGGAGCCATTGCAAAAGAGTCAAAGAGCCACATGAGGCTCCAGAGCCGCAGATTGCACACCCCTGGGTTAGGTTTAGAGTTACGTAATGTGTAATCTTAGTCACGTGACCTAAACTGAACAATGAGGGGCGCTGCGTACAGATAGAATGTCGGTATATTGATACGGAAACCGTACAGATAGCCACTGCCAATAAAGTATACTAATAATTACTCAGCATGAGCTAAAAAGAGCGTTTTAGAATAGTTGTTGTGAGTGCGGTCAGTTCATAGGGTAATGGCTCCATCTAGTGGTTAAACACTATAAGTTCCTTACATAAAGGAAAAAGACTTTGATGTTGCCCATATTTGGAAGAGATCGATCAGGTTTCAAATCAGCGGACTTGCTGACTCACTAGTGAGGAACCGTTCACACGCGCCTTAGGACCGCGGGTTACATAATAACATAGAAACACAGTAACACACACAGTCGTGTTCAGCAGCACAGAGCAGACCATGTCTGACCTCACCAACATGGACGCCTCAGCTCCGGCTTCCTCTGGGTCCTCGTGGACCGGCTCAGGCTCGCCTGTTATCCGCTGGATCAGCTCATTTGTTCCTGTTGGCTTTAAAGGTGAAATTAAAGAGTTGTCCAAACTGTCCATACCAGTGGTAAGTAGGCTCATTTTAATAGATTTATTGATGTCCAAATAATCATTAAAATTTTTAGTTAAACAAAATGAGCATTTATTTAAGCAACTGATGGCAAGTTTGTATCAGGTCAGTGGCCAAAATAATGTTATCCTGATTTAAACTGTTTCAGAGCAATAACAGAATTTTGAACTTTACTCAGTCAATAATAATAAAGGCTATAATGTTTCATTATTAGAGAAAATGTATTATTGTATCAACTGACAGTTTTACTGGGGCAAGAGACCCTCTTCTGGACGGGCCTGCCTCATAACATAACAAAAGTAGTTTTGATAGGATTTGATTCACTCCTAAAAAGAAACTTTATTCTGATTGGATTTCGAGTACTTTTTGATATAGTTTATGTTCACATGTATTTTTATTTTTATTTTTTAACTAGTCATTGTCTAGTTATTGTCACTTAAAGTAATATTGATGACGAAAACTATGACAAAAATGTGTATTCAACAAAGTTAACACTGTTGCTAACACAATTATTTACTAATATCTGATAATTTTTCTCTGTTTTTAATCTTCATTTATTTGTAATTAATTTTAGATCATGGCTCAGCTCATGGTTTTCACGGTGAGTTTCATCAGCACCGTCTTCTGTGGCCATCTGGGAAAGTCTGAGCTCGCAGGTGTAGCTCTGGCCATTGCAGTGAGTAAATAAATGCCATCGTGTAAAAAATAACATGCAAATCTATCTATCAATCTGCAATATTAATTGTATTTTCACATCTGCAGGTTATAAATGTAACAGGTATATCTATTGGAAGTGGTCTGGCTTCTGCATGTGACACCCTTGTTTCACAGGTAGGATTTTAAACTTCTCTGCATTTCTCTGTTTTTTGTTTTTGTTTTAGGTTGTTTGTTGCCTTCATTATTATTACTATGATTTGAAATATATATGTTAAGGTTTCATTTATTCAGACAACTGTTTCTCAGGAAATTTACTTTGATCTCCTGACATGTTTGATGATCACTTTGATGTTTCCTTGACTTCCGCGTAATAGTCCCAGCAAGTTTGTTTTGTCAAAAAAGAACTTGCTGGAATTTATAAAGAACAAAAATATCTTGCTGGAATTACGGTATTATGAGGAAGTCAAGGAAACATCAAAACCATCAGCAGACACCTCTGAAGAAGACTGGCAGTTGACAGTCAAAACATGTCAAGAGATCAAAGTAAAATTCCTGGAAAACCATTTGTCTAAATAAATGAAACCTTAACATATATTTTTTTAAAAAAGACAAAAAGAACATGTTGGAATTATGACTTCAAATAATAAATCATACTCTGTTCTAGACTTTTGGAAGCCGCAATCTTTTGAGAGTTGGGGTCATCCTGCAGCGAGCCATCCTCATTTTACTTCTGGCTTGCTTTCCCTGCTGGGCGTTGCTCTTAAACACAGAGCCTATACTTCTAGCTGTGAAACAAGATCCACATGTGGCCAGGTTAAATCTATAACACATTACCATCAATTATTTCATCTAAGATTGTTATTGACACTATGTTCCCATCTTTCTAGGATAGCTCAGTTGTATGTAAAGATTTTTATGCCAGCTCTTCCAGTAAGTACGATATTTCTTGGTGAAACTTTAATCTTTACTCACCACACTATGCTGCTCACTAAATAAATCAGTAACGGTGTTTTCCTGAACACTTATTACAAATTGTAGGAGTCCTTTGCTCTTGATCTTGTGGCAAATATAATAGTTTTAATTTAGTTTGTGATCTTATCGGCTCTAATTAATCAACCTAACAGAACATGAAAATAAAAAAATAAAATAAAAAACACACAGCAAGGGTTCCCCATATGGACCTAATTCTATTGTCATGAGGTTAAGAAAGACCTATAGTTAAAGTCCTTTTGGGAGTTATTTTTAATCTGCCCAATATTTTTGTTTTGAAGGTGAAGATTTAAACCATTAGGAAACATATCAAACAGTCCAACAGCAAAAAAAAAAAAAAAAAAACTTGCGTGTTAATGCATTTCTCCCATCATTAGGCAGAGAAAGGCAGATCATTTTAACTTGAGTGGTCAAAGTTTTCATTCAGAATGTGCTTTTCAAAGTTTATGATATTTGTAACCAACAAACCTAGTCTCCTCCTCTCTAGCTCTATTTCTTCCAGTATTTCTTTCTCTTTTTTTGTCACTTTTGCTTTTTTGCCTTCAGAGCAGGCACATATGATTTGGTATGTGACGATGGCGTGTTTGTGTGTGCGTGAAAGCACTTGTTTTGGAGATTTTTTGAGCCAATTTTGGCTCAATTCAATTTCAGTCACAATTATACTTGTGAATTAAACCCCTTTTTGAAATTACACATTGATCAACAAGTTCAATGATTGATTGTAGGGGTGTTACGATCCGATGTTTATATTGGATATCGGTCCGACATCTGCCAGAAAACGAATATCGGATTTTATCGGGCAGCATCTAAAACCTCCGATATATATATTATATTTATTCAATTGTAGAATATTGTAGATATTATGATGAAGGTTAAAATTAATGTAACCAGTTGGTTTATAATAGTCAGTTTTTCTCATACCTACTGTTGCTGACCATTGAAAATTGAAAAACACATGAAGTCAATAATCCCACAGCCAAATTCACCAGTCCACCAGCATACCGAGCCATTCATTCATTCCTTTCCCATGCTCTCATTGGTTTTCTATTGGTTCTAAGGAAAGTAACCAATGTCTGCATTTCTTTAGCACTTATCAAGCACTGAATACAAACTTAATGATAATTTATCTTAAAGAAAGCATAGTTTTCTAAATGTAAAATAACATGTTTGTTACACAAAGACGAATTTAATATAATTTAGTTATCAGGGGTCAGACTGCCAAAGTTCGGGAAACCTATTCTTCTTCTTTTTTTGTCTTTTTTTTTTCCCCCTTTTTTCCTTCTTTTTTCAAGGAATTCAATCAGAAAATTTTGCACAAAGGTCCAGTACCATCATGTCAAATTGCCTCAGCTAGAGAATCGTCTTATAGGTGATGCTATAGCAAACCTCTAAAGTTCAAAATTTTGAAAATTCACAACAAATCAATCATTTATTCAACTGATATGCAAGTGTCATTGAAATATATCCCGATACCAAAGTAACTTCTGTATATTTAAACCAACTGCAAATTATGCAGACCATCATTTATAAAACGTATTAACCCTATCTCCTCCCACAAATTTTACTTCAGACTGTCCTACACAAGCAATATCATCCACACTTTTTTTTTTTTTTTTATTGAAAATTCAGCCTACGGTGCTTTAAAATGTTTGACTGTAAAGGTTGTTGTAAACGTTCTTGCAAATTTTTGCTAAAAACATTTTCAAAGTTTATTTTTTCTTAAAAGACTATTTTTGAGTCATTGTGGATGTAGAATTTCATCACAAAAACTGAATTTTTCACAGAATTTAGAATTTTGCTGTCATGCGAACAATTCTAAATAGCTTCTTGTATTGCTACAGGCGACATTCATGTACTCACTTGAAACAAGATATTTACAAAGCCAGGTAAGTCCCTTATTTGATTTTAATAAGTGTTCTATAAACTAATTTTCAAGGTGACGGGGTAATGTAAATAGTTTGAACCTGTTTGCTGGCTTTCTTGTTATTGTTGGTTAAAAGTTTTGAGAGTCAGATGATTAGAAGTATGTACTGTAACTCCTAAAACTCTTCTTAGTGCCTGTTTTTATTGCACTGTGTTTAAAGGTAAGATACAATTCACCACATTATTGTATCTATAGTTGCATTCTTACAAGAAAATGAAATACAAATCGGGTTATTTTTTTTTTCTTTAAGGGCATCATATGGCCACAGGTGATCACAGGCCTTTTTGTCAATATTCTTAACGCGCTGGTTAACTACATCGTTCTCTATGTGTTACATCTGGGAGTCGCGTGAGTACACTTTATCAGACTGTCTCTGTTGTGATGTATGTGAATATGTGCATCTTAAAACCAACGTGACATAATGAAATGACTCTTTACAGAGGCTCAGCCATCGCCAACAGCATTTCACAGTTCGCCATGGCAGGATCTCTATTTGCTTACATAATGTGGAAAGGTCTTCATAAGGCAACCTGGGGAGGTGAGTTTAACATTTACAGTGGAGGAGAATGATTGTTAACTTATGAGGTGATGTTGCAGAAAATATAAAGCAAGTCCAAAAGGGCAAACTGTTACAGTATGTAGGTTTAGAGTAGAGGTTGTAAGTCACATTGCTTATATTTCAGCACAAGCAAAGAAAGGCCTACTTGATACTAGCTAATGCAGGTGTGACACATGCAGTGAAATTGTATACTAACGTACTACTCATACTAAGTCTGATGTCAAAATGATGTATGTATGTAGTGCGTTCACATCAGATTGAGTTTACCTGGATGTATAACTATATCAGGACATTTCAGGTCCCATGTCATGCTATTTTTCACCTCCATTTGTTCTAAGAACCCCAAAAACATAGTATTTGAGGTTTAATTTCCCAAACTCGCCTGTTTTAGCCTCTGAAAACTCACTTTCTGAGCAACTCCACACAAACAGGCTGATTTGCTGCCTACTTATGCATATTCATGAGCGGGCGTGTCTATAGACGGGACACTGATTTCCTCCTCCTCGCACGGTGACGTAGGGCCAGAGGACGGCCCGCCCTCCTCCCACCCACTCCGTAGCTGAGCACATGCTGCTTTATAAACACGAGAGAGCGTTCACCTGTACATACATAGCACTGTAGAAAATACATACATAGCACTGCACGCAGGACGCTGACACGCTCACCTTTGTCAGTCACGGCAGAGAGCTTCCTGGAGGCGCGGCTTCCCCAGCTCAGTGCCGTGTGAAATTCGTCATCAAAGTGGGAATGCGTCATCAAATTGGAGCGAGGTGTTTGGGCTCACCCTGCAGTAAGAAAGGAGTAAATCACCATCTAACAAACGATTGAGGGAATCAATGAAAAAACACTTTGGGCATGTGTATGAAGCCTAAATAGCACTTTATGATGTTGAAAGCACAGAAAAGTTGATTTAGCGTAACATAGTCCCTTTAAGTATGCACGGTGGGCACACTAGTCATACTCAACCACCCCATGATGCATTGCGAGCGGAATGTAAAATCATCCCGGCTAAAAGTCAACCATCCCCTTTTCAATACAAAAACATCTCTTCTCGTCTTCCATTCGTTTTTTAACGTTTTTGTAAACGGCTCTTGTTTTGAAGTTAAACGGATGTTTTGTCAGTAGCACAATGGAAGGTCTCCATAAATCTCCAAAATGTCGTCATGAAATGTGTTACCGCAAGTTTTATGGATCAAATGACCACATGTTGATATTCTACTTGGTCACTTTCTCACTTAATATGCTTTCAGAACTTTCAAAGGTGGAGAATCAACAGAGATATTTAGCCTCAGTGTTCTTTAAGTTTTTGTCGTTGTTCGAAATCCATCTTGGGTAACTTGGAAGTATACTTCAGTGGGAACGATCGTCATTCTAATCCTCTTAACCATACTTAAAGTATATAGTAGACAGTAGTATATACTCATTGAGTTTGTAGCACAGAGTATGTCATTTTGAACACAGCCAATAACTCAAATTTTCTATTTCTACACACGCACACAAATTATACAAATTCTACTTTGGTTTACAGGCTGGTCCAAGGAGTGTCTCCATGACTGGTGGTCATATATCCGCTTGGCCATTCCTGGCATGATCATGTTGTGTGCGGAATGGTGGACGTATGAGATCGGAAGCTTTCTTGCTGGTAAAAGCACTAGCTGCTTTGTGGTTGATTTGTGTTTAAAGCATTGTAATGGAACTAACGGCTGTCCAACGTCTCACAGGTCTAATAAGTGAGGTGGAACTTGGGGCGCAGTCGGTTGTGTTTGAAGTGTCAACCGTCGTTTACATGGTGAGATTTTATGTGACATCACAAAGTGCTACTGAAGTTTGTAGTTATTAATGAAACTCATATTTAGCTTATCTCTTTTGTTTTCAGTCTTTATATTATGTTAGTGCTTCAATCAATCAATCAATCAATCAATCAATCTTTTATTTGTATAGCGCCAAATCATAACCAATGGTATCTCAAGACACTTTACAGTAGAGCAGTCTTAAGGACGGACTCTTCATTTTATGGATACTCACATATGCATATATACGTATATGCACATACATATGTATCCCACACCCAACATGAATTCATCATGGCGGCAAGGAAAACCTTCTGTTAAGCAGCAGGAACCTTGTGTGGATCCCATTCCTATGATGAACAGCCATCCACGTTATGTTGTGTTGGGTGTGTGCAGAGGAAAGGGTGGAGACAGAGTTGTTGAGACTCTGTAACTCCACACTGAGGATCCCACGGACCTGCAAGACAAAAGCCAGAAGGAGTACAGGAGCAAACACACAAGGGAAGAAGCAGACATAGAGGGAGTGTTTGAGAGAGGAATGGGACCCTCTCCGGTCCCTCTCTAACCTAAATGACCTCTCTCTTAATGCCCTCTCCAACCGAGCATGCCAGACCCCCCCCCCCCCCCCGGCAGTCTATGCCTGTTGCATCTTAACTATGAGCTATGAGCTGGTTCCTAACTAAAAGCTTTACCAAAGAGGAATGTTTTGAGCCTAACCTTAAAGGTAGAGAGGGTGTCTGCTCCCCGAACCGTGGTTGGTAGATGGTTCCAGAGAAGTGGGGCCTGATAACTGAAAGCTCTTCCTCCTATACTACTTTTAGAGACAAATGGAACAACGAGTAGTCCAGCATTTTGAGAGCGTAGTGTTCTGGGGGGATTGTATGGCACTACAAGCTCCTTGAGATAGACTGGTGCCTGTCCATTTAGGGCTTTATAAGTGAGAAGAAGAATCTTGAATTCTATTCTATATTTTATGGGAAGCCAATGCAGAGAGGCTAATACAGGAGTAATGTGATCTCTTCTCCTAGTTTTAGTCAGTACATGTGCTGCAGCATTTTGAACCAGTTGAAGTGTCTTAAGCGACTTGCTCGGGCAGCCTGCTAAAAGAGAATTACAATAATCCAGTCGAGAGGTAACAAAAGCATGGACTAGCTTTTCGGCATCGCCCTGAGACAGGATAGATCTGATTTTAGCAATGTTACGGAGATGAAAGAACGCAGTTCTTGAAGTTTGTTTTATGTGAGAGTTGAAGGATAAATCCTGATCAAATAGAATCCCAAGGTTTCTAACAGTTGTGCTTTGTGCCAGAGTAATGCCATCTAAGGCAGTTAGGCTAGTATAGGTTTCTCTAAGGTGTCGTGGGCCCAGTACAATGACCTCAGTCTTGTCTGAGTTAAGAAGAAGAAAATTTTGGTCCATCCAGGCCCTAATGTCCTTTAGACAGGCCTCAAGTTTAGATAGCTGATTTGTCTCACCTGGCTTCATTGATACATACAGTTGGGTATCATCAGCATAGCAGTGAAAGTTAACAGACTATTTTCTCATAACATTACCAAGGGGGATCATATAGATACAGAAGATGATTGGACCTAGCACAGAGCCCTGAGGAACCCCGTAGCTTACTTTAGTGTACACAGAAGACCTATTATTCACGTGTACAAACTGGTACCTATCAGATAGGTAGGACTTAAACCAGTTTAGGGCAGTCCCTGTGATTCCAAGTAATTCCTCTAATCTCTCTAGTAGAATATAGTGATCTATAGTGTCAAAAGATGCACTAAGATCTAATAAAACCAGCACTGAGAGTCGTCCTTCATCTGAAGCCCAGAGTAGATCAATCAATCAATCAATCAATCTTTATTTGTATAGCGCCAAATCATAACCAATGGTATCTCAAGGCACTTTACAGTAGAGCAGTCTTAAGGACGGACTCTTCATTTTATGGATACACACATATGCATATATACGTATATACACATACATATGTATCCCACACCCAACATGAATTCATCATGGCGGCAAGGAAAACCTTCTGTTAAGCAGCAGGAACCTTGTGTGGATCCCACTCCTATGATGAACAGCCATCCACGTTATGCTGTGTTGGGTGTGTGCAGAGAAAAGGGTGGAGACAGAGCCGCTGAGTCTCTGTAACTCCACACTGAGGATCCCACGGACCTGCAAGACAAAAGCCAGAAGGAGTACAGGAGCAAACACACAAGGGAAGAAGCAGACATAGAGGGAGTGTTTGAAAGAGGAATGTGACCCTCTCCGGTCCCTCTCTAACCTAAATGACCTCTCTCTTAACGCCCTCTCCAACCTCTCTCCAACCGAGCATGCCAGACCCCCCCCCCCCCCCCGGCAGTCTATGCCTATTGCATCTTAATTATGAGCTATGAGCTGGTTCCTAACTAAAAGCTTTATCAAAGAGGAATGTTTTGAGCCTAACCTTAAAGGTAGAGAGGGTGTCTGCCCCCCGAACCGTGGTTGGTAGATGGTTCCAGAGAAGTGGGGCCTGATAACTGAAAGCTCTTCCTCCTATACTACTTTTAGAGATGAATGGAACAACGAGTAGTCCAGCATTTTGAGAGCGTAGTGTTCTGGGGGGATTGTATGGCACTACAAGCTCCTTGAGATAGACTGGTGCCTGTCCATTTAGGGCTTTATAAGTGAGAAGAAGATCATTAGTTACTTTAACTAAAGCAGTCTCTGTGCTGTGTTGAGCTCTAAAACCTGACTGGAAGTCCTCGAACAGGTTGTTGTTTTGAAGGAAGTCACAGAGCTGAGCCGCTGCAACTTTCTCAAGAATCTTTGAAATAAAAGGAAGATTAGATATAGGCCTGTAGTTTGCTAAAGTGCTGGAATCAAGAGTAGGTTTTTTGAGAAGGGGTTTGATTACAGCTACTTTAAAGGACTGTGGCACGTAGCCTATTGATAGGGATATATTTATTGTCTCCAACAAAGATGGGCAGACCAGGGGAACAACTTCTTTAAACAGCTTAGTTGGGATCGGATCTGAAAGGCAGGTCGATGGTTTGGAGGATGAAATAATAGAGTTAAGTTCCTGAAGTCCTATATGTGTGAAACAGTTTAGGTTAGGCCTATTTACATTTAATGGTACAGCAGGCCCAGGTGAAGGCAGGGAGTGGCTAATTTTATCTCTAATCTTATGAATTTTATCGTTAAAAAATGTCATAAAGTCCTCACAGCTGAGGGCTAGAGGAATCATGGGCTCAATAGAGCTCTGACTTTGTGTTAGCCTGGCTACAGTGCTGAAAAGGTACCTCGGATTATTTTTATTTTCTTCAATTAGTGAGGAATAGTATGTAGATCGACTATGTCGAAAGGCTGTCATGTATTTACTATGGCTTTCTTGCCAGAGTATTCTTGACTCCTCTGTTTTATTGGAGCGCCACATTCTCTCTAATTTACGGGTTGTTTGTTTGAGTGTGCGAGTTTCAGAGCTAAACCACGGAGCTTTCCTCTGACGTTTAATAGTTTTTTCCCCTCAATGGGGCAATTGAGTCCAAGGTGGATTTTAGTAGACTAGCAGAGCTATCGACAAGCAGATCCAGTTGAGAGGGGTTATAATTAATGTCATAGTTATTTATTGGATGGTGCACTGAGTGTAAGGCAGCAGGAATGGCCTCTTTAAATTTAGCCACAGCACTATTGGACAGATTTCTACTCGTAACTATTTTATTGCACAGTGCGAGATCCTCTAGGATAATGTTAAAAGATATTAAAAAGTGATCTGATAGCAGAGGATTTTCAGGGTAGACTTTTAGTTCATTAATATCAAGGCCATATGTTAGAACAAGATCAAGAGTATGATTTAAACGATGAGTAGCTTCATTAATAGTTTGAAAAAAGCCAACTGAGTCTATTAGGGACATAAAGGCTGAGCTCAGGCTATCACTATCTTTGTCAACATGGATATTAAAATCTCCTACTATCAGTATTTTATCAGAACTGAGGACTAAGTTTGATATAAACTCAGAGAATTCTGATAGAAATTCAGAATAAGGGCCTGAAGGACGGTAAATTATCGCAAATAAGACTGGCTGGCAGGTTTTTGATTCGGTATGAGATAAATTTAGAACCAGGCTTTCAAAGGAAGTGTAACTGGCCTTTGGTTTAGGATAGATTAGGAGAGAGGAATGATAAATAGCTGCTACACCACCTCCACGGCCTATGTCTCGTGGCATATGAGTATTTAAATGAGTGGGAGGAGTGGCTTCATTTAAACTAACATATTCATCTTGATACAGCCATGTTTCAGTTAAACAGAATAAATCAAAGTTATTTTCTGAGATAAGGTCATTTACTAGTAGAGATTTGGATCTCAGTGATCTAATATTTAATAGAGCACATCTAATGGTTTTATGTTTTGGTGTTTCTAGATTTGAGATTTTAATTTTTTTCAGATTTTTATAATTGATAGCTCTTTTATTTGATTTTATGTTAAAATCATTGTGAAATTTGGGTCGGGGGACAGACACCGTCTCCATAAAATAATATTCATCACCATCACAACAGTTGTCATGGTGATGAACACAGCTATCATAATAGCAATGGGAGGGAAACTGTCCTAAGGCAAGCGCAGAGGGGCGTGGAGGACTCCACCTCTGTAACATGGTCTCATTCATGAGATGTCATAACAGTGACTGTGCCATGTTTTCTGATAGTAGAGATGCTCCCTCCAAAGTAGGATGGATTCCATCTCTTCCTATCAGGTTCGGTTTTCCCTAGGTTTTCCCTAGGATCTCCAATTATCAATGAAGCCCACCTCGTTTTCTGGACACCACCTCGATAGCCAGCGGTTAAATGATGACATGCGGCTATACATATCATCACTGGTCAGATTTGGTAAGGGACCAGAGAAAATTACGGAGTCCGACATTGTTTTAGCATAAGCACAAACTGATTCAATGTTCACTTTGGTTGCTTCCGACTGACGACGTCGGGAGTCATTAGTGCCGACATGGAGGACTATCCTATCAAACTTACGGTTACTCTTTGCCAGCAACTTTAGATTTGATTCTATGTCGCCCGCTCTGGCCCCTGGGATGCACCTCACGATGCCCGCTGACTTCGCTAGCTTCACGTTTCTCACTATGGAGTCGCCAATTATCAGAGTTTGTTCCCCGGTGAGTGTGTTGTCCTCACGGAGGGGGGAGAACCTGTTTGAGACGTGAACATGGTGGTGTCCCGAGCGGCTTTTTGACCTTCGACTATGCTTACCACGGACAGTAACCCAATCATTGCTGGCCGGGGGGGAGGCTAAGCTAGAGCTAGCACGGTCCGCACCGGCTAGGTCCTGCTTGCTAGTTTCGGTTTTGGTATCAGGGGTGCGGAACCGCTTCTCCAGATTGTTGATCCTCGCCTCCATATCTAACAGTACGCTACACTTTATGCAACTGCCATTGTCCCTAAAGGAGGACGAGGAGTAACTAAACATCTGACACACCGGGCAGGAGAGCGGAGGGGAGGAGAGAGAAGCCATAGGTGCTAAATTTAAGCTAAGCTAAGCTTAGGACAAAAGGAAGTTTAAAGGAGATTACACTGCCTATAAGAGGCGAGATTGCTTTTTATTTAACCTTCGTATGTTTAACTGTACGGTAAAAAATTAAAACAAGTGTTTTCAAGGCTAAAATATCAATGACAACAAGTTTGATTAGAGTTAGCAGAACACAGTAGTAGAGCGCTGCAAGCAGCGGTAGAGCGTAAACAGGAAATGATCGATACGTCAGCACGTCACCAGCCTGTACGTCACCCACAGCTTCAGAATGGTATTTATCTGTGTTGGTATATGTATTTTACAATGTTAAGAAAGGAGAACGCACCCGTTAGCCCATGAATATAAAAGACCTCCCTGTCTTGTGACATTCCCATTTTTAGTTTCCATTGGGTTTTGGTATAGCCGGCAGCGTGAGGGTTGGAAATGCTCTGGGAGCTGGAGACACCATGACGGCCAAAACCTCTGCTAAACTGTCAACATTCTGTGCAGGTCAGTGGGTTTGATCAAGTGTCACATGTAAAAAAAAAAGACAAGACATTGAAGAAAAGCATATCACATGTGTTTGCCACATTCTATCACATGACACTTGAATTACCTTTGTTCTTCTTTTTACAGGCTTAATTTCTATTGGTTTTGCGATTCTCATTGGTTGTCTGAAAGAGCACATCTCTTATATCTTTTCATACGACGAGTAAGTAAAGGCTTATCCTACATTGTTCTCTGGGTCGATTATAAACCAAATTCAAAGTCATCATTAAATGTGCAAGAGAGAAAGTATTTCTATTTCATAATATGAGTGAGACATCTCACTCATTTTACTCATAGAACCGGGGTTATATACATAACCTAAAGTTGTTTAATCAGGCAAACAAATTATGATATTAGTTTTGATTGTAATTTTATATTGGAAGGATTTTTTTTTACTTTCCTTTCAGAGAAATTCGGAAAAAGGTTGCTGAAGTAATGACTTTTTATGCCCCGTTCTTCTTCTTGGATGCTCTGTCTGTAAGTGTTCCTTAAAGTGACTCATCTCTCTTTTTTTTTTTGGTCATGTTTAACTTGTTCTTTATTTTCTTACCTGACAAGGCTGCTTTAGGGGGTGTTGTTAGAGGAACAGGTAAACAGAAAGTTGGAGCTGTTTGTAACCTTTTGGGTTTTTATGGTGTTGGTTTCCCCATTGGAGTCTCACTGATGTTTGCAGCCAAGCTAGGAATCATTGGTAAGATTTTGGACCACATTGATACTTTTAAACTTACTTAAGCGGTGTCTTACAAAAACTATCAATGTTTCATCTTCCATAGGTCTGTGGACAGGAATGCTTACATGTGTCTTTATTCAGTCCTCCTTTTTGATCATCTACCTGAGCAGAATGGACTGGAAGAAAATTACGGTCGAGGTCGATGTCTAAAGCTTAATCTTAAACTACCTTGGTTAATATTTGAATGAATCGTTCTTTATACATTGTTGTTTTTTCCTTTCAGGCTCAGAACCGAGCCGGAGTGAGTGGGAATCCCAGTGACAAGAGTAAGTAGGAGCATGAGCATGCAGTTGATGCAACATATGCTGCTGTGTGTGAAACTGGGGGTGCGTCTGAACAGTTCCTCCTATCTCCTTTCCTATCCATTTTTCCTTACACTACAAATTTCCAAAAATAGAATACTAAAAGCGCATTTATAACACTTTCCGCTGTGCCTCTAACTGCAGATATAATCTCAAATATCACAAGGTTTCAATGTAAATCAAAGGAAAAGAGGCTACCAGGCTGCGAGGAACAAAAGTGAAACTAAAAGGACTTCACATTGAGAATGGTTGCTACACTCACCTTCCACTCAGAAATCGACATTAATCTAAAATAAGTATGATTTTAAAAAATTGTTACATTTATGCAATATATAGGATGTAGGCCTTCGTATCGGCTGCCACGTGAATACATAATGAATGCAAACTAAGAATAGGCTGCACAAAAAGTTTACTGTGTTTGTTTTACAACATCCGCATAACATTCATAGTTTGGATATGGGTTTTAGATTTTTAAAGTTGTTCAAAGCATATTATTGCATTGGTAACTTACATGATCTGCATCCCTTTTCAGTCATTGTGAGTTTCTGTGAACGCTTGGATCAGGGATTCCTTTAAATGTTGTCACCACAAAGAGTTGTGGGTCAGCATTATTTTGTCTCCGTTGGTAAAGAATGGGGCGCACGGTGGCTTAGTGGTTAGCACATCCGCCCCACAGCAAGAAGGTCCTGGGTTCAAGCCCTGGGGTGTGGAGTTTGCATGTTCCCCCCTTGCTGCGTGGGTTTCCTCCGGGTCCTCCGGCTTCCTCCCACAATCCAAAAACATGACTAAGGTTGATTGGAGTCTGTAAATTGCCCATTGGAGTGAATGAGAGAGTGAGTGGTTGTCTGTGTCTGTGGTGTTGCCCTGTGATGGACTGGCGCCCTGTCTAGGGTGTACCCCCGCCCAGCGCCCTATGAGAGCCGCATCAGTGTTTCATAGGCCAAAGGAGGTTATAAAGGAAGTATTGCGCCTCCTTTCCTTAGCTTTTAGAGAATTGCTGCCACTTCAACACTTCCAGGGGTGAAGGAAAAGTAGATAGGAAAGGAGATAGGAGGGACTATTCGGACACACCCAGGGAATTGTGGTAGTCGAAAAATGGGAAGCTTTACTGCACATCTTCATTTGCAGTTACAGGCTGCTACTGTCACGACAGCTGGTGGTAGTGGTGTAGTGGTGGTGGAGGAGTGTTGAGCAGGAGTCTGCATAACAAAAAAAAACCTAAATAGAAATGGTAGGCAGGCTCGGGGAACACCGCGGAGGGAGAAACGCCATGGGAATGGAAGCAGGAAATCAAGACACAGTAGGTCAATAACACAGCAATCATTCAGTGTCCAAACACTCAGCTCAATAGTGAGGGAAGCTTGATTGGGAACGTACCTGAGTGCAAAACAGGTGGGAGCTAATCACTCAACCCAAACACACTGACATCACTGGGAGGTGGAGACATGAGCAGGAATAAATGGGAACACAAAGATACAAGAGTTAAAGCATGAATCAAAACAACTAAGAATTATTGAAAAGGGTTTAACCAGTGCTTTATTTGTAAATCATCAGGTCCCGGAGCAAACGACGGGTGTTGTTCCTGCACTAAGAGAGAGACAAAAATGTCACAGAATAAATTTTTTAAAGCACCTTTTGCTAACTAAATGGGCCGATGATATCATGTGAGCACAAACAACCAATCAGCTTTAAAAAAGCACGGACAATAACACGTTTCAGAGAATCCATCTCTCACTCTCTGAGTGTCAGCTGTCAAAATCTGCCGTGTTTCAGCAACAAGGACAGCGCAAAATCACCACTAATTTAGCCACGAAAGGTCACTAGACTTTCAGAACACAAAGACCCATAAATACAAAATATTTACAAACTTTTACACCCATAACATAAGACCATAACTCCTCTAATGAATCAGCAGCAGAGCAGAAAATGAAAACAAAATGCGTGCTTTCCTTTTATTTGTCAAAATAGTCCCAGCCAACAGCCATGGAGAACTTTGTAGGAGAACTTTTTCTGCCGAGGCCTGTCTTGTCTTTTACAATCCAAGAGTAGCAGCTAAGCTCCACAGAAACAAGCTTGGACTTCTCTTCCTCAGGTTTTTAAGCTGACAGAGAAGCTATTTTTGCCCAAAATGCCCCTTTAGACTAGCGTGGGGCGTGGCTTGACTGTCTAAATTCAATTTTGTGTTTACAATGAAATTTCCAGTCATTTCAACTAAAAAAACAACACAGCTGTCCAGATATAATACTTCAAAATGTAATGAAAATCCTAAAAGCAAAAAAGGGGTTGGATTTTTTTATTTATTTATTTTTTAAATGAGGTGCTGGATCCAATCAAATAAGTGCCAGTCAAAATATGGGAGGTGCTGGATCCTGTCCCAATTATAACTAAAACAGGACCACAAAAACAACAACAACAATCCTGACAGCTACAACCTTAGTGATGATTGCTATGCAAGAGCAACAACTCCACACAGACCCTTATTTGTACGTGCAGGCTACCAGGGGGTATTTCATCAAAGTGATCTTAATAGAGCCAGGCCTACGGTTTAAACCAGGTTTAAACCTGGTTTACCCAAGCCGTCCGTGACCACGCTGGCTTTCCCCATTCCATCAAACTCTTCTCAGCTTGGAGCTCCCCAGCTAAGCCAAGCCAGCTGACACTGTTTAGCTTAAGTGAACGTCTTCATGAGATCCACGAGATTGATCACAGATTTAATGATTCAAGACGTGAGGGTGCAAGCACTGCAGCTTTTAGTGATTGAACAGCCAATAGAAACCACTGCTGAGACCAACAGGATGTGACATCATCTGTTACTGAGCAGTGAGAATAAAGGACGAAAACATTTAAGTTTCTGTGGTTTGAACATTTTAAAAATGGTAAATAAGAGTTAAATATGGTGTTATTTTGTCAATTTATCACAGAAAACAACTGAAGCATCTGTCAGCGTTTAATAAAAGACAATGTTGTAATACAGTAATTAAATAATATGTATTTTATGAGACTAGTGAGTGTTTGTTGAACTCAGCACTAAACATTAAATTTAAATGAACGGAGGGAGGGAGCAGCGGTGCTGTGTGCGCCGCTGGATGTCACGTCCAAAACTGCAGACGCCCCAGGTACAGGTGAGCAGCGCACACAGGAGGTGCGTGCACTGCGTGCACATCCTGAAAAGTGACAATGTATTTTTTGCATCGGAGAGCTTTAGTGCTCTGCCCTGTGACTGTCCCTGAACAGCCTCTCCCTCTCTTTATATTCAGAGATTTCTCATTATTAATCTCTGATCAATGAATGGACATTTTAACCGTGTGATAAACAGAGGCGATGGATACGCATAACGCACGTATCCTTATATAGACATATTATTACTGATGGTTTAAACACATGGAGACTGTGATATCTCATTAAAAAGTATGATACGCATTAAACACATAATAACACAAAGATTCTATCGTCATTTGTATTGATTTAAAATCATATTTAAACATATGCCATTATATCCTGTTTCGTTTCCTTTTAAGATACTGTGTTAAAACAATATTGAAAAAAAAATTGAAAAATAAGTTTTTTAGAGTGTTTAAAGCATCACTAAATAACTTCATTAAAATTAATGTTTCATGAGAGTGCATCTGCAGCTTAAGCCAAGCCTGCTGCTTAAACCTGGTCGGGAGCAGGTTTGCGCCACCAGCTGTGTTACTATGGTAACTTAAGTATTTTCTCTTCGATGAAATGGCCATTCCAGTTAGAACCTGGCTTAACTGGATGAGTTGAATTGTGACTCGAGAGTTATAGTGAGTATTGAGTTGGTAGTTTTAATAGCATAGATTGTTCATAGCATATTGTCTAATATCGACTGAGTGTGTCTTAAATGCTCCATAATCAACGCATTTTTTTGAATTTCCGTCTAAGATGTACATCAACCAAAACCTAGGGTTTAGTCACTCTTTAGAGGGGGGAGAAAAAATGTGAAGTCTCCTTTTGTAGTAATTATTTTATATACAAGAAACACATTGTACTTTCCAACATACAGTAACAATAATTTAAGATTTAATAATAGACTAGGGAATATATCTAAGACCTAATCATTTCATGTCTTGTGTGTCAAGGTCCTCGACCAGAAGATCCAGAACACTCCTTGGTCCAACCTGACTCCACGCTTGAACTTGAGCAGGGACCTGTATCAGAAGACACTGAGCCTTCTTGGAGGAATTTGGTTCTGCTTCGTGGACTTGCACTGGCTGCCATGCTTTTTATCTTGGCCGTTGGGATCATTATAAATACAATAATCAATAGTTTGGGTACTTGATCAGGAGTGAAGAATGTTCAATGCGGATGAACTCCTCAGCCACACCCGCTCAATACGATGCTGGGACAAAGATGCCAGACCAGGGCAGCACTAAGGCACCAGTACACATGAGCAAAGGGGCAAGAAAATGCTAAATATGCATGACCAGAACATTTAATTTACATGCTTTTACTCTCAATACAAAGTATTTTAAAATGGTGATTAATTTATTTTCTACATTAATCTAAAAGCAGAGGCAATCTTTGGATGTTTGATTTTGCTGTATTTTCACTCACTCTGGCTCTTCATTTCCAACCAGAATGTTGGTAAGAATTTGATCAGGGGCATAGGTAGTATTGATCCACTGTGTAGTCGAGCTGTTTTTTGAAGGAATCTCAGGTAAAGGAACCAGGAAGTGCACACTTGTGCCTATTGCCAACAGCGCAGCAACTGCAAACATAGTCAGTCCTCGTCTGAAGATCAACTGAGTGTTTGAGAGACGGTTTCCATTCAACCCCTGGTTTGCTTGTACTTCCACCTTCTCTGTGTCCTCAGTCAGGCACTGAGTGCCCTCTGCCTGGTGTCCACCCGCTGACTACAAAAGAGACACACAATTATTGTCAAATTTCTATAGAGATGAATGAAGCAAATAAAACCAATTCAAATTATTTACTCAGTGAAGAAAGCTTCGGAGTAGCTTCTAGGCCACATTTTGAACGTCTTGGTCTTGTCTCGGTATGATCAGACTCTGGATTTTTCATCAAGACCAGCACTGCTATTCTCCAGCTTCAATGATATGCTAATAATAAGAAGCACTTGGAACTGTTCCTGAATAATTCATGTTGTAATTTAAGTTAAAAACATTTAGCATTTTAGCTCACAGATTGTTTTACCTCCTTGGAAATGGACATCAGTCCATCTCATACCTTTGAACGCTTTTTGATATGCCTCATTCACGTAATGTAATAATAAATATTTTATTTTCAGATATTTAGAATAATTCTGTACTAATCAGTGCCTTTTAAATGCACACAATGATGTATTCTTTGCAGTATTTTAAATGTGCATTTAATGTATGAAATATTAATTTTACACTTGAATAAAAAAGCATTCCTTACAATCAATTCATTTGATGTCCGGCCTGTTGTGCTGTCACCCAAAGTTGTGGTCACTGGGCTTAATAACGTGTCTTCAGAGTGTTTTCTGGCTCGTTTCACAGCCTATAGAGAAAGCACATCAAGAAAAGTCGATTTTGTTTTATTTTCTCCTCTCTGCCAAGTCTTTCTGTCCAAAGTGAAGACCAGACTGATAAATGAGCCAGAAACAAACCTCATCTGTCATTTTCTCCCAGTCCAGTTTGAAGATGAGAATGATGTAAAAAGTGGACTGTAAAACAACACAGATGAGCAACCCCAGCCAAAAGCCTGAGGAGAGAGACGCAGAGAGAGAGAAATGTGACAGTGAAACCTGTAGTAGGTTAAGCTCATTCTTAAAAAATACCTAAAACTCTCAGTTTGGCCACAAACATTAAAGTAATGCTCAGTGAAAGCCCAATGCAGTAGTATCCTATGAAATTAGCCACAGCCGGAATCCTCTGTCTGCCGGTGCCCAAAAAGATACCCGTGCATACGGACTGAAACATAAAAGCACAAAGCTGTAATGATTATGAAATGTGACCGTTACCACTTTTTAGATTTTGATACTTTGGTTTGCACA
The DNA here is from genome assembly GCF_900634775.1 of Gouania willdenowi. Lineage (NCBI taxonomy): Eukaryota > Metazoa > Chordata > Actinopteri > Blenniiformes > Gobiesocidae > Gouania > Gouania willdenowi. Next base: position 11,325,492 of record NC_041056.1, on the reverse strand, counting down.
AATATAACTTTCTGCTTAAAAACTAAATCAAAAATATTTCCATGACTCACCACAAGACCATCAAAGAACTGAAGGAAGCAGTAAGCGTTCATCAAATGTGAGACCAGACTGATTATTTTCCTGGAAACAAGATCTTTACAATTAAGATCGCTCCCTTTCAAGTCCATTTAAGCAATATTCAAAGAGTCTGGTAATTACTATTAAAAATATGTGTGGAGCATTTAGGACATTGTTTTTCAACCTTGGGGTCGCCTGGAATTAAAATGATTTGACATTGACTGATTATTGTACCTATTATCCTTTTCTAAATGAAAAATAAACCACACAACTCAACCAACTGTTTTTGAGCTGGTGCATCTTGTCACTTTGTGCACGATACTCTGTATTTGTAACAAACATGATCAAAAACTATTTCTAGAGAAAAATATCCCTTGGGTCGTGACAAATTAGCTATATAAAAATGGGGTCACAACCCAAAAAAGGTTGGGAACCACTGATTTACTCATTCCCGCTTCAATTTCTCCACACTTGTCACCAGACTAGCTTAACTAATTACACAATAAGAACAATATGCACAACTGTAACACCAAATTGAACTCTCACCTTAAAATTGTCGACTCTTCCCCACCCCTTCCATTGTCCTACCCTGACTCCCTCCTCCCTTTTTGCTTCCCCCTCACCAAGGTGTAACACTGGCCCTCTTTTTTATGTTATCCCTTTTATAAAGGTTTTCATACAAATTAATTCATTTAATTGCATTACAAAACATGTATATCTCTATGGCTCTTCAACGAAGGCAGAGGGTTACCTCTTTGCTTCCCTCTCTGCCCTCATCTCCCCTGCTGCTGCTTCTCCATCTTGTGCTGTCTTCTAGTCTGTATAATAGCAGCCTCTCTCTTCATCTCTATCCAAAACCAAAATTATGAAATTGATCATAATTTTGCAATGCAATTGACCAAATGTTTTCGACAAAGAGAATGGGCAAAGGTGAGCCCGCCTGTTCTGGCAGAACATTTGCGGCGGGATAGGGGTTGGACTCCTGGGATAAGTGGAGGGTGGCGACCCACAATCCTCCCGCTCCTGTCCTCCCATGTTACATGTGATTGTCTTTCATGTTTCTGGAACGGGATGTACAGTAACTGAAACCCCTTGTGGGATGAATAAAGGATGCCTCAATCTCATTGTTGTCATTGCTGTCGCAAAATGATTGCACTACATATAGTGTTGACCTTCGACTGCATGTGCAGACAAGAGGAAAAAAAGAAAAAAACACAAAATGACTTACTCATCAGAGGTGAAGATGCAGCCAATCACTGTTTTAACTGATGCGAGCAGAAGGCCTTCCAAAATGGCAATACTTCCTGGAAGAAAGAGGCTGTGAGCTCTTGGAATAGCAGCTCGAGTGGAGAAAGGATGGAGAAACATGCTTGGTAATGGCCAACCTGCCAGGGTGAGGGACACCTTACTGCTCAGGATGGCCCTGCCACTGTCTCCTGCTCCAAGAGCGTTCCCCACCCGTGCACAGGCTGCAGCTTGAATGCCAAAAGGGAACTAAGAAGGATTCATTGGCAACAATGTTGTTTACCTGCTCATTTTTACAAATAAACACAATTTTAAATTGAGAATTCACCACACAAACAATACCATGTAGGTTATGGCAGCTACCATCATTACAGCATGTTGAGCTGCCAGCTCATCTTCACTCAACATTCCTGGTTGGGAAAAAAAGAAGTGACATGACTCAACATTTCTGTCCAGCTTGAAGTAGATAAGTTATAGCATGGGGCAACAAATTGTAAAGTTGCGCACGCTAAAATTGACAGCAACTTTTTGCAACATTTAGCCACAAACCACATTTAAACAACGTATGTGATTTTACTTTTGACTAGATTTACATCAATATTTGTAAAATTTGTGATACATTTATTTATTGATTTTTTGTTAAATTAAGCACTCATTTGCCTGAATGAGTTTTTATTTTGGTACTTCTGGTGAATTTGCTTTTTAAGCTAGTTTCACCCATGACATTTAGATTTGACATTTAGATTTAACATTTAACATTTAGGTTTAATATTTAAAATTTAGATTTAATATTTAGGTTTAACATTTAACATTTAGATTTAATGTTTAGGTTTAACATTTAACATTTAGATTTAGATTTGATATTTCAGATTTACATTTAACAATTACCATTTAGATTTACCATTTAGAATGTAACATTTATATTTAACATTTAGTTTTAGATTGAACATTTAGATTTAGATTGAACATTAAATTTCACACATATTTCTGTAAATCTGGTCAAAAGTAACAAAAAAAATTCACATGTGTTTTTTGAATGTGGTTTGTTGCTAAATGTTGCAAAAAGTTGCTGTTTATTGTAGCATGCACAACTTTACAATTGGCACCCCATACTATAATTTGGACTATGCGTTTGGACTACCTGCAAAAAATCCTCCAAATTCATAAACCCACCACTCGAAACACTTCATTAGGGCACTGGGGATGGCCAGCTTCATGTAGGAGCCCCACTCCTGCAGTGATTCTGCAGACCAGCCTGCAGATGGAGCAAGGTACTTTTTAATATGGGAAAGGAAAGGCTGAAAATCATGCAACAAATTACAGATATTCTTTACCATTGAACAATTATTCATTAAGGTGTTTTTAGATTGTGTGACAGTTAAATGTGTTGTTTGAGCAACTAGACAAACTAAAACAGCTGAGCTGGAGCAAATAGGTATGGAAGCCTGTTTACACTACTAAAAAAATAAAACAATTATGCCAATACAAACTTCTTAGAATTTAACACATGGTACATACTAAGTGTAGAATATAGTGAAAGTAATAAAGCAATTATTGCAAAATTGATTCTGTCACATTTTTGTATGTTTCTTTGTGATTTTATATCATAATTATGACTTTCTTTCTCAAAATTCTGACTTTCTTTCTCAAAATTCTGACTTTCTATCTCATAATTCCATATTTTTCATAGTCATTTTTAAACAAAATTGTTACTGGCAGAAAACATGAGAGAATGGTGATGAGAGAGTGTGCATACTGACAGGTTGTTTCTAAGCTGCCAGACAGAAGGCAAAAAGAAAGGCCATTAAGAAGGTTAATTGAGGTGATGTAAGCATAAGTTATGTATGTAGATGAACCTTAGGCAAAGACTTCAGGGAAACGTTTCAAAAGGAAGGTCAACTAATGCTTGTGTCATTATGTGTGAGTAATGAAGCCAGGCCAAAGATATTGGTTTGCATTGGTTTTCTATTTTAAGGTACATGCAGGTACATCCTATCCAACCAAGGTGAGAGCAAAAATGCTGATTTAATGATTACATTTTTAATTAGTTTGTTTAGCCATAATGAGCATTGCATTTATCTGTTGATCACATATAATAGCATCTATCAGAGGTTCATATGGTGAGAGGCCAGAAGTGAAAGTCTTTCTTTTTTTTGTGTGTATTTATTGATTAATTACACAATCATTTTTCCATCACTAAATGTTAGCCACCTTAAATTGCTTTATTGATTGTAAGATATAATCTCTGTCATTTAATGACTACGTGCAACACCTTTCCTCACCTCCCCACGTGTTTGCATGGAGCTTCTTCCACTGAATATAAGCAAAAAGGAAAATACAGATATAAATCTGTGACAGTGTGTTGGCTGCTGCCGACCCACTGAAAGATATAAAACACAGATATTGTTGAAATATGGTTTAACATTCTATAAGGCATCTTCATGGGTGTCTGTACGTACCTCACGCCTAAGTCGAGCCAGTGGACCAGGATGTAGTTTGTAAGCACATTTGCAATGTTTGCTACTGCAGCCGTGTACATTTGAGGCAAGATTATACCCTGAGGACACAAACACCACAAGACAAAATCAATGTATTACTTTTAAGGATAGAGTACAGCTTAGACCAGTGGTTCTCAACCTTTTCAGCCCCGCAACCCCCAAAATAAAGGTTCCAGAGACTGAGGACCCCCACTGTACCTGAAGGTGGTTGAACACAGACATGAATATTAAAAACAGTCATGTGGAGACAGGGCATCTATAAGGGGGGGATAAAGGGGAGAGCTTTTTGGGGTCCACCCATAAAGTCAGTAATATGATGGTCTATTGTTCTATGAATCTGTGATAACCACTATTTATCTGAATAATATCCAATGTTATCCAGGAAGTTTATTATTATTTGTGACATAGTATATATTCATCTTAAAGATGTAAATCCTTGTTTTGATCAGAAATAAAATGAGTAAAAGTGACAAATAATGGAGGAAAAGCTGATGAAATATATAAACAGAAATTGGTTAAAAGTTGTGAACTAGAGTGGCCAAAAACGGACAGAAAAAGTGGTAAAAAGGGTTCAAAGTGTCAATATTGGAACATTTATAAGGAACAATTAGTTTAAACCTGCAAATAATGGGCATGACAAATTGTGAATGTGGTTAAGGTGGCAAAAATAAGCATGAAAAATAGTGAAAAAAAATTACATAAAAGGCATTGGAATTGTATGGAGAAGGGGCAGAAATGGGAGTAATGTAGCAAAATGACTGAAAGGATCAAAAATATGGCAAGAAAAAGTGATGAAAATGGGTTAAAATATAACAAGTTTGGTGTAGTTGCAGAAAAAAGGGTTCAAAATAAGCCAAAATGGCCTCAAATATTCAATTTGTTTCATGAAGGCATCTGGAGACATCCTCCCAGTGTCTTGTGACCTCCAATGGGGTCCCGACCTCAAGGTTGAAAACCACTTTCTTAGACAAAGTAAATGTGTATGCATCAAAAAAAAATATACATTTCATTTAATGGGTTTAACTTGTGGTTCATACCTGGTTCTGCAGATAAGACACCTGGAGGTGATGCAGAAACATTGCCTGGATAAATGGTAGTCATTACGTGATTCATTTTGTTATAATAATCATGTCAGAGAACATAACAAATGTGTAGCTAGACTTGTTTGAATACTCACTGGAACGGCCGGCAGGAATAGTGTAATATAAAGCTGGGCAATCCTGAAAACAGGAAGCATGAAAACACTGTGCTCAGATTCATAGTTACAACATGTTTAGATTTACAAAGAATATAGGCGACTGGTTTTAGATTAAATTAGGAAAATCAGTTTGGGGACAGTTAGCAAGGATAGAAAAATAACTCATATTTTGTAAGTGTAATTGTGTTTATGTGGAGGTTTTCTTCCTGGATTGTGGTTTTACCCCCAATCCATCATACATTTCTACATTGATTGTTTAGTGATAGCCCATCTCTCTGGGTGTCAGTGATGAACTGGTGCTCTGTTTGTTCCCTGAGTTAGCCAGCCTAATATACCTGATCACGTTTATGGGGATAGAAAATGTATGATTTGATGGATTATTAGTTGAAATACAATGACAGTGCGGAACAGTAAAAAAAACCTCTGACACAAATCCCATACACCATAGTTTTTCTTTTTTTTTTGCAGGCATTGTCATGGAGAGCTCTATGGAGAAATTTGATTATCCGATGCTGCTCCTATTTATGAATTTTTCTGCAGTAGCAGTAAAAGCAGCAGGATGCTTACTTTGTATTTCCTCACAATGGTCTTCTCCCTTTTTCTGACAACATAGTCAGGCATTTGAATCCAAATCAAGTCAAAGACTGTCAAATTACAACGAGTCCCTGGTCAAAAAGCATAATTTGACTGATATTATGCATGCTATGTTGGATACACATTTCTCTTTAGGGTTGGTAAAAAAAAAAAGATCTAAAATACAATAAAAACTAAAAATAAAAGAAGACAAATACTTTTGTAAGAAATAATTTTGATCTATGTATTGTTTGTCGGTTTATTTTTTAAACATGTAATATCTAGGTATATACACCCAGAAACAGAGAAATTGTGTATAATTTGTAGCAAAATAAGAAATAATAAAAAACAGGAAAATAAAATATAAAAACAATACTAATACATACATACATACAAACATCAACTACTACTACTACTAATGATAATAATAATAATAATAATAATAATAATAATAATAATAATAATAATAATAATAATAATAATAATAATAATAATAATAATAATAATAAAGTACATTTTTTTGTAGATATGAAAAAGTAGTAGTGAATGTTAAGTCATGTTATGTTCATTCTTCTGAGATGTTTCACCTTTAAACCCCCAAATATATTTAAAAATATACAGGCATCATGTTCATGAATGCTGAACTTTTCACACTTCCTGAAGAACCAATTTTGAGTATGTGCTCCAACATTTTAGTATGCAGTGTAACTGCTCAGTATCAGTTTGAATGCAGAGTTGGTGTTTGTAGGTCACCAAGGACTTCAAAGTTACCACGCTGCTGGAAACGTACGCAACATTGATGTATGCGTGCTGCTCTTTGTTAATTAAACACTATTCCTTTGCAATCCCCAAGTATTTATAAAGTAATGAATTGTCTTATTACCTGGCTACATCAGGGTCCTGGCCCAGGCAGAGCAGGATGCTCTGGGTGTTAATGAGCAGAGCCCAGCAGGGCAGACAGAACAGTAAGAGGATGATGATGCCACGCTGAAGAATCACTCCCACCCTCAGCAGGTTCTTACCACCAAACGTCTGCAACAAAACCATGACTCTTTCAGAGGTGATGGCATGAAGCAAACAGGAGAAGCAGTCCACAACTGTCAGGGTTGTGGTCAATAGTAATTGTAATTGCATAATTGATAAATAATTACAATTATGGTAGAATGTTGTTGTCGTAATCATAATGAAATTGTAATTGAGTTTAGAAGATTTACTTAAGTAATTGTAATTACAATGAAATTTCTATAAAGATTGTCAATTATAATTTAACGCAAAACTGGAGAATTATGTTACAGTTCTATGTACAGTTCTACACATGTGTAGTTAACAATATTAAAATATGTTTCATATCAACCTTTTCCACATTTTAACATTAATTATTTTTTTTTTTTTAAATTGAGGAGTATACTGACATAAAAAAGGCTCAGACATCCACACCAAAATATTTTATAACGTATATTTTCATTGATTACGAAGTCTAATAAGGTAACCAATCAAAATAAAAGATATTAGATGATAGATACTTGTTTTTAGTGTATTTTACAGCTGATTTACGAGCCGCACATTAACAAATGACCACAACACATTTACAATTTACTGCAACACTTTTACAAAAGATCAAAACAAAATAACAAATATGGAAACAATGTGTTACTTACAATATGCCTTTGTAAACTTGTTTCAACAATTGCAAAAGTGTTTGCTATTTGTATTTTTTTTTTTTAGCTAATTATGTAAATTTGTTTTCAAATATGTAAATTTTTTGTGGTATTTGTAAATGTGTTTTGCACTTCTCAGCCACTGTAATGCTAACAGAAACACATGAGGAAGATTAATTTTTATCAGATTATTCATGTCAGGCTCAGTAATTGTGATTCATTGTAATCCAACTTTAGTAATTGGGAACATAATTTAATTTCTGAGGATAAAAATGTATTGTCATTTAATTGTAATTGGAAAAAATGCTGGTCACTGTTACTGAAAAATGGAATTGGCCCCAACCCTGACAACTGTGTTTAATTATTAGATAAAAAATAAACATTAAAAAAACTCCAGACCTGAGAAACCAGAGTATCACATGCCAGTCCCAGACCACAGCCAGTCGCTGCAGTTGTTACATTAATGGTCTGAAATGAAAGGCAAAGCATTTCGTCCACTATTCAAAAGGAGAAAATAAACTTATTCAATCCCCCAGTCAGCTGTAATCGGCCAATCATAGGGTGCAATTACAGTCCATTTTCTCACTTCAGCCAGCACACAGTGGGCCACTTACAGCAGAGGCTAATCCATATCCAGCCATCACATTATTTCCCAGACGTCCACAGAACATTGTGACGACAAATGGAAGCAGGTAATTGAGGATTCTAGACAGCAGCTACAAGGACAAACATGAATAGCAGCACAGGTAAAACATGAGTGTGACGTCACAGTAAAATATAACTTCACTTAGGCTGTGTGCTGTCAAACATACAACCACACAGATGTAACAGTAACCTCTCAGACTCTTATTAGTCAATTGCTTTTTACCTGCCCTGCTTTTTAAAATAACATCCTCATTTTTTTTTTTTTTTTTTAAACAAAGAAGTACAGCAGGCATGGGCAACTGGCGGCCCGGTGGCCACATAAGGCCCACGACCTAATTCTGGAGACAAATCCACCAAACATTGCAATTCAAAAAATTGGAAGCAATATGAAGCCCAACATAATGCACAAAATAACTCTGAAAACACACAAGATGACAGCAAAATACACAGAATGTCAACAAAAACACAAAACAGACTTATAAAACATACAAAGGGACATCAGAAACACAAAATAAACCACCTGAATGCACACAAAACAAAAACAACAACAACAACAACAACATATACACACACACAAAGCCCTTTTTTGGGGTTTTTTTATTTAGATTTTTGTATATTATTTCTCTTGTGTTAAGTATGGATTAACAATTTAGTTTGAAATTTCTGTTTTTAAGACCTTTTACATTTTAGGCTGCCTTTTAAAATCTGGCCTGGGACAACAGATGAAAAGTAGCCCCTTCTGGCTAACTCAGGCTCATTTACAGCACGTCTGTTTATTAATGTGCATTGTCACTTTTAAATAATCAATAAATTCAAATTCAAATTGTGCACAAATTGACAACAAACATTGTGAAAAATAAACAAAATGCAAGCACGACACACAGGAAATAAAAAAAAACACTTATAATGACTCGTGAAATACACAAAAGGCCAGGAGAAATTCCCAAAATAACAAATAAATACACAAATTTACCACAAAAACACACAAAATGACTAAAACCGTCACAAAAAAGAGAACAAACCATGATAAAACCCTTTGTTCTTTCCTGTGTTAATGCTCAGATTGGTCATGATTATAGTAAATGCTGACATGAATGTTGATATTGTGGCCCTCAGATCAGACAATCACATTTTTGTGGCCCTGCTGTGATAAAATTTGGACATCTCTGAAATACAGCCACCAGTCTCTTATTCTTTACAATACAGTACAGTGTCAGTGCTTACCAGAGGGCCCGTCATCCTCAAAATGTGGTACAGCTCCTCTCTGTGGGCCGCGGGCACCCTGTGGCGAACCCACCTGCAGCAGAAAAGCTTGTCACTGGATCTCTTCATGTCCTCAATGTTGGGACGCCAACACACAGGTCCTTTCACCAAACTTTCTCTAACTTTCCAATCTTTTCTCCCACATATTCATCTTAGCTGCTCTCCAGGAAGCTGCAAAGGGATGGAAATCTGACTGTGGTCACAGCTGCCCCGGAACAGCGCCAGGTCCAGCTGAAACAACAGCGATTATCAGAGAAAGTCAGGAAAAAGGACCCTGAAGAACAAAGAGCGAGGTGAGGCCCGAGTGTTTTGGTCTGAATGATTAGAGATGTGTATATTATCGTAAATACGTCAGAACTGTGGGTGGTTTGGAGGTTTGTACAACAATAACAAAGAGTTGTTTTTTTTTCCTTCTGAGAATAGAAAAAAAATGTTAACAGGATGCCTGACCAAAATATCAGCATTGTTCAGGAAATTAATGATATGTGACCCCCTTTGAAGCCTTCCACATATTAGAAATATGCAGCAAAACACATCTTATTAGAAGAGGTCAACTTGGACTGTGAAATGCAATGAATATAATGCAAAAATATGATGAAACAAAAATAACATTCCATATGTTGTTGTGTTGAGTGTTTTGTCTTTGTGGATAAAATGTGACGATTAAGACGACCATTTAACGCAAACTTTTTTTTTCAGTCGGGAAATGTTTAATTTCTTAAGGTTTCATATATTCAGACAACTGTTCCTCAGGAAATCCACTTTGATCTCCTGACATGTTTCGACTTACAACTGCCACGCTTTGTCAGAGGCGTCTGCTGATCACTTTGATGTTTCCTTTGATGAGTCCTTGACTTCCACGTGATAATTCCTGCAAAATTGAAACATGTCAGAAGATCAAAGTGGATTTCCTGAGGAACAGTTGTCTGAATATATGAAACCTTAAGAAATTATTCAAAAAGAAGACAAAAAGAATCTTGCTATAATTATCACAGGGAAATTCAAAGATTCAAGATTCAAAGTGTTTATTATCATGTGCACAGTAAATAAACATGTTTCCCTGCACAATGAAATTTCTTCTTTACTCACCACAATGGATGTCCCAAAAAAAGTCAAACATAAAGTGTATTGTGCATAGTAAGTGAATGATATACAGTTCTATGAGCTGTTGAGGAGTCTGAATGCGGAGGGAAAGAAGGAGTTCCTCAGTCTGGTGGTCTTTCATTTCACACTTCTGTACCACCGTCCTGAGGGTAGAAGCGTAAACAGACCGTGTTGGGGGTGTGTGGGGTCTTTAATGATGGAGCCAACTCTCCTGTGAACTCTGCTAGTTATTTTAAGTTTAGTTAGCCCTCGGCTTTGAGCTGAACTTGTTTTCTGATCCTCTTCATTCAAAATGATTTCCAGAGGTATTTACAGTCTTTGTTAAGACTTTTCTTTGTGGGCTGATTTGAGTAAAATTCACATTTTTTGTTTCACATGCATAAGAATGAATGACGTCCACAGTATGAGGTGAGCAGGAGGATTTTTATTACAAGTGGAAGGAGAAAGGAAAAACATAAGGCACCAATTTTTCCTTCCTAGAATTTGTATTATACACAGATGCAGAATACATTTCAAATTTCAAATCAATACCAGCTCCAACCTTTTCCCTTCATATAACCTGCTGTGTTGCTGGGCTATGCTAATATATCTATTGAGCCAGCACAGTGGGTGTCAGCAGAACAGGAGTCTGCGTGGTATTGAACAAGTCCAATGTAGAGTTGTGCTTTGAAGATGTCACTGGCAAAGGGACGAGGAGGCGTACACCTACACCCACAGCAAGAAGACAAACAGCTGCAAAAATCAGAATTCCTCTTCTCACGATGAGCTGGGTGGTGGTGAGACGTCCACCTCTGTGGTGCTGATCAGCAGGTCCTCCATTGGTCCCAGTGCTCCTTTCATGTAACCTGTGGTCGTCCACCCACTTCAAGAACAAGACATAATGTTTTACATCACACATCAATCTCAAGGCCCAGGGGCAAAGTCCGGCCCTTTAAAGCTCCTGATATGGCCCTCAGGAGAAAGTATAGAATTACAGCAAAAACATGAAATCACCAACCAATTCAGTTTTAGATATCTCAGTATCTCCAAATACACAATGTCAATGAAACTGCACATTTTACCCATGGTTATATCACTTGATGGCAGTCATTGTGAACTTCAAACTGTTGTAATTACTCTCAATTTTTTCAAATATCCTACAATTTTCCTCAAACTATTTCCCAAAATGTTCCCAAATTAAACAAAAATTGGTCACAAAATCAAGGAAATTGAAGATTCTGCAGGGACTGATATCTGTCACTTATTGCTTGGATATTGTCAGTGCCATACATATTCTAAATACTATTATAGGTGGAAGTGCAAACTAGGGCACATGGATGATAAAAGTGCTTGTTTTATCACCTAAAATCTGCTGCCCACTTGAAATTAAACTGGTCTGTCTTTGGCCCCTGAAGTAAAATTAGTCTGAGACCCCTGCTTTACAGTCATTCACAGCAATAAATCAAAGAGTTTAAGTTGAACTAAACACATTTTTCTATTTTAACCCTACAAAGAGATGAATATTAATTGCTGACCAGTTTGTTTAACTGAATGCAAGGCTTCCCTGATTAAAGTAAAGAAACTTTTGATTTCATGTCAGGTCACACATGTGATATCGGCAAACATCGTATCGTCATCCAAACATATCAACATTGTATTGTATTGTGATGAATCTGGTGATTTACACCCCTAATAGGAAGCAGTGTGACAGTTTGTTTTTCCAAAAGACTTTTTATTCAAACATAAAGTGAGAACATGAAAAACCTTCAGCCTGTGGTAAAAATAGCATTGAGCTCCATTCACATAACTTACTTTTTGGTCTGCAGAATTCTCAGAAAGGTTTTCCGTATCCAGTAAAGAAAACTGGGCCCCTTTTTTAGCTCGTTTCACAGCCTGAGAAAATGGATACAAAGATTACTTTCATTTCTTTCAGTAATACAAATGGATGTGTCATGATGATAAAACCTTAGTTATTGGTAGTACCTCCTCTGTCATTTGCTTCCAGTTCAGCTTGAAGACGACAACAATGTAAAATATGGATTGTAAAACGACACACACGAGCAGTCCCAACCAAAAGCCTGCAGAGAAAAGAACAACAAAGACATGGTGTTCTGTTGATGAAACAGACTTTTTTTTATCTTGTCTTGTATTGACAATGACATGATGATTTCCCATCTTCACCTAAAACCTTTAGTTTCACCACAAACATGAAAACAACGCTTAGGGTAAGCCCAATGCAATAGTATCCAATGAAGTTTGCAACAGCTGGTATCTTCTGCTTGCCTGTGCCTAAAAAGATGCCCGTGCAGACACACTAGCATGGAGAGAAAATAAACATTTATTACAGCTTTAATCATCTTCAGAATGTACCAGTTTTGTAACCAAATTCGAAAATTCTGAGACTTACCACAAGACCATCAAAGAACTGCAGGAAACAGTAAGCATTCATTAAGTTCGACACCAGCTCTATGATTTTCCTGGAATGATAGTTCAGATTTTTTCAAGTAACACTTTACTTGAAGTTTTATAAATATGACTGACATTACGTCATTATCTATCATTAGCATGAATAAGGTGATATGAAGGCTGTGTCTTTTGTTAAATTGTGCCTTTTTTCATCTTTTTTGGGTTAGATGGAGGGATCTAGTGGGGTTAGGTAGGGTTAAAGCTAGGGTAGGCGATTTTCTCCAGATACACTTTTCAAGTTTTTGGGTGAAATTGCCTTTATGCCCTGACAGAAATTAAGATCTTAATATGCTCTGAAAAAGAAATGAAGAAAATATGTCAACTGTAGCAGCTGTAAACCTGTAATAACTTCGACCAATGGAGAAAAAAAACCGTTTGTTTTTAACGAATCACGACTCCTTGTCTCCCTGCCCGTTCTCTGTCCCTCATATGCACAAGCTCACACTGAAAGCGCGTCACTGCTGACAGAGTTATAATATATAATGGTAAAGTTTATTGTTTGCTTACTGCTGAAGGAGACATAAGACAATACACAATAAAAGGAACTAGCTGAGATCCTCTTCTGGAGCAGCTGTACGCATGCGAGTGAGACGGAGCACAGAGGGGAGGGGGAGGGGGGTAAAGGTGGCACCGTCGGGGAGGCTACATTCAAAATCATGCTAGCTTTCGAAAATGACCTACCCTACCTTTAAGGTTAGGTGTTAGGGTAACAAAGGGTTAGGCCGGGTGAAAGCCGACATAGGTAAATGGCGGCGTGGGGGCCACATGCGGCCCTCGGCCTAATTCTGTGCGTCCACCGAGACAACTCCACCAAAAATTGTAATTCAAGAAACTGGAAGTAATATGAAGCCCAATATAATAGACAAACTTAATACGAAAACATACAAGATGGAAGCAAAATGCACAGAATGTAAACAAAAATACACTGCGCAAAAACAAAAATACACGGCGCAAAAAACAAAAATACAAAAGCGTTTCCAAAAATACACAAAAAAGACTCAAAACATACAAAGGGGCATCAGAAACACAAAACAACCACTCACACACAAATACACAAATTGTACACTGATTGACATCAAATGTAAAAAAATAAACAAAAGGCAAACATATTTCACAAGAAATAACAAAAACACACATAATGTCTCATAAAATACACAAAATGTCAATGTGGCCCTGTTGTGATAAAAGTTGCCCTGGGTAATGAACAACACCTAATTCATGCTAATGGCAGGTGTATTGTCATAAGAATGACAGCCTAATGTCAGCCTTATGTATAAAACTTCAACTGTTACCAGATTTTTACTTTTAAAAATGTTTTGTGTAACAGTGGCATAAAGTTTGGGGAAGCATTTCATACTAACTCATCAGAAGTGAAGAGGAAGCCCAACACTGTTTTTGAAGTGCCAAGTACGATACCTTGAACGACTCCGAGTGCACCTGGAAAAGCATCAAGAAATGGATAAGATGTTAATTTATGACCATATGATTCAACAAGTCTAGGGAATTTTAGCTGACCTGCAAGACCAAGTGACAACTTGCTGGTAAGTATTGCCCTGGCAGTGTCCCCAGCCCCAAGAGCATTCCCCACCCGAGCACAGACAGCCGCTTGAATACCATTAGGGAACTATATGTATTCATTGTTTTGGAAAAAAAAAAATAGGATTAGCTTGTAATGTGTCTCAAAAAAAATAATGACAAAAATGTATACGTACCATGTAGGTTATGAAAGCTATCATTAACACAGCATGTTGAGCTGCCAGCTCGTCTTCACCCAGCATTCCTGATTATTGGACACAAAGAAATTTATGTTGTTGATTATTTGCTTTAGAACAGTAGTGTCAACTCATTTTAGTACAGGGGTCAAATGTGGATATATATACAGAGCACTCTCGAACACTATCTCTAATCACTTACCAATCGCTAAATTGGAGGCTGAACTCTCAATCACAACAAGCACCGAATTTTGTACAGAAATTTGTTGTAATACTTTTAAGGTGACAAAAAAACACAAACCATCAGCTATTTCAATACAAGGTCAGAAAATTTATAAAATGGGCTTCTCCCCAACAGGGCTTCTCAGTGCACCCAGGGAACAACTGATTCCTATTTACATGCCGTATGGCTCTGTTCCCCAGTTCAACTGTCTCATTCTTGCTTCTCTCGACGAGGACAGTCGCACTTTCTGTTTCTCCCTCCCTTCCATTCTTATCTCTCTCCCAGCTGCTGCTTTGTCTGGTCTTGTGAGCCTAACAAGAGCCTCTCTCTGTAACTCATCCAAAACCGGAATAATGGAATTAATTAGTTGGTCTCTCAGTGCTATCGATCAGATTTTTTCGACAAAAAGAACCAGGAGTGGTGAACCCGCATGTCCAAGCAGGACGTTTGCGGCTGGATACACACTTGACCCTTGGAACAAGTGGCGAGTTGTGTGTCTGTCCATCCTTTCCGTGGAAGACGTGGAGGACATCTACATGATTGGAATAATGATAGTAGGCATGCTGCTGATCGGAGCTGGTGGCTTCCTAATCTATCGAAAAGTCCGTACTACGCTGGCGACTGTTTTGGAAACTAAGCCACTCATTGGATTACAGCAGAGAGACCCAAGACAGAAATTGACATAGCCTGTATCAAATCACATTGCTTAACTCCCTTTCTGCTCCCCAGTCAGCCAAGGCTAAAGCCAAGGTTGTCTCAACTCTTATCACCAGGAAGTTTCCTTCCCTACATTCCCACCTGGAACTGTTGATCCTGAACTTTTCCACACGTCATCTGGTTGTCAGTAACGCAGCTACAGGTCTTCAACTTCAAATGCCTCATTGGCCATCTTTCCCCACCTCCCATCCGCAGCTGCATGGAGGCGTGGTTGCAGCGCCCATTGGCAGCACACCCATGTCCCCAAACGGCTGGAATCCTGCTGTTCTTCCCACCTAACCCCCTCCCCCAGCCAACCTCCCCAACCCTTCCCACATGCCTTGTCTCGAGTTGTTTGACTGTGTCATGCTTACATTTATGTTTACGGAGGCGTTTTTTTTTTTCCTGGTTTCACACTGCTTTCTCTGTTTAGGGAAATCAGTTTCAAACTGGCAGTTTTTTTTCCCCTCACCCCTCCTCTCCTCCTGTTGTTGATCCCTTTTTCACCTAAATATGTGGGCGCCGCAAATGGCTGCTCCGGTGTGTTGATGTGTCTTCTTTCACTGCAACTAGCAAGTCAAATTCCTCGTATTGTTCTAAACTGTACCTGGTCAATAAAGCTCTTCTGATTCTGATTCTGAACAGTTTTGGATTCTAATTACTGAAAAACTGTCCTCCATTTTGGACTGCAGGATTCCTCTACCTCCAAATCTATGTCTGATAGGAGACCTGACGATGCTTGATCTTCCAGCAAACCAATCGGCCAGTGTTTCTTGGCCTGGCGGATCCGCGGTCCCCGTGGACCCTGTGCCAGGGCAGGGGTGTCCCGGGGGTGGGTCTTTGGGTGGGGCGTCTCGGTTCTCTTGCCGTCTGCCCGGGGACTGGCTGCGGTTTGGTGTGGATGGGGCTGGTGGCCTGGGGCCCGCTGTCCTCCAGCTTATGCTGGCTTCGGGGGGGTGTCTTGTGTCCGCGCGTGGGTGATCAAGGCTGGCCTTCCTTGTGGGGGGTTAGCAAGGCTCTGCTGGAGGCACTTGGTGTGGGGTGGCGGTGCCTAGCTGGGGGTGCTTGGGTTCGCCTGCTTATCGGTTGGTGGGTGGCGGGGTGGCCCTGCTTGGGCGGCTGATGGCGTCCTTTCTTGTCGGGGGGGGCGGGGCCGCCTCTCTGCGGAGGGCGTTGTATCGTGGTACCGTGCGGGCCTGTGCTGGCGCTGGTGCGGGTGCGGGCCGCTCCCTGTTGCAGCAGGGCGGGTCGCTTTGGGCTGGCATGCGGCGGAGGTCGATTGAGGAGGTGCAATGTGTTGGCAGTATTGTTGTTAGTGGGGTGGCAGTCACCCCAGTGGTATCTGTCATTGTGTCCTTGGGCAAGGCACTTTACCCACATTGCCTAGTATGAATGTAGTGGGTGAGTGAGTGTTGGGGGTGGTCGGAGGGGCCGATGGCGCACTTTGGCAGCCTCGCTTCCATCAGTCTGCCCCAGTGCAGCTGTGGTTACAACAGTAGCTTACCACCACTAAATGTAGAGTGAAAAAATAATCCCTTAATTCTGTAAAGTGACTTTGAGTGTCCAAAAAAGCTCTATTTAAAATTGATGCATTATTATTATTATGTACAGCACCCTCACTATTGTTCTCTGTGTACTTTATTATTGTAGAACTGTTTGATAACTCATTCCAGAAATTTAGTCAGATTTTACTGACCAGGTTACCCCAGCATACAGAATATTAAGGACACTTCTTATCTTCTGGCATTTTTGTAAGTTTAATGATTATTTATTATTGGCAAAATTAAAATAATGATGTTCCCATTTGAACCTACTGGAACATTGATATCCTTAAGTGCTCATTGAGTTCTACTTCAACCCACTCCCTTTCGAGCAGTATTTTTATGTTTATCTATAGTAATCATGTTAATATATATCATGTATATTAGCCATAGGCTACAAATGAAAAAGTGTATGTACATGTAATAAAAAAGTTTTTCTGTTTGTATTATAGTACTCAAATTAAATAAATAATTGTTGATTAATAATACAGTTTATGTTAGCCCCAAAGTGCCCCCTGCTATTAGTTATGGTTACACTGACACTACGAGGGGTTATACTGACTCTGAGGGGTTAAACTGAGGGATGTTGACTCTGAGGAGTTAAACTTGTGCATCCTCAATTGCATGTTCTTTGGGAAATGCAGTTTGAAATGTAATTGTTATCTCATTTCAGTTCTGAATTCTAGAGACATACCGATATATATTTTTAGACACAATTTCATCCTAATTTGTGAATTAAATGTCCCATTGTAAAAAGAGTGGACATACGGGTATATCTAAGATTACCTGCAAAGAATCCACCGAACTCATAAATCCACCACTCGAAACACTTCATTAGGGCACTGGGAATGGCCAGCCTCATGTAGGAGCCCCACTCCTGCAGTGAATCTGCAGACCATCCTGCAGGGGGAGAGAGGCACCTATATTTATCATCTCTGAAGATGACTGGGAGAAATTGTCTATGCAAACATGGAAAGATGCTTCATAACAAATTAATTACCTCCCCATGTGGCCTCATGAAGCTTTTTCCAGCGAATGTAAGCAAACAGGAAGATACAAATGTAAATCTGTGACAAGGTGTTGGCTGCAGCAGAACCACTGTAATTACATATTGACAGTGTTGCTTATACAACTGTATATTCAGATTAGAAAAAATGCTACCCTGAGGCACACGAGCACACCCACCTAACACCCAAATTTAGCCAGTGAAGAAAAACATAATTTGTCAGCACATTGGCAATGTTTGCAAGTACAGCTGTGTAGAACTGAGGCAGGATTATTCCCTGAAAACACAAACAACAACACACCACGAGTGAATACACAAACAACAACACACCATGAGTGAATCTTTTCAAGGACAAATGTGAAAGTATTGAAATTAGCATTAGTGCACCTGATTCTGCAGATAAGACACCTGGAGCTTATGTAGAAACATGGCCTGGAAAGAAAACACTGGATAAACAAGTGTGCACTAATGGCATCAAATGTTGCTTTTGTATTGATTTTTGCTTATTTTTGTATTGTTTTTGCTTATAGATGAAACTTACTGGTACTGCAGGGAGGAAAGCCATTATATACAGCTGGGCAATTCTGAATAAAAAACGCCATTTTCAGAAAATTATATTTTTATAGTTCATTTCTGCTTTTCCTCATAGCAATACATTGAACAATATGTATACTTGTAAACAGAATTAAGTGCAGTGATATTTTTTTCCAGCTTTTAGAGCAGGGATGTCAAACTCATTTTAGTTCAGGGGCCAAATATGTACAAGTTTGATCTCAAGTGAGCTGCAGTGGTGGGGAAACTAACAATTTCAACATTAGAGCTACTTTTCATTTACATGTATATATGATATAAAAGCATGTAGAGTAGAAGGCACCAACAATATCCACGCAATAGTAGTGACAATATTTATTTAATTTGAGGAAATTTTGTCAAATAATTGGAGGATTGAGCATGATTTTGGAAAAATTTGATTTCTTTCAACAATTTAAGAGCAAAAATGATTCCATCGTGTTTGCAAATAATGTAAATAAGTGTCAAGTTCTACTTCCAAATAAATATATTGAAATGTTATGTGTATTATTTTTGCAAGGATGCCAATATTTATGTTTGGAAATGATAGTGATTTAAAAATACTCCCACTTTCTGGTTAATTTCAGTATTATAATTCTAATGAAAAATTTTTATTTTTTGAATATTGTCAAAATTCCAGAGTCAAAGTTCTAGTGGAAATTCATACAATGATTCATGTTTTAAAGGGCCAGATTTGGCCCCCAGGCCTTGGGTTTGACACGTGTTTTAGATGATGAAGGCTCACATGATGTGACGCATCTTTGAGGGCCTGGGTTTTACATGCAAGCTTAGTGCAGGCAATTACCTGGCCACCTCAGGGTCTTGACCCATGCAGAGCAGGATGGCCTGGGCATTAATGAGGAGAGCCCAGCAGGGCAGACAGAAGAGAAGGAGGATGATGATGCCACGCTGAAGAATCCCTCCCACCCTCAGCAGGTTCTTCCCACCAAACGTCTGCACAGGCGCTCAGACACTGTTAATTATTCCACGCATCAAAGTAATGAATAGCCTTTGTCAACCAAGTGTCAGAAAAGAGTAACACACCTGAGATATTAGAGTATCACATGCCAGACCCAGACCACATCCTGTTGCTGCAGTGGAAACATTAATGGCCTGAAATTAATAGAAAAAACCCAACTGTTAGACATTCATAGATTTTGGTTCCATTTTCCAGACATTAACACTAGAAGTCCCACAGAGGTGTCAAATGAACTTTTTACCTATAAAACCCAGAGAGGTGTCATTTGACCCAAAGAGAACACAAAAATTATTTATTTTTAATGACAGTGTGGTGTGAGAAATGTGCAAAAGAACAACTGTGATTTGTTTTCAATGGTTTTTATTTGTGTAAAAAAAAAAATAAAAATAAATAAAAATAATGATAATAACAAAGCAACTGTGCACATATTTAGAAGAATCTCCTTCATCCTCTTATTGAGACTCGTGACATACTTGGCACTGCCACGGTATCTCTCTCCTACATTTGCCACATGTGTATTTGTGGCAATGAACACATCGCACAGTTGCGCAATTGCTCTTGCAGCAATGGTTGATCTGACACTTAGCCCTATTTCCCAGGGCCAGGTGTAGGCGGTTGTTGTTGGCGCAGTTGCTCTTTGAGTGCCTTCTTTTCACTCACATGAGAGTTAGCCAACTCTCTTGCTAGCTGAACCAGGAAGTCCACCCGTCTCTCCTGCACCCCGGTGCATGCTTGATAAAGCAGATGTGCATTGAGTGCCGCCATGTCGATCATGTTGTAGAACACGGCGACTGGCCATCGCCGTGTTCCTGTGCGCACACTGTACGCCCGCACCATCTGGTCCATCACATCCACTCCGCACTTTGTGGTGTTGTATTGGGTGATGGTGTTTGGCTTCCTTTTGATGGTTTCCTCAGTCTCAACCACGCTGTGCATGCTGCTGAGAATGTAGACGGTCTTTTTTCGTTTGGGCGCATACACCGTCAGCGTGGCACCAGTGGTGGAAAACACCTAAAAAAGAAGAAATTGTTGTTATTATAGCGGTTTTAAACACAATGACACACTCAGAGGTGTTGATGGAATAAAAAGACCAACAACATACCTGAGTGGTGAATTCCTTGCGGTCCATCTTTCTAGTTGACTGAGGAATTTCCCGGCGAATCTTGTTGACTGTCCCGAGGATGGTGGTTTTCCGGCTGAGCAGTCGTCGTGCAAGTGTCAGTGATGTAAAGAAATTGTCCGTGGTGACAATCCTGCCTTTGTCCATAAATGGTTCCATCAGCTTCATCACCACACTCTCAGAAAGTCTCTCCTCACTGGGACGACTGGGGTCCTTTCCAAGATATGGGAGGACATTGCAGATGTACTTTGTTTTCAAATCACAAGCCACCCAAAACTTTATGCCAAATTTGTCGGGTTTTGTTGCAATGTACTGCAGGAAACAGCAGCGAGTCTTCGATGGGAAAAGCTGTTCATCAATTGTGATGTGTCGACCAGGGTTGTGGCATGTGATGCAGTTGGTAACAAACGATCCCCACACATCCGAAATTGCAGCAAACTTATCTGTCTGCACTCGCTCACTGCGCGTAAACATGTCATCAAATCGTAGGTGACGCATGATGCCTTGGAAACGGTTTCGTGACATAATTCCAGTGATAAGTGGGTTTCCCAGGCATGCTGACCAGCTGTCACGCAGAGATGGAACCTTGGTCACCCCCCTCAAAATAATAACAGAAATAAATGCCATTAGTTCATGGAGGATCATGAACCAGTCCGTCTGCTCCGTTTGCCGTACATGCTGAATAGTCCATTCTTGAATGGGACGAAGCATGCCAACAGTAATGAAACAGAGGAAGCTCTGAAGGCGACTCCTGATTCTTCTTCTGGCCTTTGCTGTTGGCTCTCCATCTGCAGCGTATGGTTCCATTGGAGTGAAACAGAGAATTGTACCCACATGTTCTTCATGCCACACTGTGCCATCTTTCGCCGTCTCTGTTGGCTCACTCTCCAACCGAGCTCTCTTTTCCAGATGAGGAGCAGTCTCGTCATCTGCAATGTGAACAAATTCAAATTATTCTTTTGTTTGGTTTTAAATAAAAATAAAGTCAGGAAATGAAAATAGGATGTTTGGGAAACCTGAAGACAGCTCAGAGTCCGAATCCGAATTTGGCTGAAGGTTTATGTCCTCCCCATGTGAGTCACAAGGGTTTGCCTTGTTCAGGATCAATTCCAACGCTTCTTGAGTGGTAAGTCTTCTCTGCATTTTGAGTAGAATAAGTGTGGAGTGTCAGCAGGTGGAAGCAGCCAGCTATTTATTCCCCACAGCACAAAAGGCTGCATGACAATAGGCTATTCCAGGGGTGTCCAATTCCGGTCCTCGAGGGCCACTAATCAGCATGTTTTAGATGTTTCCCTCTTTCAATACACCTTATTCAAATGATCAATGATCATCCAGCTCTGCAGAAGCCTGATAATCATTTGAATCAGGTGTGTTGGAAGAGGTGACTCTGTTTCTTTCAATGTTTGTAGTCTGTGTTTGTTCTCCCCCAGCATCAAGCAGAACGAGTTAATAAACGGGGCATTGTGACTTTAGCTTCCAGGGCACTTCCCCCTAACATTCCAGACTTCCATTGTTAGAGTCAGGCTCTCCCCCCTGCTGATTTCTCAGGTGATTCATTTACAAATGAATAGATGCAAATTGTAGCCATCAGAGTCGTCAGTTTGGTCCTAGAGTTCATTTGACCATGCTCTGGGACTTCTGGGGGGATATAGAAATCCCTGGGACTTCTAGTGTTAAGTGTAGGAGTCTACAGTAGTAAGAAGACAACATGAACGTTTTTGAGCTGTTAGCACGTTAGCTAACACATTTAGCAGGTTATTTTTATTTTGCCCACCAACTACCCAACGTCATTATTCTAGACATTCTATTTTGGATTAAATCTAGTCGGTCCGTCGTAGCCTTAATTTAGCCCAAATATAGTCATTGAAATTGTTTGGGTTTTTTTGGACCGTCAAAAGGGGTTCAAATTTAGTCCCAATATAGTTGTTGAAATTAAGTTATTATTGGACCATCCAACGTAGTCCAATTTGAGCCCTTATTTAGTTGTTGAATACGGGGTTTTTTTGACCGTCAAAATTTAGCCCAATTCTTGTCGTAGAAATTGTGTTGCTTTTGGGCCGTCCAAATAGGTCAAATTTTTTTCCACAATATAGTTGTTGAAATTGGGTTGTTTTTGGATTTAGCACATTTGGTCCAAGTTTGGCCCAAAAATTGTCATTGGAAATAGGACTTCTCATTTGGGGTAAGTAGCTCTAACTTTTAACCCTTTTAATTGGGCTAGTTTGGACCAAAATTGACAAAAAATAAGAAGAAATGTACAAGTTGACTACAAAGATTCCCACAATTAGGTATTACATTTTGGGAAGGTATACATAACACTTAGTACTATGACCAGAAAAAGACGGCTTTTCACCTTTCACTTTTCTACCAAATATTGACGTTGTTTAGAAATGGCAAAGATGTCTTTTCAGCCATATATTGCTGGGTGGGACAGCTGTCATTAATTTTATTTTCAACAGCTCTTGAATTTCACTTTATTTTCGGTTACATGAGCTTTATACCTACAGCAGAAGCTAATCCATATCCAGCCATCACAGAATTTCCCAGACGTCCACAGAACATTGTGACTACAAATGGAAGCAGGTACATGAGGATTCTAGACAGGAGCTGCAAAGACAAACATCAATGCACTGTTGTCCCCAAGTTACATACAGTACAGCATTCAGATGTGCTGGACATCACTTAACCCTCCTATTATCCTTGGGGTCAATTTGACCCCATTTCAAGTTTATCATTCAAAAAATAATAGTTTACTCAATTTTACTTAATCCGCTGAACTCATATTGCACGCATTGGTGTTTCTCTGGGGTCAATTTGACCCCAAGCTGTTTTAGCTGAGTAAAATGTGTCTGTCTGTCAGCTCTTTCATAGCGAAAGTGACGTAGAGGAGACATTATAATGAATGATGCTAAATATGTTACAAAAAGGAGATGAAAATAAGTAAATAAAACATCTTCATGAAAGGAAAGTGGTGAGTCACCAACATCAATAAATAAGGTTCATTCCATGAGAGTCATGAATGTGCAAATTAAAAAAGATTTAGATGAAAGATTTTTAAGATACACTAGCTCTAAAACTGAATGTTTAACCTGATGGTGGCACTGCAGTAAAGGTCATATCATCACCACAACCAAGAGGGTTCATACTCTTGTGGTCATTAATGTTGTCAGTAAAATTGAGAAGATTTGGATGAAAACTATTCAAGATAAATGCAATCTAGTTTAAAAGTTTGGCCTGATGGTGGCGCTAGAGAACAGGTTATGTTCCCTTTCAGTCGATTCACTCGGTACAACACATATAGTATAGGATATCACGCCCCCGCGTGGCCTACTGAAGAAACCTCTAATCAAGCCTTTTAAGGCAGATGATCTGTGATGACTTAAGTGAGGCTCCGTCTGCCTCCTAATTACGCTGTCATCACAGTCATCCTTCAGTTCTTACGCTCTTCACCTCTCTAAGAACACCTCTACCAAGTGAAGCTAACAAGATGCTGCTGGTTAGCCCTGTCTCTGCCAGGTACTGGACAACCGGCGAAGGTGCAGCCTCTTGCGCCACAGGCTCCACATCATGCTCCACACCACTTGGCTTGGAGCAAAGGTCCGCCGCAGGGCTTCCAAAAGGGCCCAGCGCATAGGCGGAAGAAGCCACACACCTCCTAGCTGTGGGACTGAGTGAAGAGGGGCTTCAGCAGCAGGGAGACGCTGCTGTCCCTATTTTGTTGCCGCCAAAAATGTGCCGGCCATGTTCGTTTCAGGGGCCCAATCCCAAAAGGCATTGTTCTCTCCTAACACAGTCACCAAAGCACAAACCCCCATGCACACAAATGCACCTTTGTTTATAAATCCCAGTTTGGGTGTGTTGAATGTTTCTCTGGTAGCTGTAAAGTTTTGCAATGTTCGTCACTTTCTCGGTGCCCCTTTAAAGGTTCACTCTGTGCCTATTGCAAAGATGCCCATGTTGTACTCAATAAAGGATGCATTTTGTATGAAAAAACAAAACAAAAACAAAAAAAACTCCAACTCATATAAACCTGGTCGGTCAGGTGAGGCCACTCCCTTTCCAGGTGGCGCGCATGCGCACTCTACCCTTGGGTAGAGCGTACCGTTGCTATGGGCAACTGGTTACAGTTCCGGGTCAGAACTCCACGCTTCACTTCCGTGATGAACACAGTGGTAAAGAAGGAGGCAGCAGCAGTGGTAATGAGGGAGGAAGTACACACGCTTTTGAGCAAGAAAGCAGTGAGAGTGGTGCACGCTTTGGAGATGAACAAAGGTTGGTACAGCTGATATTTCATTATTCCAAAGAAAGAAGGGGGACTCCTATTTTTGACCTTGCTGGGGGCTATCTTTGCGGGGTCTCTCCAGGCAGTGCTGGCCTGGCGGAGTGTGGGGGTGCCTCTTCCCTTTGGGTGTGGCTCTGTGCTTTTCTCGTCTCCTGGTTGTCTTGGGGGCGCTCCCCACGGTGTGCGGGTCAGGTTAGGGCTGTGCAGTCTTGCTGGGCTGTGGCCGGTTCATGGGCTAGTCCTGGCAGGGGTCTTCTGGGGCGGGTGGTGTGGGCCGCGCCCTAGAAAGCCTGTGGGGGGGGGGGGGGGGGGGGGGATGTTGGCGGGAGGCCTTGAGATTGGGGGTTGGGGTCGGTGGCGGAATGCGCTGGGTGCTCGGCACTTGGGGCTTTCTCGGATGTGAGTGTGGGGGGCAGTGGCAAAGGACGAAACCTGCTGAGAGCATGCTGGCAGGATTATTGCAAAACTCTGAACCCGAAAGAGAGAAGCAAAACTCTGAACTGCTCGGGGAAAGCCAAGGAGTATGTATCTTTGTCTGTCACCCCTGTCACCCCCAACAGGTACAGCAATATGCAGAATTGTGGAAAACAAGTCTCAGTGCACCCAGAATACAGCGGATTCCTATTTACATGCCTTATGGCTTTGCTCCCCAGTTCAACACTTTTGGATTCTAATCACTGAAAAACTGTCCTCCATTTTGGACTACAGAATTCCTTTATCTCCAAATCTTTGTTTGATTGGAGACCTGACAATGCTTCAACCTCCAGCAAACCAATCACAATCAATCCTTGCGGCACTAGCCATAGCAAAAAAAACAATATTACTAAATTGGAAAGACAAAAAATCCTTAAACATAAACCAATGGCAAAATCTCCTCACAGAATTTATTTCCATGGAAAAGATGTCTGCTCTCAGAAAACAAAAAAAAATAACGTGCTTTGAGGAGCGTTGGACTCCTTTTTTAATTGCATTAAATCTAAATTTTTAAAAGCCTGATGATCTAGCCTGCAAGCGACTGCCAGCACCACTCTTTACTAACGCACTAGCCCAACTGTAGGCCGGGGCCGCCTTGGGCCTCTGGGGTGGTCTTGGTCAGGATGGCTGGGGTGGGTTGCCGGGGTGCCTTGTTGCCTCAGCACGGGTGTGCATTCCTTCTGGGTGTTCACGGGGTCCCGGGGCTGTTTGATTTGGCGCCGTTGCCCCTTGCATGCGCATCTGGTTGGTCTCTGGGGCTGGGGCCCTGCGTGCTCCCCTGCCGCTCCTTCCCCTTGCTCCCTGTCCCCCTGTCTCGTCCTCCCCCCCTCCTCCTCCTTTGCTCTTGCGCCCGCCATCCTGTGGGGTTGGGTTTGGGGGGCTCCCGTTGGCCTGGGGCGCTGGTGGGGGGGCTGTGGCTCCCGCCTGGGGGGCGGGCGGTGCCGTGCCGGGTGGGTTGGCTGGGGGGTGGTCTCGTTGGGGGGCCTGGGGTGGTGGGGTCCTTGGCTCCGGTCCGGGGGGATCCGGGGTGGGGGTAGCTTTGGGGGTGGCTGCTGCCCGGGGTCGGCGATTGCCCCCTGGGTTGCTGGGTGGCGGGGTGTGGCTGTGGGTTGCTCCGTCGGCCCTTGCGGGTCCTTGGCTTGGCTCCCTGGGGCGCACCTTTGCTAGGGATGTCGCTTGCGCGACGGGCTAGGCGGGGCCCCCTCGGGGGCTTTTTGTACGACCGCAATGGCCGGGGTGTGGACGTTATGGCTAGGGGGTGGGGTGAGGGGTGCTATGGGGCCTCCCCGGGGGTCGTATTGGGCGGGTGTGCGGGGGCGCGGCGCGTGGTTCCTGGCCCGGTGGATCCGCGTTGGGATTGGCTGGTCTGCTGGCTGGGTGCACCGGGCGCCGTGGGCGCGATTCCGGGGCGGGGGTGCCCCGGGGGCGGATCCTTGGGCTACGTGTCCGGGGAGGTGCTCTCCGGCCATCTGCCCGGGGACCGGCCGCGGCTCGTGGCGGCGCTGCGCAGCCTTGGGCGGGGCGGGGCTGGTGGCCTTGGGCCCGCTGTTGTTTGGGGTGTGCTGGCGTCGGGGGGGTGTCTCGTGCCGGTGCGTGGGTCGTCGGGGATTGCCTCCGTGGGGGGGGGGGGGGCTCTACTGGCGCCGTTGGTGTGGGGGGGCGGTTCCGGGCTGGGGGTGCTTCGGTACTCTGGCTTGCCGGTCCGTGGCTGGCGGGATGGCCCTGCTTGGCGGTGGATGGCGTCCTCTCTCGTCGGGGGGGCCGGGGCCGCCTCCCGGTGGAGAGTGTTGTATCGTGGCGCCGGGTGGGCCTGTGCTGGCCCTGGTGCGGGCATGGGCCTCCCCCCCGCTCGGCCGCTCCCCTTGGTGGCGGGGTGGCGTTGCTCCGGGCCGGCGGGCGGCGGGGGTCGCCCCCTGGGGCGCCGGGGGATGTTGTTGGTGCCTGGCTGTGCCCGGGGGTGGGGGGTGTCGCCGTGCTCCGCGGGGCCGGCGCGGTCTGGGGGGTGCCGTGGGGGGGGGTCTCCGGCTGTGCTGTTCCGGGGCCCGCAGTGCCACTTGCCCGTCTGCGCCATCTACCCTCTCGCGTGGCCCGCCACGCGGACGGGCCCGGCTCACACTGGACAGGCCTCCTACATGTTCACTTCACCCCACTCCCAGCTGGTCTGGCTCACTCACAAAATGCACCACACACCAATACCCAACCCTTGGGGGGCTGGATGGTGGGGCTGGGGGTGGAGGGGGCCGCCACCTGTGTTACTATGTAGTGGCGTGGGGGCGGCCCTCCCACCTCTAGTTGCCCTACTAATCCCTCCAATTTTAATCGCATCTCAACATGTCACCCCCCGGAGGGTGTATCATCTTTTACACCCTCCGGCCTATTACACCACATACACATAAATCCACAGAGGCTGGAGGGGGAGCACCGCTCCCCTCCATCCCCCTTCTTTTAATTACACCCCATACATTCACCAAACACACACATTCACACAGGGGATCGGGAAGTGCCTCTCCATTGGGGAATGGAGAGGCACCATAACAGGGTGGTGGGTTGGTACACATATTTGGGCCTCTCCGGTGGGGGCCTGGCCCCTCTGTTGGTGGCTGGGCCACTGCATAGAGCAAAAGCACATCAAGATGGTGCGGTCGGGCGTGGCGGTGGGTCTCGGGGGGGCTTTGCCGGGGTCTCTCCTTGCGGGGTCTTTCCGGGCTGTGTCGGCCGGGTGGGGCGCGGGGGTGCCTCTCCCCCTTGGGTGTGGCTTGGTGCTTGCTTTGTCTCCTGGTGGCCCTGGGGGCGGGCCCCGCGGTGTGCGGGCCCGGGGCGGCCTGCCTCGCCGGTTTGGGGGGTGGGTGTGCTGGGGGGGTGTTGGTGTCCTCGCCGGGGTTGGGGCGGGGTTGCTTGGCGCCTCGGGGTGATGCTGTTTACTGGGGGGCGGCGCTAGCTGTTCCGGTGGTGGAGGTTGCTGTCGGCCGCCTGGTGGGTCTATCCTGCCGTTTGCGGACTGGTGGGTGGGTCCGGGGCATCTTTGGCTGGGGGCTGCTGTCCCGCACTTGATGTGTGCCGTTGGGGTGCCTCCGTCCCCGCGGTGGGGATCGCCGGTTGCTCGCGGGCCGGCGGGGGGCGCTGCTCCGTGGCTGGCGCTGTCCGGGGGGCGGCGGGCCCTGGGCTGCTGGCCGTGGGCTGTCCGGGGCTGTGCGGTCCTGCTGGGCCGTGGCCGGGTCCCGGGCGGGGGTGGGGGATGCGTCCCGGGGGGCTTGGCCCGGGGGCTTGCCCTTGGGGGGTCCTGGTCCCGGGGGGTGCTCCTGGGGCCCGGGGTGCTTGGCCTGCTGGCCGGGCCGGTCCTGGCGGGGGTCTTTCGGGGCGGGTGGCGCGTGCCGCGCCCTTGCGTACCTACTGGTACGGCCCCTGCTTGGGCAGTGCCCCGTGAGGTAGGGTGTCGGGGGCCGGAATAGGGGGCCACATCCCGGCGGGGCGGTCTGGCTTGGCCCTTGGAGGGGGCCCTGGCTTTAAAAAAAAAAAAAAGAACTGAAGCTCGTGGCGCGGGCGGCATCAGTGAAGGGTGATCTGGGGCGCCGTGGGGGGCTAGGTTGGGGTGCCTGGGGGCCGGCGGGGAGACTCCCAGCGGCCCCCTGGTGCCTTATGCGGCTTGGGGTGTGGTCGTCCTCCCTGGGCGGGCTGCTCCTGGTGCTGCATCCGTTCCGGGTCCTTCTGGCCTGGGGTCGGGCCCCTGCTGGCTCTGGGCTCGCCGGCGGGTGCCCACTGGCTGCCTGTTCGGCGCGGTTCTGGTCGTCTGCTGGGTGTGGGCTTCGGCTCCTCCGCTGGGGCCTCGGGCAGGGAGTTCTCTGGGCCCTCCCCTCGGGGGGTTAGGCGCGGGGGTGGGGTGGGGGGGTCGATGGGGTGGGGGGTCTGGGGGTTGGGGGTGGGATCGGTGGCGTGGTGCGCTGGGTCCTTGGCTCCTTGGGGCTTTCTCGGGTGTGTATGGGGGGGCGATGGCTGCCTCTCGGCTTGGGATCTTGGGGGCGTTCGGGGGACTGCTTGGCCGTGGGGTGGTCGCCGGGGGCCCTTAGGCTGCCTGCTCTTTCTGCTGGCCTGACTGCTTCTTCGGGCCCGGGGGCGGCTCTTGGGTTTTGCAGTGGCGGTACTTGGAAATACATTTGTCATGGATGCACTGGCCTTGGGCTGTGGGATAACACTCATACTGGGCTCAACCTTAGACACGTTGTTCCCAAATACCTGTTTTATGGAATTTCCACTCACCTCTTCCTCTGTTCACAGCCACCACCATTATTCCTAAACCACACACTGGTCACCAAACTGGCTTGACAACACAACAATAAACACAATATACACAACCACAATTTCACATCGCATCACTTAAAACTATTCCTCACCCATTCCATATCCTATCTTGTATCCCTCTTCCCTGCTAACTTCCCCACCCCCCTCCAACCCCTCACCTTGGTGTAACACTGCCCTCTCTTTTTTACATCCTCCCTTTAATAAAGTATTTCTTACCCTTCCCTAGGGAGGGCTGGTGACGGTCACAATTATGCAATGAAATAAATAAATTTATTTAATTGCAATAATAAAATATGCATTGCTGTCAAAAGATTGCACTTCTTGTAGTGTTAACCTTCGAAAGCATGTGCAGACAAGGTAAAAAAAAAAAAAAAAAAAAAAAAAAAAAAAAAAAAAAAAGCAATATGCAGAATTGTGGAAAACAAGTATTACATCTGGAATCATTCTATGTCTTCCCAGGCCTCAAAATCACAAGTAACTAGCTGGATAAACATTCCTCATGCCCCAAAAGATGTACACCTCCCATTAATGTCAAAATAGGGTACATCTAGCTCCTTAAAATGTATTACTCAAGAGGAACTTTGCAAACACAGAGTCTGAATGCCTGTTTTCCCATCCTTACCATAACACCCCCAAATCCTTGTGAAATTACGCATGGAGTTACTGCTTAAACAGGGCCTCTTGTTTAACCTATAGTTTACACATATGCATCATGCTGGAATCAATTCGTTATTGGAAAAAGGACTATAAACCTTTTATTTCACATGTTAAATGCTTTAATACACATCATGTCCCATACTATATGTGTTGTACCGAGTGAATCACCTGAAAGGGAACAAAATGTTTTGTCAATTACTTCTGTTTCCTGAAGGAGAGGAACAAGGCACAACACTTCTTTGCCCCGCTACACAGCTGGGATCAGTGAAGAGCGGCTACTGAACTGAAGGATGACTGTGATGACAGCGTATTTATGAGGCAGGCCGAACCTCACTTACGTCATCACAGATTAAAGGTTTCTTCAGTAGGCCACGCAGGGGCGTGATATCCCATACTATATGTGTTGTACCTCGTTCCTATCCTTCAGGGAACAGAAGTTAAAGACATAACATTTTGGTTTCATTATCAAGGGGTTATTTATGTATTCAACAAATAAACAAAGAGTCTGACACAAAAATTTGGTCAACAATTTTCTGAAAACCATGTTTCTGGAGTCAAATATCTCTGTGGTCAGACTGACCCCAAGGGTAAAATGTGTTAGGAGGGTTAATTTCACTGATCGCTGCTTCTGAAAATCTGACAGATCTGTCTCTGATCTTCAAAACAAACATTTAACAATCTTCTACTCTCTAAAATGAGGAGATTTTTTTTCAACAGATGGTCTTTGAGCCACACACAGCATCTTAGAAAACATTAAAAAAAAGAGCTGGTTCTTACCAAAGGCCCTGTCATTCTAACAATGTGGTACAGTTCATCTCTGTGTACAAGAGGAAGCTTGTTGCGCAGCCATCTGCAGCAGAAAAGTTTATCGCTGGTTGTGTCCATTTTTGCAGGATCAATAAAACGTAATGGTTTGTAGAGCTAAGACACACGGGACAAAGTTCAACTCATGAGTCACTTTTTAAAAACAATCATTTACAGGTTGATGCCAAATGGAAAGATTACACTTAAACATTGGCTGGGAATTGGTTCAAAAGTTAGAGAGTAATGTTTAACATTTGACCTTTTTTTCAAGAGTAGTGGTTATCATAGCATTCTAATAACTAGGTCACGGCCTTGACAATATGAATTTGTTGTTACCAAGGCCGGATTAGCAACACCAGGGGCCCTGGGCACTGAGACTCACCAGGCCCCTTCTCTAACCTAATACTCACACCAATTATTTTATATATATATATATATATATATATATATACTTGCCTTTCCAGAATGAGAAATCAAGCACTGTCATCTCTCTCACAAATTACACAACAACAATGAAATAAAAAAAAATCATCACAGCCCAGTGCATGGCTAAGGATTATGACAATAAAGTGTTCACATTAAAGCACCCAAGCAGAACCTCCACCAGTACTTCTCAAATGTTACTGACTGAAGATATAACAATGCCATCACATAACACAACTGAGTGCAGGTTGCATTCTGTCACCAAGTCAGCTGGATAACTTAACACTGCAAAAAAACAAATATGCAGCACTATAACTCTCTGCATCACACCACAATGAATTATGCAAGATACATGTTGTGCAAACAGCATAATAGAATAAGCAAAATACATGTATTATCTGCACAATCATAAGAGTTTATAGTGGCCTACTCACTTCACATAAAGCACAATGGTTCTTACCTTTAGAAGTTCTTCTTTCTGGTCTTTTTCTTTGCAAAGTTGCAAATCAAGTCCTCAAAGTCCAGCTCCCTCACCAGCTCAGATTCTATGGCCATTATAAACCCCGCAATAAATGCATTGTTGCATTGTGAAAACACTTTGCAAGGAAAGCAAAAAATATCTCCCGTTGATGGTGAATATATAATCCATTCTCGTGGAATAGCTTCCCCATTGTAAATGCGCCAGGTCAGAGCGTCATTAGTAAGGGAGCGCGTCTTTCCCTCTTCGTCGTTCCCCCTCCGTGAAGCAGGATATTTAGCCGCCCGATTTTGAAAGGCTGAGATTCCTTTAAATAAAATTTCCTTGCGGGTGCTTTCTGTAAGCGATCCCCATAGTGCAGGGTCTTCAGATATTGAGGAATTACCTTGTTCCGCTTGCTCTTCATTCATAGATGCCGCTTCATTTTCTCCAGTAAGGATAGTTGCCGCCGTTAGCTCAGGCTGGGCATCACTGGTAGAAGGCGCTTCCAAGCTAACATTGCTGCTGGCTAGCTCGAAACCCTCCTCTTCAATTCTAGCTTTTTTGAAAAAGCTGTTAATTGGCATAACATTTTTTATAGCTGTCGCTTCCTTTTCCTCCTTTTCTTTTTTCTTCTTGCGCTTTGCGTGTCCGCTGGGCTTTTTGTTGATGCTGCTGAGGTCCATTTTCCGCCACTTTCCACTACATACACAATATATGGAAACTATGGAAACCACCTGCTAAGCCCCACCCACCATTATCATTAGCCAATCTACACAATGCATTGCCACCCGCTCCCAATCATTACCTGTCAAGTCAACAAACTGACATATAAGGGAGACAATCACGAGAGTCCATTTCTTGTAGACAACCATTATTTTATTCTGATTGGACCATTATTATTTCTGCCGGCAGAGGGCCCCTCTATGCCCGAGGGCCCCTGGGCACGTGCCCAGGTTGCCCATATGGTAGATCCGGGTCAGGTTGTTACTAGGCTGTTTCTATACCTGTGTTGCCTTTAAGAGTGTTTCTGACTCAAATAGAATTATTGCACTGTATCTATTAGTAATAAATAAATAATAAATACGGTCAAAATAGTGAAAAGACAATTTGTCAATTGTCACCATTCTTGTTCTTGTGAGCATTGTTGCAAACTGTGTGCCTTCCTGTAAAACCATGAGCTTTCCTACAATATTGCAATAATTATTGTTCCGTGAGGCTACTACCATGATTATACTGAACCGTGAACCGTTACTTCCCTACTAATAACCCTTTAAGCTTACTGTTGTGTTGTCAGATAAGCTGTGAGTTAGGGTGACGGACGTCCCTGGAAATTGGCCTAATTTTGGCACTTAATGAATGAGAAAACAAAATGTTGCGTTGACTAGAACAATTATTATGGTAACAAGTAGGAAGTGTGAGTAAACGTGTCCACCAGGGGCGGACTGGCGGGGGAAAGTGGCCCGGGAGTCAATGACAGATCGTCCCACTTCCTGCACGGTGTGGGGAGCCAGCCAGCTGGCAACACAAGTTTTATGTCCCTTGATGAAAATAACTGCATTTGATGTTGCTTTGGACAATCATCATCTATTAATCATTAACTTCAACCCATAGGTAGCATACAGTAATATAATTACAGTAGTAAAGTGATTTTACAGCATGTAGTGATATTAATGCAAACAGGTCATTTTATTGATACAATAACATTTGGCTGACCCACCACACCAACCAAGCTCCAGTATCCCTTATATTTTAAGACAAGTGTAGAGGAAATCTAAAATAGCCACTTGTCAACCACTTACTAAATACAATTATGTGATTAGAATCTGCTAGGCCTACCTTTGTTGACATTGAAATGCTGTGAACATTCCTAATAGGGCTGGGTGATATGGACCAAAACTCATATCTCAATATATTTTCTCATAATGGTGATATACGATGTAAATCTTGATAATTTTTTTTAAATTCAAGTCTGACCGGAAAGAAAATTCTGGGTTATATTTGCTGATGCAAAATGCCACACAAGCTCATTTATTAGTATGTGTGAGTGAGTTCTGTCGTGTGGCTTGTTATGGGGGAAGGTCTGGGTTAGGACATACTCATTTATCCATCTAACTGAGCTTTACATGTTGTTCTGAGAAGTAAAAGCAGCGACTACTAAAACAAGGATTTTTATACAAAATATGATATCGATATATGCAATATTGTAGTTTTCTATATCGCCAAAATAGAAAACTCTATACATCTTGAATCTCAATATATTGCCCAGCCCTAATTCCTAAATTATAATACAGCCTACATTAAAATACAAATGGGTATTTGAAGCACATTTGTTTATTTAATATACTTTCAGTTCATATACAAGTCAACACATTGCATATTTACAGTTCATTTCACATTGCTTGTCTTTAAGTTAGACATTTACATTTTATCTTCATTACAGAAATGTATTTTCTTATAATTACTCATGCTCACTTATAGGGTTCTCGGTTATTCACTCCTGACTTATTAGACACATTTGTTGCAGACTTTACATGCTTTAGTACTTTTTGAAAGGAGTGTATTTGTGGCGCTTGTGATTAGCTGATTTTTCATACCGACTTACGTGGTTTCTTCCCCCGTGGGAAACGCTAGAACTGCCACTCAGGCCATTTCAGGTGGCAGTTCTCGCGAGGCTAGTGACAGCATTCAGTTTTGTAAGGCAGAGGAATGTTTTTATTTATCTTTTAATTATTATTACATTAGAATACGGGATATTTACGGGAAAATACTGAGACGAGACGATGGCGGGAAAGAGGGGTGAAATACCGGAATAGCCAATACTTGATACTTGACAATGAAGGATATTTACTGGGATATTAGTTCCCAGTTCTGAAACTTGACTGTATCACATTCAACATTCCATTGTTCCTTTGTATTGCTTTGGGGGATTGCTGTATCGACACCATGATTTACATGATGGTAAGCCAAAGGGCAAGTGTGAACATCAACCAGCCAATCGCCAGCAACGTGCTGGGGTTCGGGGGAAGTTATCTGTACTGCTTGAAGTTGGTATTAAGTCTTGTGAGAGCCTGCAAACTGGCAGCATGGAGGGCAGCATGTTTTCCACGGCACAGAATTCTCCTACCGCCTGCGTGTGTGTGTAGGGGCTGATTTGTTGTAAGATTTTACTTGTGACTAACTAAAAGGTAATTAGAAATACTCTTGTCATCTTTCCTTGAAGCTGATCATTAAAGAACTGGGAAGGTAGAGGTAATAAAATCCTTACAATAAGTATGTTTATTCCCACTTTCTTTTTTTTTTTCCTCTCGTTGCCCTAACCAGCGGCCCACCGGGAAATTCCCCGGTGTCCCAGTACGACAGTCCACCCATGGCGTCCACTTGTCACAATGCCAACATGTTACTTCTTTCTCACTTGTACTCTCTCTGAGTGTTTGTATGTGCAACGTACACTTGTTGTGATTAGACATGGGTGTGTGTTTATTGTGTGTGCTGATGCTTGTGTGCTCATTTGTGGTGCTTTGAGGAGTTAGTTGAGTTCACGGTTGTACAGGTTTGAGTGTGCACTGCAGTGTGAGTGCGCCCACGTGTGGATAAATTGTGGGTGTGTCCTGGTGTGCGAGTTCCTACGCACACCTGAGCCTCGTCTGTAATCATTGGGTTGATAAATAAGTCCATTGATTTCAATCATTAAAGAGTAACTAAACCCCCCAAAAAAAATTCTGATGAAAAAAAAGCATTTGGGTATAAAGTGGTGTTGTTGATTGATTCTAGTCCAACTCTTGAAATTTTTGTCAGATATAATAATAACATGTAAGAGTGACTGCCCTCTATGGGTTGACACCTGTCTATAACAATCAAATTTCGCTATTGGCTGAGAATGGTGGTTTGTGACGTTTTGGTGGCTTCGATTCACTGTTGGCTCCACCCCTCCTATAAAATGTAGCACCTGTGGACTCCACAATCTCCGGTGAGTAGGTTGGTTTGAGAGAATTGTGAATAGAGGTATATTAAGTAATGAGTAGCTAGTTAGCATGGCATAGATTGTTCATTGGAGATTTTATAGTATAGACTGGTCGTGTCTTAACTGCAACAGAAGCCACGCCCATAATCAAGGGATTTTTTGAATTTCTCACATAGTGACAGGTAAACCAAAATCTGGGATTTGGTTACTCTTTAAGCGTCAGTGTGTTGTCTTGAGTTCATCTAGCAGGGTTGGTCCTAGGATTTCTATAAATCCATGGAAATTTGCGGGTTAATTTCAACAGAATGTAAACGTCAGACCTTTGGGCAACAGCACACCTTAAATGACCATAACTCCGATTGAAAAAGATGCAAAACTTCCCAACGACATCCAGGAGGCCATTTCCAGGGTAGGTATTGTGGTGTATTGACTGCTTTGAATTACATTTATTTAATGCAATAAACCTTTTCTTACCTAAATTTGAGTGTTGGTCTTTTACATGCTTGAACACGTTTTCATAATTAAACCCAACCAGCACAGAAGGACAGTTGCTAGAGTGTTATATTGACTTAGGAACCAAATAAGTATCTTGGTCTGGACTGGTCTCCTCCTGCAACAGCAGTTTTATGTCATAAAAGTGTCTGATTCTGGCTCCAGATAGGATTCCTACCACCTTTAGGTCCACGAGTAAACATTTGCTGCTTCCTCTCTTTGTGTCCAAGCTAAGGCTAATTTAGTCAACATATGTTGTCTAAAAATCCTGTGGAAGATATATGCGCTTACTCTCCTGTTTTCTAAGAGTAGCGTTCTGGCTTGCTGCTCTCAGACCTTGCCATGAAGGGTCTAATTCTGACACAAGTAAAGATATACGGATCTTTACTTTGTATTCTTAAAAATGTCATATTTATATCGAGAAGATGCCAGCGGAGAATTCTTCACATTAACATTTAAATAAAGGGAAATCCACAACAATTTAAACATGTCAGGTGATCAAAGTGGATTTCCTGGATTTCCTTAAGACATTATAAGACAAAATGATCTTGTAATATCACACACTTTTATGACTATTTTTACAATACACATTCACTATCCACTCTGCACAAGTTTTATATGTACAGTTTATATGCACATCAAACATATATACACACATAGTATATACACAAATTTCATCAATAAAATTTAGTGTGGAAATATATAAATGATATTCTCTTTCACAATTTATACCTTTTATGTGTATTAAGTATTGATATATTTTACAAATGATACCGGTATATCATTGCTAAAAAATAAATATAAATGAAACCTTAAGATATTATTCAAAAAGTAGAGAAAAAAAATCTTGCTGGAATTACTACGCGGAAGTCAAAGAAACTTCAAAGGAAACATCAAAGCGATCAGCAGACGCCTCTGACAAAGACTGGCAGTTGTCAGTCGAAACATGTCAGGAGATCAAAGTGGATTTCCTGAGGAACAGTTGTCTAAATAAATGAAACCTTAAGATATCATTGAAAAAGAAGGCAAAAATTCTTTTGCTGGAATTATCACAAGGAAATTCAAAGATTGAAGAGAGGGAAGTGGAATCCTGATGATCTTTGATATGTTTAGTTATTTTAAGTTTAGTTAGCCCTCAGCTTTGAACTGAAGTTGTTTTCTGATCCTCTTCTTTCAAAATGATCTCCAGAGGTATTTACAGTCTTTGTTAAGACTTTTCTTTGTGGGCTGTTTTGAGTAAAATTCACATTTTTTGTTTCACATGCATAAGAATGAATGACGTCCACAGTACGAGGTGAGCAGGATGATTTTTATTACAAGTGGAAGGAAAAAGGAAAAACATAAGGCACCAATTTTACCTTCGTAGAATTTGTATTATACACAGATGCAGAATACATTTCAAATTTCAAATCAATACCAGCTCCAACCTTTTCCCTTCATATAACCTGCTGTGTTGCTGGGCTATGCTAATATATCTATTGAGCCAGCACAGTGGGTGTCAGCAGAACAGGAGTCTGCGTGGTATTGAACAAGTCCAATGTAGAGTTGTGCTTTGAAGATGTCACTGGCAAAGGGACGAGGAGGCGTACACCTACACCCACAGCAAGAAGACAAACAGCTGCAAAAATCAGAATTCCTCTTCTGACGACGAGCTGGGTGGTGGTGAGACGTCCACCTCTGTGGTGCTGATCAGCAGGTCCTCCATTGGTCCCAGTGCTCCTTTCATGTAACCTGTGGTCGTCCACCCACTTCAAGAACAAGACATAATGTTTTACATCACACATCAATCTCAAGGCCCAGGGGCAAAGTCCGGCCCTTTAAAGCTCCTGATATGGCCCTCAGGAGAAAGTATAGAATTACAGCAAAAACATGAAATCACCAACCAATTCAGTTTTAGATATCTCAGTATCTCCAAATACACAATGTCAATGAAACTGCACATTTTACCCATGGTTATATCACTTGATGGCAGTCATTGTGAACTTCAAACTGTTGTAATTACTCTCAATTTTTTCAAATATCCTACAATTTTCCTCAAACTATTTCCCAAAATGTTCCCAAATTAAACAAAAATTGGTCACAAAGGAAATTGAAGATTCTGCAGGGACTGATATCTGTCACTTATTGCTTGGATATTGTCAGTGCCTTAAATATTCTAAATACTATTATAGGTGGAAGTGCAAACTAGGGCACATGGATGAAAAAAGTACTTGTTTTATCCCCTAAAATCTGCGGCCCACTTGAAATTAAACTGGTCTGTCTTTGGCCCCTGAAGTAAAATTAGTCTGAGACCCCTGCTTTACAGTCATTCACAGCAATAAATCAAAGAGTTTAAGTTGAACTAAACACATTTTTCTATTTTAACCCTACAAAGAGATGAATATTAATTGCTGACCAGTTTGTTTAACTGAATGCAAGGCTTCCCTGATTAAAGTAAAGAAACTTTTGATTTCATGTCAGGTCACACATGTGATATCGGCAAACATCGTATCGTCATC
Source organism: Gouania willdenowi (assembly GCF_900634775.1). NCBI lineage: Eukaryota > Metazoa > Chordata > Actinopteri > Blenniiformes > Gobiesocidae > Gouania > Gouania willdenowi. Next base: position 11,286,612 of record NC_041056.1, on the reverse strand, counting down.
CAAACATATCAACATTGTATTGTATTGTGATGAAGCTGGTGATTTACACCCCTAATAGGAAGCAGTGTGACAGTTTGTTTTTCCAAAAGACTTTTTATTCAAACATGAAGTGAGAACATGAAAAACCTTCAGCCTGTGGTAAAAATAGCATTGAGTTCCATTCACATAACTTACTTTTTGGTCTGCAGAATTCTCAGAAAGGTTTTCCGTATCCAGTAAAGCAAACTGGGCCCCTTTTTTAGCTCGTTTCACAGCCTGAGAAAATGGATACAAAGATTACTTTCATTTCTTTCAGTAATACAAATGGATGTGTCATGATGATAAAACCTTAGTTATTGGTAATACCTCCTCTGTCATTTGCTTCCAGTTCAGCTTGAAGATGACAACAATGTAAAAGGTGGATTGTAAAACGACACAGACGAGCAGTCCCAACCAAAAGCCTGCAGAGAAAAGAACAACAAAGACATGGTGTTCTGTTGATGAAACAGACTTTATTTATCTTGTCTTGTATTGACAATGACATGATGATTTCCCGTCTTTACCTAAAACCCTTAGTTTCACCACAAACATGAAAACAACGCTTAGGGTAAGCCCAATGCAATAGTATCCAATGAAGTTTGCAACAGCTGGTATCTTCTGCTTGCCTGTGCCTAAAAAGATGCCCGTGCAGACACACTAGCATGGAGAGAAAATAAACATTTATTACAGCTTTAATCATCTTCAGAATGTACCAGTTTTCTAACCAAATTAGAAATTCTGAGACTTACCACAAGACCATCAAAGAACTGCAGGAAACAGTAAGCATTCATTAAGTTCGACACCAGCTCTATGATCTTCCTGGAATGATAGTTCAGATTTTTGAGTTAGGTGGAGGGATCTAGTGGGGTTAGGTAGGATTAAGGTTAGGAGTTACGGTAACAGTGTTAGGGTGAGGGCAGACATGGGTAAATGGTGGCGTGGGGGCCACATGCGTCCCTCGGTTTAATTGTTGTAATTCAAGAGATTGGAAGTAATATGAAGCCCAATATAATAGACAAAATTTATCCGAAAACATACAAGACGGAAGCAAAATGCACAGAATGTAAACAAAAATACCCGGAGCAAAAAGACAAAAGCGTTCTATTTCATAATATTTTGTGGTTCTATGAGTAATATGAGTGAGATGTCTCACCAGACTGCCCTTCTTTCTCGAATGAGGAGAAGAGGTTTGCTTATTTGAATGGTGCACACCTGTCCGTGTCCTCATTTTATAGGAGGTGGGAGTGTCTCCCAAGGGATTGTCGCGCTTCACCGGTCAATCAGGATTGACATTGTGAAACAGAATGCTTCTGAGGAATGTAGACAGAGTTCACATCCCAGAGTGAGACATCTCACGAAATATTACTCATAGAACCGGGGTTATGAAAGAAACCTAAAGTTTTTAAAAATACACAAAAAAAAATAAAATATACAAAGGCACACCAGAAACACCAAACATCCACCTAAACACACACAAAAACACAACAAACTAATACTTACAACAAACATACAAAATGACTTCAAAGACGCACACAATGCCAACACAAATTCACAAATTATTTCACAAGAAATAACAAAAACACATATAATGTCTCAAAAAAAATACACAAAATGTTGGGAGGAATTCCCAAAATAACATAAATACACAAAATGACTAAAAACTCAGAAAACAACAAAAAAACGACACAAAAAGAGAAAAAACAATGATAAAAACTCTTTCCTGTAATAATACTCAGATTGGTCATTGTTCTAAATAAATGATGACATGAATGTTGACAATGTGGCCCTCAGATCACACAATCACATTTTTGTGGCCCTGTTGTGATAAAAGTTGCCCTGGGTTAGGGTAACAAACGACTCTTAATGACTGCCTTCATGACACCTTATTCATGCTAATGACAGGTGTAATATTAATAATATTAATGACAGCCTAATGTCAGCCTTATGTATGAAACTTCAACTGTGTTACCAGATATTTACTTTTAATATTGTTTTTGTGTAACACAAAGTTTGGGGAAGCATTTCATACTAACTCATCAGAAGTGAAGAGGAAGCCCAACACTGTTTTTGAAGAGCCAAGTACGATACCTTCAGCGACTGCAAAAGCACCTGAAAAACATCAAGAAATGGACAAGACGTTAATTTATGACCATATGATTCAACAAGTCTAGGGAATTTTAGCTGACCTGCAAGACCAAGTGACAACTTGCTGGTAAGTATTGCCCTGGCAGTGTCTCCAGCCCCAAGAGCATTCCCCACCCGAGCACAGGCAGCCGCTTGAATACCAAGAGGGAACTATATGTGTTCATTGTTTTAGAAAAAAATAAGATTAGCTTGTAATGTGTCTCATAAGCAATATTGATAAAGATTTATGCGTACCATGTAGGTTATGAAAGCTATCATTATCACAACATGTTGAGCTGCCAGCTCGTCTTCACCCAGCATTCCTGATTATTGGACACAAAGAAATGAATGTTGTTGATTATTTGCTTTAGAACAGTAGTGTCAACTCATGTTAGTTCAAGGGCCAATCATGGACCAGTTTGACCTCAAGTGGGCCACAGATTTTTGGTGGAAAGAACGACTGTAACATTATTGTGTTTTAGTTTTCAATATCCGTTCAATTCACTTTAAAATTGCATGATTTGTAGAAGCATTTTCACAATTTGCTATTAAAAATGATATAAACAAAGGAAAAATGCACGCTGGTGAATTTGGTGGAGCTATCACAACTGGATTATTTGGTAATTTACATAATAATTCATGTTTTTGCTGTCATTTTTACTTTCTCCTGCGGACTGAATTGGATGCTCCAAAGGACCAGATTTGGCCCTTGGGCCTTGAGTTTGACAGATGTAGATTCAGAAGAATTGAATCCACGTTTATCATATTATATTGTATCACTTATAGAATACAATATAAGACAAAAAGCAGTATTAATAGGAATATGAAAAAAAAAAAAAAAAAAACCGTGTACCACACGTACCCTCAGCAATACATCTTGTAACGTTTTATTATCCCAATAATTTGTTGCACAATATATCATCCCACCTTTAGTATTCATTCCTTGACGGGATATTAAATGGTTGTAAATAAGGGAGCATGTCAGATGTATTTCTGTCTCTTTGTTATTGAACATATCCTGTAGTCCCTATGTTCCTATATAAAAGGGGATCTGAGGGTTTGTTCCACTATCGGGGCCAGTATTTATATTGTCACTATTGTTTTCAGTGTACTTTATCATTATAAAACAGATCTTTGTCTGATAACTCGTCCCCCAAATTTAGTCTGATTTTACCGACGTACCAGCGCACAGAATACTAAGGACACTCCTGCATTTTCATAAATTTAACAATAGAAATTAACCTTTGGCTACAATCCAGTGTGTTTACATGCATGCATGTAACATGTTTGTTCAGTAACATGCACACACAATCAAATAAATAAAAAATATTCCGATTTAAACCTATTAGAACATTAATATCATTATTAATACAGTTTTTATTAGCCTCAAAGTGCCCCCTGCTATTAGTTATGGTTACACTGACACTACAATGGTTATACTGACTAAGGGGTAATTTCGACTCTGCTGGGTTATACTGACTCCGAGGGGTTAAACTGAAGGATATTGACTCCGAGGAGTTTACCTTATGCATCTTCAATTGCATTTTATTTGGGAAAGGCAGTAAGTCTAATTGTTATTTCATTTAAATTCTGAATATTTTGTGCACACTTCACGTTTTATATATAAGGCTGACATTAGGCTGTCATTATTATGACATAACACCTGTCATTGGCATGAATAAGGTGTCATGAAGGCTGTTATTAAGTGTTCTTTGTGTACCTAACCCCTAACCCTTACTTACCCTGACCCCTAACCATAACCGAAAAATGCCAACATAGCTCCAAAGGTATTAAAATTTAGCAAACCACACTTAATGACAGCCTTCATGATGACTTATTCATGCTAATGACAGATAATGACAGTATAATTTCAGCCTTATGTATAAAACTTCAACTAAACCGGTATTTTTTTAGACACAATTTGACCTATTGTTATTACTCATTCTAAATTGTGAATTAAATGTCCCATTGTTAAAATGGTTCATATAGGGGTATAAGTGAGTTTACCTGCAAAGAATCCACCAAACTCATAAACCCACCACTCAAAACAAGTCATCATTGTACTGGGCACAGCCAGCCTCATGTAGGAGCCCCACTCCTGCAGTGAATCTGCAGACCATCCTGCAGGGGGAGAGAGGCACCTACTTATCATCTCTGAAGATGACTGGGAGAAATTGTCTATGCAAACATGGAAAGATGCTTAAGAACAAATTAATTACCTCCCCATGTGGCCTCATGAAGCTTTTTCCAGCGAATGTAAGCAAACAGGAAGATACAAATGTAAATCTGTGACAAGGTGTTGGCTGCAGCAGAACCACTGTAATTACATATTGACAGTGTTGCTTATACAACTGTATATTCAGATTAGAAAAGATGGCACACGAGCACACCCACCTAACACCCAAATTTAGCCAGTGAAGAAAAACATAATTTGTCAGCACATTGGCAATGTTTGCAAGTACAGCTGTGTAGAACTGAGGCAGGATTATTCCCTGAAAACACAAACAACAACACACCACGAGTGAATACACAAACAACAACACACCATGAGTGAAGGACAAATGTGAAAGTATTGAAATTAGCATTAGTGCACCTGATTCTGCAGATAAGACACCTGGAGCTGATGTAGAAACATGGCCTGGAAAGAAAACACTGGATAAACAAGTGTGCACTAATGGCATCAAATGTTTCTTTTGTATTGATTTTTGCTTATTTTTGTATTGTTTTTTGCTTATAGATGAAACTTACTGGTACTGCAGGGAGGAAAGCCATTATATACAGCTGGGCAATTCTGAATAAAAAACGCCATTTTCAGAAAAGTCTATTTTTATAGTTCATTTCTGCTTTTCCTCATAGCAATACATTGAACAATATGTATACTTGTAAACAGAATTAAGTGCAGTGATATTGTTTGTTCAGTTCAGGGGCCAAATATGTACAAGTTTGATCTCAAGTGAGCTGCAGTGGTGGGGAAACTAACAATTTCAACATTAGAGCTACTTTTCATTTACATGTATATATGATATAAAAGCATATAGAGTAGAAGGCACCAACAATATCCACACAATATTAGAATTTGGGGACATTTTTGAAAATAATTGGAGGATTGAGCAGGATTTTGGAAAAATTTCATTTCTTTCAACAATTTAAGAGTAAAAATTACTTCCATCGTGTTCTACAAGCATGCGAAAACTGTAAACCCCTGCAAATAATGTAAATAAGTGTCAAGTTCTACTTCCAAATAAATGTATTGAAATTATATATGTATTATTTTGCAAGGCTGCCGATATCTATGTTTGGAAATGATACAGTTTTTTAAAATCACCCCCGATTTCTGGTTAATTTCAATATTATAATTCCAATGAAAACTTTCTGTTTTCTTAATATTGCCAAAATTCCAGAGTTTACACCCATTTTGCAACCCTACTGAGATATCCACAACTAAATCTTTGGTAATTTATAAAATGATTCATGTTTTAAAGGGCCAGATTTGGCCCCCAGGCCTTGGGTTTGACGCGTGTTTTAGAGGATGAAGGCTCACATGATGTGACGCATCTTTGAGGGCCTGGGTTTTACATGTAAGCTTAGTGCAGGCGATTACCTGGCCACCTCAGGGTCTTGACCCATGCAGAGCAGGATGGCCTGGGCATTAATGAGGAGAGCCCAGCAGGGCAGACAGAAGAGCAGGAGGATGATGATGCCACGCTGAAGAATTCCTCCCACCCTCAGCAGGTTCTTCCCACCAAACGTCTGCACAGGCGCTCAGACACTGTTAATTATTCCACGCATCGGAGTAATGAATAGCCTTTGTCAACCAAGTGTCAGAAAAGAGAAACACACCTGAGATATGAGAGTATCACATGCCAGACCCAGACCACATCCTGTTGCTGCAGTGGAAACATTAATGGCCTGAAATTAAGAGAAAAAACCCAACTGTTAGACATTCAAATGCAACACATATGGCAGGTTATTTTTATTTAGCCCACTAAATACCCAACGTCATAATTCTAGACGTTCTATTTTGGGCTGAATCTCGTCGGTTCATCTTTGCCTTGATTGCCAGTCATTGGGTTTTTTGGACCGTCAAAAGGGGTCCAAATTTAGCCCCAATATAGTTATTATTGTACCATTCAACATAGTCCAATTTTAGTCCTATTTAGTTAATGAAATTGGAGGGTTTTTACCATCAAAATTTAGCCCCAATATAGTCATTGAAATCTAGCTGTCTTTGGATTGTCCAACTTGGTCCAATTTTAGCCCAATTATAGTCGTAGAAATTGAGTAGCTTTTGGGCCGTCCAAATAGGTAAAACATTTTTTTACACAATATAGTTGTTGAAATTGGGTTGTTTTTGGACTGTCCTACTTGGTCCAGATTTAGCACATTTGGTTCAAGTTTGGCTCAAAAATTGTCATTAGAAATAGGACTTCTCATTTGGGGTAAGTAGCTCTACAATTTTAACCCTTTTAAAATAATAAGAAAATGTATTGTAACAACTTCAAACATAACAGCCCACAAACATAAACCAAAAAGACAAATCTGACCCTGGTACAATTTGACTACAAAGGTATTACATTTTGGGAAGGTAAGATACAGTCCCCTCCAAAAGTATTGGAATGGTAATTCCTTTGTTTTTGCTGTATAATGTAAACATTTGGGTTTCAGATGAAAACATGAATATGAGACAAAAGTTTAGAATTCCAGCTTTTATTTCATGGTATTTACAGCTAGATGTGTTAAACAACTCAGGACAGAGCACCTTTGGTTACCCACCCACTTTTCAAGTGAGCAAAACTATTGGAACATGTGACTTATGGGTGTTTCTAGTTGCTCAGGTGTTGTCTTTTAGATTGATTGCTTAAACATTAAATAGTTCTTGTTTTTGGCTTTGGGTTTCACCTGTGAAAACTGCATTTGCTGTTAAGCAAACATAAAGACCAGAGAGCTGTCTATGGGAGAAAAGCAAACCATTTTGAAGCTAAGAGAAGAGGGATAATCCATCAGAGCTATTGCACAAACATTAGGCATAGCCAATACAAAATCAATTTGGAAAGTCCTGAAAAAGAAAGAAACTACTGGTGTACTGAGCAACAGGCATCGAACAGATCGGTCAAGGCTATCAACAGCAGTTGATGACAGAAACATTGTGAGAGCTGTGAGGAAACAACCAAAGACAACAGTCAGTGACATCACTGCCAACCTCCACAGGGCAGGGGTGAAGGCATCACAATCCACTGTTCGAAGAAGACTTCGAGAGAAGAAATATAGAGACCATACCACAAGATGCAAACCACTCATCAGCAAAAAGAAGGAAGGCCAGATGGAATTTGCAAAAGAACAGAGATGAGCCACAAAAGTTTTGGAACAAAGTTTTATGGACTGATGAGACCAAGATTAACCTCTACCAAAGTGATGGAAAGGCCAAAGTATGCAGAATAAAATGATCTGCTTATGATCCAAAACACACAAGCTCATTGGTGAAGCATGGTGGAGGTTATGTCATGGTTTGCATGGCTGCTTCTGGAATGGGCTAAATAGTCTTTGTTGATGATGTAACTCATGATGGTAGCAGCAGAATGAATTTTAAAGTCTACAAAACCACTTTGTCTGGAAATGTACAGAAAAATGCATCCAAACTAATCAGGAGAAGCATCATCATGCAACAAGACAATGACCCAAAACACACTGCCAATACAACAAAGGACTTCATCAAGGGGAAAAAGTGGAAGATCTTAGACTGGCCACGTCAATCACTGGACCTTAACCCAGTAGAGCATTTTACCTCCTGAAGAGGAACCTCCATAAACAAACAAGGAATGAAAGAGGCTGCAGTAAAGGCCTGGAAAAGCATTTCAAATGAAGAACGCAACAGTCTGGTGAAGTCAATGGGTCGCAGGCTTGATGCAGTTATTGCACGTAAGGGTTATGCCACCATATATTTAATGTTATTCACTTTAACTTAATTTAATAAGGTCTGTTACAATACTTTTGCTTACTTGAAAAGTGGGTGGGTTCAAACAAAAGGTGCTTTGTCCTGAGTTGTTTAAAGAGTTGGAGTTGGAATTCTGAACTTTTATATCATATTCATGTTTTGATCTGAAATCTAAATGTCTTCAGTGTACAACAAAAACAAAGGAATTGACCTTGCCATTCCAATACTTTTGGAGGGGACTATAATTCAATTCAGCTTGATTTATATAGCGCAGAATATAACAAAGTCATCTCAAAGTGCTAACACTTCTAATTAATTAATTAACTAACTAAATTCATATTGAGTGCATAGTACTATGAACCTAAAAAGATGGCTTTTCACCTTTCTTATATAATATTGACGTTGTTTAGACATGTGGCAAAAACATCCTTTCAACCATATATTGCTGGGTGGGACAGCTGTCATTATTTTTATTTTCATGCCAACAGCTCTTGAATTTCACTTTATTTCCGGTTACATGAGCTTTATACTTACAGCAGAAGCTAATCCATATCCAGCCATCACAGAATTTCCCAGACGTCCACAGAACATTGTGACTACAAATGGAAGCAGGTAGATGAGGATTCTAGACAGGAGCTGCAAAGACAAACATCAATGCACTGTTGTCCCTGAGTTACATACAGCATTCAGGTGTGCTGGACATCACTTAACCCTCCTATTATCCTTGGGGTCAATTTGACCCCATTTCATGTTTATCATTCAAAAAATAATAGTTGACTTAATTTTTTTTTGCTTCATATTTAATGACTTTTCCTAATTTGAGTACAATTTGGTACAATTGATTATGCATTGATATTGCACGCATTGGTGTTTCTCTGGGGCCAATTTGACCCCAAGCTGTTTTAGCTGAGTAAAATGTGTCTGTCTGTCAGTTCTTTCACAGTGAAAGAGAGAAGAATTTATAATGAATAATGCTAAATATGTTACAAAAGGAGATTGAAAAAGGAGGAAAAAAACATGTTTATGAAAGGAAAGTGGTGGGTCACCAACATCAACCATTAAGGTTCATTCCGTGAAAGTCGTGAATGTGCAGCACAAATTAGAAAAGATTTGGATGAAATAGTTCTAAGATACATTAGCTTTAAAACTGAAACTTTGACCTGATGGTGGCGCTGCAGTAAAGGTCGTATCATCACCACAACCAATAGGGTTCATACTCTTGTGGTTATTAATGCTGTCAGTAAAATTGAGAAGATTTGGATGAAAACTATTCAAGATAAAGAAATTCTAATTTAAAAGTTAGGCCTGATGGTGGCGCTAGAGAAAAGGTCATGGTTTCATTATCAAGGGATTATTTATGTATTCAACAAATAAACAAAGAGTCTGACACAATAACTTGGTCAACAATTTTCTGAAAACCATGTTTCTGGAGTCAAATATCTCTGTGGTCAGACTGACCCCAAGGGTAAAATGTGTTAGGAGGGTTAATTTCACTGATCGCTGCTTCTGAAAATCTGACAGATCTGTCTCTGATCTTCAAAGCAAACATTTAACAATCTTCTACTCTCTAAAATGAGGAGATTTTTTTTCAACAGACACACAGCATCTTAGAAAACATTAAAAAAAGAGCTGGTTCTTACCAAAGGCCCTGTCATTCTAATGATGTGGTACAGTTCATCTCTGTGTACAAGAGGAAGCTTGTTGCGCAGCCATCTGCAGCAGAAAAGTTTATCGCTGGTTGTGTCCATTTTTGCAGGATCAATAAAACGTGATGGTTTGTAGAGCTAAGACACAAAGCGTGTCTAAATCTGATGGTCTCCACAAACAAATTCCTCAATGGTTTTGGCACATCTTTAACAAGTTACTAATTATTGCACTTGAGGAGTGTTCAGTGGATTCTCTTCCCACTATGTAAATCTGACATACAGTATATGTAACAACACGGGACAGAGTTCAACTCATGAGTCACTTTTTAAAAACCATAATTTACAGGTTGATGCCAAATGGAAAGATTACACTTAAACATTGGCTGGGAATTGGTTTAAAAGTTAGAGAGTAATGTTTAACATTTGACCTTTTTTTCAACAGTAGTGGTTACCATAGCATTCTAATAACTAGGTCACGGCCTTGACGATATGAATGTTGTTGTTACTAGGCTGTTTCTATACCTGTGTTGCCTTTAAGAGTGTTTCTGACTCAAATAGAATTATTGCACTGTATCTATTAGTAGTCATTATTCACTTTCTAATGTCATAAATCTAAAAGTATAATACAGCCAAAATAGTGAACAATTTCTTAATTGTCAACATAATTGTTAGCATTGTTACAAACTGTGTGCCTTCCTGTAAAACCATGAGCTTTCCTACAATATCGCAATAATAACTGTTCCGTGAGGTTACTACCATGATTATACTGAACCGCAAGACTAATTATGGACGTCCCCAGAAATTGCCCCAATTTTGGCATTTTATGAATGCATACCTAACAATCCGGTGACCTCCCCGCTCCAAGCTCTGCATAGGTCCAGAGCTCCACGGCCTCAGCACACTAGCTGTCGCCCCAGGCTGCCTTGCCCTCGATGCGTCCGGCCATCCTCCCGAATGCTCACGACAGTGAACGGCCTGGCCAAAAGCTCCCTTCCACCGGTATCTGAGCCTAAAGACACCAGCAAGCCAGCTGCTGTCTTGGACCAATACGCTGTCCTCTGCGTTTTTGACGCTCCAGCACCCATAGACCTCCATCCCTGCTAGCACATGCTAGCCACCACGTGGTAGCCCAGGCTAATTCCACCTGCTCTCCTGCCTGCATCAAGCACAGCTATGGAGGTCAAGGCTTCTCCCAAGGAGGGAACCGGATGCTCTCAGGCTCGCCTTTGTCAGTGCGGGAACAAAATCTCAGCCAAAGACAAACACACGGTCTGCTCCGAGTGTCTCGGTATGGAACACGCCCGACTGGTGGTCGAATCCCCTGCCTCGCCATCCCATGGCCCATCGTTGTGACGGACGCCACCAGGTCCCGCTATGAGGACAAGAAGCTTCCCACCTCCAAGGGCATGCCAAGACAAGTTCTCCTAGTTGTCCTGGAGCTAGTGGTGGAAGTGGCGCATCAAAGGAAGGACCGCCCTTTCAGTGGAAAATCTCATGTGGCAGGTGCCTCCACCCTTGACTGCGAGGCTATGGAGAGCCTCGGACTGCTCAGAATGCTGCCAATGGAACTGCTGGTTGCAACCCGCCGCAGCCTCAGCGAAGCCCGCCCGACTGGCCTGGAAAGCCCCCAGCCTCTGCCGCTGCTGCGCCAGTACAGCATTCTCAGAAGAGGGGAAAGGAAAAGACGGTCTGTCCGCTTTCTCCCCCTATAGGCGCAGTGGGTGGAGACACTCAGGGCATGCCTTGCGCTGTTTTGACCAGGCAAATCTGATTAGCTGTTTGTCTCCTTGGCTAATCCCCCACGTCACACTGGGTTGTGGAGGCCATTGCTTTGGCTTACAAGAGTCAGGGTCTGCGGCCGCCTGAGGGTCTGTGTGCACACTCGACTTGAGGTCTTGCCAGTGTCTGTTCAGGACATTTGTGCAGCGACGAGTTGGACCTCCTCCCTCACATTTGTCCAATTTTACATGCTGGACTTTTCTACTGGTATTTGCTCAATAAGCATGTCTGCAATACGGAAGCTGCCATATCCCATAGTGAGACATCTCACAAAATCGTATGAAATAGAACTTTAGGTTAACTATATAACCCCGGTTCTATGAGTAATGTGAGTGAGATGTCTCACCAGACAACCCTTCTTGCTCAAACGAGTCCCTGGTGGATGGACAGTTCTTCCAGCCAAATCAGGGTTTGATGGATTGAAAACAGTGCTTCTGAGGGCTGCAGGGAGTGTGCATCCCATAGTGAGACATCTCACTTATATTACTCATAAAACCGGGGTTATATACATAACCTAAAGTTTTTGCAATTTCCTTGATGTCTATTTCAAAAGTACTTAAGATGATCGATTCACAATTCAAAAGCTGTTGTATTTCTTGGGGGACGACAAACAGACAAACAGTTAGGTTGTAGGTTACATATTAAAGTAAGATGTTAGATGGTAGATGCTGTTAGCGATAAACCAAGGTTTATTTGCTCACTGAACAGGGAAATGAAATAAACACAAAAGAAACATCAAGCTGTTTTTGCATTTGCATCTAAAAGATAAAAATAAGAAGTATGACTCATCTTAATGAGCTAGTTTCCACGAAATTGCACAAAAAGTGACTAAAACATTTAGAGAAGACACAGCTTTACTTAATATGTTTGAATAATTAGGCTTGATGAAATTTTAATGGATTTGGTTTTTAAAAATGACAGAAGATGAGAGTGGCACTGTGGAATAACACAGCCTGTCACATCTGATGACACTCTAAGCTGTATCATGTGGCTCCAGCATCTGACCTTTTCCTCTGGCAACATTATCAATAATTGCTTTTTTAAGATTCAATCCACAGATTTATTCAAAATAAATCAAGTGACAGGTTCCTTTTTCGGAATTGTTACCACTACCGACATGGACATGTTTCCTGACCTCCTGGTCTGGTGGTTATTGTGTTTGTATGTTGTTATCTATCATCAGTGTGCATGCAGGGCCCTGATTGGGTAGAATATGCTGCACATGGTAACCAAGAGGCAGCTGGCCACTGCTTCCTGACTGAGTCGTTTTTATAAAATGGATACACAAGGATAAAAAGACAGTAGGACCTGGCAGAACAATAATCATAGAACCTGAAAAAAAACTTTATAGTGCTTCCTTTTTCAAGCCTCCCAGCATGTTCCAATGTTTCGGGTATATTACATAAGATATTCACAGGACAAACTTGTGCAACTGGTGGCTCGGGAGCCACATGAGGCTCTAAGTCAAATTTTGTGAGGCCCACAAAGTTAATATCACAGAAAACACAAACAGCGAAAAATATGCAAAATGATTCCAAAAAACATTACATAAAAAATATTACAAAAAATGAAAATAAAATTGCATGAAGGGACAACAAAAATACAAAAAATGGCTCCAAATACGCAAAAGGATGGCAAAAATAAAAAAAATTGACAGCAATATTAAAAAAAAAAAAATAAATACAGAAAATGACTACAAAAATACAGAAAAATATGCAAAATGATAACAAAAACACAGAAATGTATCCAAAAACACAAAATGACAACAAAAATAACTTACAAAACATGACAATGAATGTTAATAAAGTGGCCAGTTGTTTTTTTTAACCCCATCCCCCCCCGCCCCCATCGTTACTACTGACTGAAAATGCAAAAGTTGAAGTCATTCATTGTTTATGAAATGTAGATTAACAGAGCAGTCAAGCACACAGTCTGTCCACAAGAACACGATCTTTGAAAAAGTATTATGGTATTACAGTAAATTATTAATCCAGAGGAAAAACTGTCATGATCTCACTTAAGCACAGATGAAAGGAAAGACGATGTTCTCAGACGATTTTTCACCTAATGAAGTGGAAAACCGGAAAGATATAAAGTAATTTAAAACTATTCAGTGGTAATTATACACCAGTCTAGCTAAACAACAATAACGGTTTCCCTCTCTTTAGCAGGAGTTTGCTCTGCTTTGGTCTCCCACATTTGTGCTTTTTGGTTTTCAAAGCATTGCAAATACACACATTATGATCATGTCATCCTCAAAAGACTTGCTGTGTTTCAACATTTATTGTATTTTATTACTATTCATATTTGTGTGTATAATATTGTAATTAGGGATGCTTCGAAACAGATGCTGCGCTGATAATTCTTTTTGCACATGTAAATTGAGGTTTAATTGTTTGTGGATGGAATAACTTGCCTATTTCTGCTGTTGTAATTATTATTGTCGTTTTAAACTATTATTCTAATATCATTTAACATGTTCTAAATATACTCATACTTGAGAACCGGTTCCCAATACCCATTGCTTTGAGTGGTGGCCCATTCTAGCATGAAAAGGATATTTATATTCATATCAAGGTATGTGGTATCAAGGAGAAAAGAAATGATAATGTTCCAATTCATTACATTTTGCCAAATACTTTTATTTGTGTGTGGTAGAAGTATCGGTATGAGTACTCGGGATCGGCAAGCACGCAAATCCAAGTATTGATATCCATTGTTTTTAAATAATATTAATTTATTTAACTATCTTAGTCACGCAGATGTTGGTTCCACCAGATGTCAAATGTTTAAAAAAACAGTGGAAAAACAATAGATTTGATCTTGTCTCATTATCTGAGGCTGTTACAGATTTAAAGCAACATGTTATGAATCCCTGCACTGTGTTTTGTAATATCAATATATGTTTCATTCAGTTGTGCAGCAACATTTACTGCTTGGTAAACAGAACAATGGCAATTTGTGTTGCAGGGTTTCAGTTTTGTGTATCATGCATGCTCAGTGTGTAGCATGCACTAGGGATAGATTTATGAATCGTGGGTTCAGTGCTAATGAGCGCTCCTCACAATATCCTTGAAATGTGGATTGCTCTTGTCGTACCCTGTGGCTGCTTCTACATCAGGAAGCATCACATTTTCTAAATCTTCAGAGAGAGAAAAACAAATGCTACAACAGTGGTTCTCAACCTTTTCAGCCCGCGACCCCCAAAATAAAGGTGCCAGAGATCGGGGACCCCACTGTACCTGAAGGTAGTTGAACACAGACATTAACATTGAATAACAGTCATGTGGATATATGGTCATCTTAAAGATGTAAATTCTTCTTTGAATTAGGAATAAAATGGGTTAAAAATGACCAAAAATGGTAGAAAAGGTGTTGAAATGGGATTTTAAAAACTCGCAGAAATAGGTAAAAGATTGGTTTCATTATTGGAACAATTAGTTTAAACTGGCAAATATTGGTCATGATTGTGGTTAAATTGGCCAAAATTAGAATGAATTATAGTGAAAAGAAGTTTAAAAATGACAATAATGGGTCAACAAATGCAACATTGGGTGGAAAAGTGGTGTACAGGCTTTAGAAGTCCTGAAAACGTCTTGAAAGTGGAAAACATTTGCAGAAAAGGTATTGAAATTTGATAGAGAACTGGCAGAAATGGGAGTAATGTCACAAAAATGCATTAAAAGGAGCCAAAATATGGTTAAAATATGGCAAAAGAAGTTGCAGGAAAAAGGTAAAAATAAGCAAAAATGGGATCAAATTGATTCATAGTTTCTCAAAGGCATCTGGCAAAATTTATAAATTCAACTAACATTTGGATTTTGTTGCTGCTGGTGTGAAGTAGTAAATTGTATATTTAGGCTCAAAATCGGTCCCCTCCTGTTATGTCTGAAATACACACCTTCCCTCCAGTGAATAGATGACTGGTCTAAACTCAAAATTCAGATCAGGCCTGGATTGATTAAACAGGAGTAGAATTAAGACCCACAGCTGTGGCCTTGGGGTCGGTGGCAAAATGCCGGATTTCTAATGCCATCCGATTAATCAGAACTAAATCAAACTGGCTAATTCATTGCTCTGATAGAAAGGCTCAGCAAATGTCTATTTATAGAACAGGGATTTTGCATTCAACTGGCAGCGAGGACAGGTTCATAAATATACTCATTGAATAGTTAAATTAACGCAGCTTTCAGGTATTCAAACTCTGTTAGTTCACGTCACACTCAACTGTGGAATACATTTATTCTCACAAGAATTAAAGCCTACACAAATACAGAAATAGGTTTTTCATCACAGGTCTGTACAAAAAAAATGTGAGGTTTGCAGCATGGAGACATATTTCCTTCTTGTGTATAAACATTTATACTGTACATACATATTGACATTTTGCAGTGGAATTTTGCAGCAGGATATTATTGTTTTTTTTTTAAGAGGTTTCAAATCCTGCTGCTTTTAGAAGATCATGTAAAAATAGAGATGTTCTGTTAAGGTCTTGATGAGTTTGATATACTGTATATATGAAATATACCATATACAATTTGAATCACATATGAGGCAATGAGGTGAAAAACCAAAGCTAACTTCTATATCAATTAATATTGTAGACCAATTGATTAATTCCCAAGACTGGGCAGTTTTTTTCTCTCTTAAAATTAAATATTTTACATCGTTGGCATCACCAGATATTTCAGAGTTTCAAGTACAAATTTCACAAATAGTTTTTCCGATGACAAGTTATAAACTTACCAGTATCAAATAAAAACATGCACTACAGACGATACTATACCCATCTAATATTTGTCATAAATTAACTTTGTTGTACCAACATCAGCAAGTATAACAGATTCCAGCAAGTCCATTTTGTCTTCTTTTTTGAAATAACATCTTAAGATTTTAATTTATTCAGACAGGAAATTAACTTTGAAGTTTACTTTGATCATCTACTGATTACTTTGATGTGTCCCTATGAGTTCTTTCATAAGGAAAGCATCAAAGCATCTACTGATTGCTTTGATGTGTCCCAACAAGTTCTTTCATAAGGAAAGCATCAAAGCATCTACTGATTGCTTTGATGTGTCCCAACAAGTTATTTAATAAGGAAAGCATCAAAGCATCTACTGATTGCTTTGATGTGTCCCTATGAGTTCTTCCTGAGAGAAGTCACAAAGTAAATTTCAAATTACATTTCCATAAAAAAGTTGTCTGAATGATCTAAATCTTAACATATTATTTCAAAAAAGAAGACAAAATGAACTTGCTGAAATATATTATACTTGCATATTAGGTATAACAGAATCTGTTTAAGAGCTGACTGTGTGTTTACTGGGAACATATTACTGTTACAAAGGAAACAATGTCTAAATGCATACAACAAAACCCTGTTTGAGATCCCAGCAAGTTTGAACAACAATACACAATTACCAAGTAAAGCTAATGTGTGCACTGTAATTACAGGGGCATCACAACAGGAAATCACACATTTATAGAAGTGATTAAATATTTCATTACTGGACCACCTGTGATTCACAGGAGGTGTGAAAAGAGAGGCCGTGAATCCCTCTAGGCTTGAACATATCATTCTTCTCAGCAGGTTGTCAGATGAAACAAGAGAATAAGAAGTCTGAAGATTTTTTTTCCTTTTACAGTATACGTATAAAATAGTAATTCTCTGACACAATGCTTCAACCCAGTGCAATTAAAAAAAAAAGTTTTGTTCTGAGGAGCCGACAGTAGAGAGAGAGCTGCAGTAAGAATATGCAGATCTGGTAAAACTGTATTCTGTTTTCTCTGCACAGGCACATAAAAATCACAGCAGGCTTCAAGTTCCCAGGATGTACAGCTTTACACCACACACGCACAGACACACACAGTATTTAGTACGGTGGCCCTGAGAGCTCACAACACAACACAAAATGCCCTGAGAGTTCACAACACAGAATGACAAACGCCACACAACACAAAATGAAAGTGCATATAAATACAAACGCTACAACGCAACCAACAATGGAAGTCAAAATTCACGACAAAAAGTGACGTTGACGTAGGTACAGTACATAAAAAAGTCCAAGAAGAAGATTGAAACCTAAAGTGACATTCGAAGGAATACTGGGAACAAATCCTTTGATTTGTTTTCTTTGTGGATTTTTACTTCCGTTGTTGGTGTTTATCGGGCTGCTTTCGTGTTGTGTTGCAGCCTTGGTCATTCTGTGTTGTGTTGTGAGCTCTCAGGTCATTTAGGGCCTGTGCACCTCTACTACGAAGCTGGATTTTCTCTTATCGCTCTAACTTCCTCCAATTTATTCAGATGCTGGCTAACGTCTTACCGAGCTAAATCACCATGGTAACTTATGCTGAACACCTAACCTGGTCACCGGTTAGGATAGGAAGTGGAAAAGATCTGAGTGACTACAAAAGGCCCGCCTCCTGACCAATCAGTTCTCTTGGAAAATGACCTTCCCATTGTTAGAAGATCCTTGTTGGTGCAGCTGTGTTTTAGGAAAAGAAAGATTATTAATGGATAAATGCAATCCTTTCATTGATCAATAACATCCTGTAGGAAAGATTTACATCTGATTGACTGATCTACATTCAGCTGATGAAGCCTGTGTTGGACACTCTCCGAATCCTGGTCGGATGAACTCATTCATTCTGTTATTCATTTATTCATACATACTGTCAGCCTCAGATAAAACATACTACAGTGAAACGATGTGTTCTCATCCCAATGTGTGAGATAAATTCAGGACTACCTGAATAGAAACACAAAGTGAAACGGATCAGAGCGCTTTCGGTTTATCATCCGATGGATTAATATTGTATAATCTCACGCTTCTATGCATTAACAGTGTCAGCAGCTTCCTGCTTTTTCTGCAGCAACAGTGTTGCTTTTGGTCTGAATTGTGACTTTTAATTCTTCATATTTATAAAAAAAAAAAAATGATTCCTCAATTGTGACGTAAATTGCTCTATAGTTGGTCAGATGTTGCAATCTCCACCCGTCACAGCAGCGTGCATGTAGGCTGTCTGAAATCACCTCGCTTAAGTGAACGTGTTTATATCCTGCTGCGTAGTACACAAACTCTCTGACAAATAATGTTTTGTGAGGTGAAGCCCGCTAACGGAGAGATATCCCAGATATTCTTATCCAGCTTCGTAGTACAGGCCCTTTGTTTTGTGTTGTGAACTTTTAGGGCCACCGTAATTTTGAAAGCAAAAGTGTAATACAATATACATTGCCATTAGATCAACTGTAAAACTAAATGCTTTGGTCATACAATTAATTTCAGGTTCACGTCACACTAATAACAATTAAGGCTTTTGCCTATTCAACAAGTCCAAACAACAACAAAGGTTGAAAAGAGGACAATCAAAATATTTCTTTTTACAAGATTTTTGTATAGAAAAATATGTCTAAACAGAATAAGGTAGTGCCTGGATTTATTACATATTGAGCTGTGGTAAACCAACATAAATAGAATAGAATAGTGAATCTTTTCCTGGATTTTCTACCGTTGCACAATATCCAGCAATAATCTAAAAACACGACATACAAGTTTCATCACGAGTATTGTTGCACTCTCATAACTTTACAAATAAACATCAAGAGACAAATTGTCATTTGAACAATGCTGTCCAGTGACCTGTAAACATTTTCTTTTGTCCAAACAAAAATGTTAGATCCTCCAGTGTTTGTTCTAACCTTCGAGTGGCCCCAAGAGATTTGAAAAAGCTAAAAATTTGCTGAACTCTTCTCTTGCCCTTTCGTTCTTGAAGCAAAAACCACAGCAAGTCAACAACCACAGCAACATAGTGCAAATAAGCTCTCAAGGGCTTAGCATGTGCACATGGAAAAACTTCAAAGGCTGCAGACTGGCTTTGGAGTCTCTGTCAGATGGAATGTTCTGCTTCACTGCTTTGATAGGAATTCAGTGGATGAGAGTTAGACTGGAGTATATACAGAATGGAGGAATATAATAATTTGAGTCAGTGGCGAGGTTTCAGTTGGGTCAACCAGTTCCAGGTTTGCACATACTCAGGGTTAGGATCGAGTCTAGAAGAATGATCACCACCTGTTAACAAATTCAGATCTAATGCATGGTTATTGCATTTGGTCTGAAACGTGTTCAGGTTAATCACCTGCTCAGGCCAAAGTTTGCTGCTAAAAGCTTCAAAACATCCTCCACTCATCCATTTTTCACTTTCTCAAAGAGAGGAAAAAAAAAACTGTAAAATGGAAATGTACTCCATTTAAATAGTTTTACAATCAGAATTCACTTTCAATCTTAATAAATTTCCCAGGCTTTAGTAGAGGAGTTGAAGCAACATCGGAGGCATACAGTGGTAAAATGTTGGGCTGTAGAGAAACAACAAGAAGATAATTAGTCAAATCTCACATTTTAGGAAAATGTTTTTGTTTTCACCAACTATTAAAATATATTCATGTTGGCTGAATAACTTTGATAATTATCATCAATGAGATGAGGGATAATTTGCAATTGCTCAGAGAAAAGCAAACGAGCCACGATAGGCAAAGCAAGGACAAAACTAATCAGATCAAATTAAATAAAGAGGGAGCAAATATGAGAGGAAATAAAAGTGAAACACTGGAAGAGATACGAAAAGCTATTACAAACTAAACGTACGTCAACTTAGCGACAAGTAACGTGGGGTAGGCCAATGTATTTCAATGTGATGTATTTTGTTGTAATATTGTAAGAGTGACTGCCCTCTATGGGTTGAAACCCTGTTATTAAAAATTGAATTTGGCTATTGGCTGAGAATAGAGGTTTGTGACATTTTGGTGGCTTCTTACATCATGGACCACCACTGTTAGCCCCGCCCCTCCAAAAAAACCTAGCACCTGTGGACTCTACAAACTGTGGCGAGTAGGTTGGATTGAGATAATCGTTAATAGAGAGGTATAATGAGTGTTGAAAAGCTAGTTAGCATTGCATAGATTTTATATCATTGACTGGGCGTGCCTTAGCTGCTACAGGAGCCCCGCCCATAATCAAGGCCTTTTCTTTTATTTCCAGCCTAGATGCACACCAGCCAAAACCTCAGGGTTTAGTTACACTTAAAAGTAATATAAGACTGGCATGAAACCATCCGGTGAGACTCTCCATCCTTCTCTGCCAATGGATGTGAGAATCCTGTGTGTCTTGAATATTTTTGCATTGCATTAATATATGTATGTCTTTTCAAGTTATCCAAAATAGGTTTGCTGACCCTCAGCGATGGTAGCGCTAGCAAATTATCCTTAAAGCTTCTCTCTGCTGTTCTATTCTAGAGCTACTCAATTACTCTAGTGCTCAGATCCTGTAGTTATAATTCACATTAAATGCTGTTACAATAATATACAGGGTTGAAAAACTTACATCATTTCTCTATGCCTCTCCTGCTGGTATAATTTATTTAAAAAAATTTAATTTTGTACCAAAAAAAAAAAGTAAAACTAATGCACAAGGACTGCAGAGTTGAATTTAATCATGCTGGATGTTTATTGACTTGGTTGAAACTCGACAGAAAAATCAATCTGGGTTTGTGTCAAGGTTTCGTGGAGCCTAAAGCTTTTAAAGGCTTAACAGACAATTCAGCAGAGCAAAAGGGGGAAAGCTGCATCATTCACTGCAGATTTATTAGCATTGTGTCATGTTTAAAAGCGTTAATGTAGCATTGATTGTTGTTCTGTGGAGGGAAAACAGAAAATATGACTTTTTAAACGCAGGAGCAATCTGAGCAGTTGTTTTTCGTCCTCACTGCCTCGTTGTCTGAAATAATTGGACCATTAGCAGTGTGTGTGCGAAATAAACAAGACTAGAGAGATGTTTGGTCATGACCAACATACCCTTAACTATTTTTTAAAGAATCATGTTTTGCAGATAAAGCTGGATGAGACTGTTTATTTTATTTAAAAAAGGGAGGATTTTATCGACTCATAAGGAAATGATTGTGCCTGCTCAGGCAACCTTTATAAGCCTGGACACAGTAGAACGTGAGTGTTCATATTGTCATCTCCAGGCTTATCTTTAGCAGTGAGTGCAGCATTAGTATTCTAGCAGCTGTGTTGACTCGAATGCACCTTTTATGAGAAAAATGACCTCTTCAAAAAAACAAAAACAAAGACAGAAATCTCATTAATATTTATAGATGACAAGCTTGGGTTTGCTTTGAATTCATAAAACCAAATATAAAACTCAAATATGTTGCTCCTTCCTTGATTTAATCTTTATCAAATAAACAGTAGGAAAAAGTGTTTTCTTCATTTTTGATTTTCAGATTTTAAAAATTGGCATTAAAACCAGTGCTTGGTTTAGTTTAAGTTATAGTCTTTTAATTAAAATGTATTCATCAGGACTATTTAAGTTATAGCCTAAATATATGTAGATGAAAGTGTTATATGTTATTATGTAGTTGCATGTTTTCACTGTATATCTTATCGTATATTTCCTGTAATTTGTATAATTGCTATTCTTTTAGGGCAACAAATTGAACATTCTGTCCAAGGACTACAAATGATAGATAGCCTTTTGGCTAATTCTGGTATATTTTCAGTATTGATTTTAATGTACACTGTCCCTGGTAAATAAACCAATAATTGAAATCTATTGGATCACTTAGCGGCAGTGACGTGCTGTCAGGGTAGGCAGTGCCTACCCAAGGGTGAATTGATATTTTGATTATTTGTTTTAAATATAATATAATTATAAATGATTTATTTTTCCATTTCCAATAGCCGACAGTACCTATAAGTTTGAAAGTGTCCGCATTTTGTGCGTTTCATAGCCCTAATTACTAAACAGCGCAGGGGCGACCGTGGCTCAGGTGGTAGTGGTTCGTCTTCTGATCGAGAGGTTGGGGGTTCGAAATTGCTTTATACAAATAAAGTTGATTTGAATTGAATTAACACTTGCCAGCAGAAACATATGAAATTGTTTGTCATTGGTGGTCTTGATTTGCGACGTGCCTACCCAACCCTAGTGGTCACGGCACGTCACTGCTTAGCGGCTTGTCCTGCCGTCCATGAAACAAAAGTAGTTTTGACTGGGTACCTTCCAAAAGAAAATCTTAGTTCTGTTTGGATTTCGTCTCATGTAAAGATTATATTTTCATTTTTATGAAATGACAAAACTAAATATCAATATGTTTTGATACAGTTTTTGGTTCTCATGTATTTGCCATCATCTCGTTATTGTCAACTAATGAAATGTAGTCGACAAAAAATATGCAGAAAATGTTATAGTCAACTAAAATAACTCTTTAAAACTACCTGATTTTACATAAAACAACTCAATAATCACCTTGGTTTTCTTAATTTTTTTCCGTCCCTCGAAATGATTGTCTCCTTTCTGATGTCAAGGTGTCGTGTCCCCACGATGCATGGAGGCCCGACCCCATGTTGTTTGTCCAACACTCCCTCCACCTCCGGCTCCTGCGCAGTGGTCCTTATCTGACTCGGGTTGGCTCTGAGCACGTTCAGGCTTAGGGTTGGGTGTGCACGGCGGGTCGGGCTGCTGTACCGACATGGTGCGGCGCAGGTGAGTACGTTTGCAAAGGAAGTCTGGTTTTGCCGAGAGCCCGAAAGATCCTTTCCTCAGGACCATCCGCACCGAGGGGGATTTTTTGGGTCTGGCTCGGTGGCCAAACTGAAGAGTGGAGAGGTGCGCTGCGTAGCCTTCACTGAGGAACTGCACATACAGTATCACACACTATAGGTTAGTCCTTACTGCTAGAGGCATTTGAAATAGTATGGATCGCTTCTTAACCCTCCAATTATCCTTGGGGTCAATTTGACCCCAGTCAATGTTTATCATTCAAAAAATAGTTGACTTTTTTTGCTTCATATTTCATGACTTTTCTAATTTGATAGGTACAACTGATTAAGTCAAAAATGAGCATGATGATATTTTTTCAATGTGCTGAATACATATTGCACGCATTGGTGTTCCTCTGGAGTCAATTTCACCCCAAGCTGTTTTAGCTGTGTAAAACGGTGTGTATTGCAATCTTCCCGCTCTCTCTCTTTTTCTGTGTCACTTGAAAATGTCCACTCGGGAAAGGTTTACTGTCAATGATGTTTTGGAACAGCTCTTTCACAGTGAAAGTGACATAGAAAAGAATGTGTCTGAGACAAAAGTCTTTATAGTGAATAACCCCAAATAAGTTACAAAAAAGGAGACAAAAATAAGTTGTTAATGAGAGGAAAGGGGGGTCACTGACATCAATCGATATGATTCATTAATGTTGTCAGTAAATTTGACAAGATTTAGATGAAAACTATTCCAGATAAATTTCATTCTAATTTAAAAGTTTGGCCTGATGATGGTGCTAAAGAACAGGTCAAGGTTTCATTGTCAAGGGGTTATCTATATACTTAACAAATAAAAAAAAGTGCCTGACACAAAAAGAACTTGGTCAACAATTTTCAGAAAATTATTTTTTGGAGACAAATATCCCTCGGGGTCAGATTGACTAAATGTGTTAGTAAAGTTTAAGGATAATATGAGGGTTCAGAAAGATGTAACAGATTAAAATGTGATTACCTGACACTGATTCTGGTATTTCTTTGAAGGTCTGCCAACAATATAAATCTGTGAAGGGCTGAGGCCCAGCATGTTGTAAACAGAGATGTCTTTCATGGAGCCATAAGCAGAGATGATCTTAATATGACACTGTGGAGAGATAAAAGACATGTGTTAGAAATATTCAGGTGTTATTCTCAAGGTGATCTCACATAACATCTCTTTGCTGTGAAATGTACAGGTACACATCAACACATGTCAACAAGTGAGAAAAACAAAGTGTGAAACAATGTGTTCTGTCATCGTTTTACCTCCTGTATGAGGTGCTTGAGGAAGATGGTCTTCTGTCGCAGAGGATCATGAACCAAACCTTCAGAAAAAAAGATCATTCCGTGGGGAAAATTGTGTTGCGATAGCCAAGACACGACGCGCTGTTTCTGCATATCTGGACGGCCTGTGATGTAGATGATCAGATACCCCAAGTCCTGCCAGTGCCTGTGTGTGCAACATCAAAAAAAGACCAACAAAGAGATTCAGTTGATCTGTAGGGGACACACTTAAAGGACACACTTCCTGCTCAATAGCTACACTCTCAAGCCATTTTAATCTCTTACAAAGTCAATTTCTCACATTAAAAGGCAGCCGGCAGTTACCTGACAACGTCAACAGCTCCGGGGCGAACCTTGGGGTCACTGCCCATGATTGACACACTGGCAGCAAAGGAACCATCAATGCTGAAGACCACACACTCCATGTTAGTGGGCAACACAGTCAAATAGCCCTCTGCAGTGGTCTGATCGCCCCTTTGGGATTTGATAAAAAACAAACATTGGCCACGTTTACATAAGAGCTTTAATTCCCCTTTGATTCAGAATAAAAGTTAAATCCTCTTTAAACTGACATTGTAAACACTTAATTGCAAATGAAAATAGTAATTCTAAATTAAACGTAAAACCGAATAAAGTGGCTGGTTTATTCTGATTTTATTCCTGAAATAAATAATTCCTTGATCTTGTGAATGTTTAAGTCCCGCTTTAAGGTAATTGCGGTCGTTCTGCGCATGCTCTTTCTGTCGAGATGATGCGATAGTGACGACATAGTAAAAGATGGACGCCCGGACTCGAGCCAAAATTATTTATTTAATAAGAGCTCTGTAACATGTGCAATGACAAATAAAGTTACCGACCTCCCTTAAAAAACATGGATATAATGAAAAGAGTGGATGGATGGAAACAGGCTTCATCGGGACACAAAGCCTTGCACCAGACCCACAGAGCTTCACTAAAAGGCCCGCAAATCATTATAAAGTTCTCCTTTCACTCAATGTCCTGTAGAGTGGAGGTAGAGCAGCCATTGCACTAACTGCTGGCTTTGATTGGCCAAAGTAGTCGTCTGCCTCCCTTCTCCTGCTCAGCTGATTAAAGTGAAACCATATGCTATTGTTGTTGTTGTAGCCAAAAAGAAAAGGTTTTCCCGACCTAAAACAAAATTGAATAAAGCCAAATAAACCTGTTTTCCATGAAAATTACCATTAGGAATTACTATTTCCATGTTAACACAAAGCAGAACAATTTAATTCCAAATAATTCAATTTGGAAAAATAAATTCTGAATGAAGAAACATAATGTAACCATGGCCAGTAAGTACTATGGCTGGTGCATATGTTTGCTGCTTTTTGACAGCTGCCCTTCATAAGTGCCTCCACAGCAGGAATATCAAGGAAAATGTAATGCTTTCTGGTTCTCCCTGCGTTTTCACGCCTGTGTTTTCACGCCTGTTGATATAATGCAGCTCTTTGTAAAGGGCATACTGCAGAAGGAAATGCTTACTTGACCACCATTTTAATTGGATACACTCCAAGGCTGAGCCTCTTGCTCTTGGGTATGGTGTATGTGACTCTGCCGCTGCTGTTGGTCACCTCGGTGTCAAAGTGTACCCATCGGCCAGACTGAGGCTGTGTCATCAGCAGGATGTCCACCTGACAAAACCAGGGCAGCTCACTCATTATTCACAGTTGTGTGAGAGAACCCGGGTGTGAGGAATCAAACCATTAGTCACCTTTTCACCAGTCAGAGTCACCATGTCCAAGGGGCCGTACATGAAGCGGCCCACCAGGGTCTGGGGTCCGTCCTCTGTGGCGATTACATCGTTCACTCGATGGTTGGAGGTGACGTTCTGCAGGTCGAGAAATACATCAGACATTTGTGGACTTTTACTGTGCTGTTTTAAACACCATTTTACTAGGGCTGGGACTTTAGTGTGTTAATTGCGATTCATTAATTACAGAAAAATAATGCACTAAAAAATAAAATGTCAAAACAAAATTCATCAGGTTCATCAATTGCTCTGTTTATTTCATGCCACAGATATTCTAACTATTTTTGCACTGCTGAGTTTCCACTTCTCTGGAATGTTCTGTACTAAGTGTTGTTTTTTTATTTTAATACACATTAACAAATTTGTTAATTAATCTAGCTTACTTAAATTTAAGTTTGTGCTTTGTGAACAATGTAATGATGATATTCCTATTACATTATGTTAGCACTCAGTGATGAAAATAATAAACAATTTAGTTGTTTAAGCTCATTTATTATTTTCATTGATTCAGTTATATACCAAAATCCATTTCAATTGGAAAAACATTGCTATTCTTGTCAACTATTGTTATGAGATTAATTTAGATTAATCGAGACTAATTAAAAAGTCTCTAATTAATTAGATAAATTTTTTTTAATCGAGTCCCACCTCTGCTTTTTACACAACTAAGCCAAATTAAATTACAACTTTTCCAAACAACACCAATTTCTGTCATTTACCAAATTTCTTTTTTTATTTGATTTGTTTCTGCATCGACCACCTTTTGCTGTTCAAAGTGTCTGTAATTCCTGACAGACTGTCGTTGGTTGCAGGACTACTTGTTCTCTTTGCTAAATAATAATAATAATAATAATAATAATAATAATAATAATAATAATAATGCAATTTTGTATAGCACTTTTTTGGACACTCAAAGATGCTTTACAGAATTAAGGGATTATTCTTTCACTCCACACTTAGTGGTGGTAAAATACTATTGTAGCCACAGCTGCCCTGGGCCAGACTGACAGAGGCGAGGCTGCCAAAGTGCGCCATCGGCCCCTCCGACCACTACCAACACTCACTCACGCACGACATTCATACTAGGCAATGTGGGTAAAGTGTCTTGCCCAGGGACACAATCACAGATACCACTGAGGTGACTGCCACCCCACTGTGGCACCTGGAATTCTCATCCACCAACTAACCAGGCCCAGACCTGCTTAGCTTCCGAGATCTAACGGGATCGGGCAATGACAGGCTGGTATGGACTAAATAGTCTTTAATGACTGTTCAGAGTTCATTAGTAAATAAATAAATAAATGATGATATCAGTAAGCAATAAATATCAAGTTACAACGTCTGCAGAAATAAGATAAATTGGATGTTTTACAGACAACACTACCAAAGCTGCATTTGTCCTCAAATAAAAAGCCATCTAAAGCCTTTGAGACAAACGATATCAGCAGAATGTCTGAGGCCTTCAAGTGCTTTAATATGCTGCATTTCCAAATGCCCACTTCAATACCTGCTCTGGAGCACCAACTGGGACAACCACTAAAAGTGGATCTATAATTTACAGGCTCTGTTGTTAGTCCGCATTACATTTATATGTCCTCTCTCCCTCATTTTAGTGGAATTTCAACAAATCTTCGCCTTAATCCTTTGGTTTTTATCTTACTGTGTTTTAGTTTGCACTTTAGATGCAATCGTTTTCACGTAAAACGTTGCTTTTGTTAATTTATCCTACCCAATTTTTGCTCGTTATTGCTGTAAAATCCTTGTAAACATTCACAAAATTAACAATACATAAACTAATCAAATTAACACAGTTAAATTTAATGAGTACACCCACAGTAATAGTGTTTTATGAAGCCCCATATTTTTTCTTTTGCTGCGTTTTAGTGGCACAGGTGCGGTAAAACTGTCTGTCGGTGTACTGTTTAATTCAGTTTGCATATTTTCAATGAGAACGCAGAAGTATTTTTCTATTTATTGTATTTTTAACACATTCTGAATGGATGTATGGATGACAATTTGTTCACAGACATTGATAAAGTCATAACGTCCGTTGTTCTCATGTATCAGCTAATAATGACATATGTAAAATATCTTTTCGAGAGATCTAACAAGATTAAATTAAACCATGTGAAGTGTGGATACATTATTATAGCTGTAAGTTGTATGAGTGAGATGGGAGCTTGACGTTCTGAAAAATAGATTTGTGTATGCTGCAGGGCTTTAAAGCGCCAAGCAATTAAATGTGCCTGCCTGCTTTACTGCTTCAAGGTGAATGTGTGGGAATATTAAACATGGACCACTCATGCATTCAGAGAACATCCACTACTCCAGCAGTTAATGATAACCGTGTACTCACAGCAGCAGCCTCAGATACTCCCTGCTTCATTTGTAATAATAAAAATCCTGAGAAATAACACATTTTCAAATGTATTGAACTAACAGGGAACAATGAACACCATATTGCATAAAAAATCAAATATTAAATTAAACTAATTACCTACATTAAAAAAAACTAATGTGATAGTGCAGTAGTCAAAAACACAGGAAATAACTAAACATTGTTTGCAATAAGAGCTAAAAAGCTCAAGGAAACAAAAAAGGAAAATGTTTTTTCAAGTCAGTTCTGCTCCATTTCACATGCCTACGTAAAATCATTTTTTTGCACTTTAGTTCCACTAATTTAATGTGCTTTTAATAGCTGCTACATTTTTTAGGCTTCTCATTATTACTTTACTTGTGTGTAGCTGTTTTGTTTAGTGTTAATGATTTTTTTTGTCAATGAAGAAAGGTCTTCCTGTTTGTCGCACCCCACCTGTTGTACCTCCATTCCCCACCAGGAGGAACACCACACACTTTGAGAAGCACTGAGTCAGAAGAAGAAGATGAGCCTAAATATGTAGCGTCTTACTTTTACTGTTTTTTTAAAAATGTGAAAGGCCCAATTTCAACACTGACACAGGCAAGTGTGTTAGTTTGATCATGTGCACACATGGAAAGCAAATGAGAAAGTAGATAAAAATGAACCCTGAAAATGTTATCATTTTTATGTCTTCTTTTAAAGAAGGGGTGTCAAACTCATTTTAGTTCAGGGGCCAAATATGGACCAGCGTCTGCTTAAGTGGGCCACAGATTTTAGGCGGTAAAATGAAAATTCAACATTATCGTGCCTTGGTTTGCGCTTCCGCATATAAATGAGAAATAAATGATAAAGTATATGTGAGTATATCAGTCCCTGCAGGATCTTCACTTAAATGTACCTAATTTTGGGAATTTGGGGAAATTTCATGGAACAATTTAAGGAAAATTTTCCAGATTTTGGGAATTTGGGGAAATTTTGTGGAAGAATTTAAGGAAAATTTGCCAGATTTCAGATTAAAAATGACTGCCTTCATGTGTTATAAGAACTGGAAAACTGAGCTCTGCAAATATTGTGGATTTTAATTGATTTTTTTATTTTTATTTGGAGGGGCTGATATATCTCCTAATGAATAAGTTGGTAATTTACAAAATGTGTTGTGTTTTTTCATCATTTTTACTTTTGTGAGCGGGACAAATTTGATGCTCTAAAGGTCTTCAGACCTTGAGTTTGACACGCGTGCTTTAAAGCATCTATAAGTTAAAAAATTAATTCTGTTCATGAGTGGGTGCAAGCTTGTTTATTAACAATAAAAGTAAATCTAATTATTATTCCTGTTTGTAGGTCAAAATGAGCAATATATGCCAGGAGGAAAAATGTTATTCTTGCCCCTGAAGTTGTGAGTATTAAACAGGATTAGTAAGGTAAATACAAAGGTAAATTTAGAGAAAATGAATACTTCAGTACCCTTAGTTTGACATGTGTTCTTCTTCTAAGCCATTTTTCGCGTGGGCTGGAGGGAGAGAAGGAAGCCGAGTCCAAGTTGTCTGTTTTCTGGGTCTTCACGCAGTCGCATCGCATCAGCTGTCAGAACACACAAACACAAACCAGTGTTTAAAATTCAACTTGACTCCAGGTTAAGGGCATCTCTGCAAGTGAATAATGAGAAAGATTAATCGTCTGGATCTTTTGAAACTAAATCTTCATTTACATTCCAGAATCATTAATCACAGATTATTGAAAGGCGCGTGTGGCAAGAGCCACAAAGTACAGATTAAAGGCAGAGGGGGAATTGAAAGCACTTGTAGAAAATTACTTCTTGTGACTTGAAAGAGAACCTGCATAGAGTTTGAGAACCAATTAGTGGATTGTTTGGGCTTTGAGAAGCTTTTTGTTTCGCAGTGGTAATAAATCATTTGACTATGTGAAGATGTACTGCGATGTGAGCTTGGAATAATCTATTTTTAACTATTATTGCACTGTACTTTAACTGCTCATCTGACTTGTGGCTAAGACCCTTTGCTGCTAATGTAAATACATTGTAAATGACAAACTATAAGTGTGATATAATGTTGAATGCTCGCTGAAAAACAGCAATATAACCAGGTGTGAATGAACAAAAAGAACTCCAGTAAAACATATTTGATCTAAAGTAGGAGTTTAAATCAACAATGTTAAAGTAAGTTACATTAGCTTAAAAATGTATTTTAAAGGCCATTTGATCCATCATGGTCTTTATTAGGGCTGGGCAATATGGACCAAAATATTTTTTCACAAAATGGCGATATACAATAAAAATCTTGATAATTTTATTTCAAATGAAGTCTGACCAGAAAGACAATTCTAGGTTAAAGTTGCTGATGCTGAATGCCACAGAGACACATTTATTAACAAACAGCTGCAAAAAATTTTCTCCTATAAGGGACAGCATGTGTGAGTGAGTTCTGTCGTGTGGATTGTTTGGGGAAAGGTCTGGGTTAGGACTCACACAGTGGATTATCTAACTGAGCCTTTCAGTGAAAGCAGCAACTCCTAGTATTTTAAAACTAAATAAGCTATAAAATATATATACAGTATACACTGTATTGATATAGGTGATCATGTAATTTTCTATATCACCAAAATAGAAAACTTGTTATAACTTGAATATTAATATATACACCCAGCTCTAGTCTTTATCAACATTAAAATCACTTTTCAGGGACGGAAAGGTATCATTTTGTGTCAGAATAATGTGATGCAAACCTTTTGGTTAAGTCTCTGGATCACATTCATTTGTATGACTTACTAATAATGAATAAAGAAGACCTAATTGTGCAGAACAAACAATCTGAGATCCAAACAGAACAGATGGCAGCCATAACTGAATTTTAATTAGAGTATATTAAAGTCACTGTGGATTTAAAAAGTATGATTAAGAAAAGCAGCTTTTATTAGTAATAACTCAATATGATGAATGACAGGAGTATGACAGAGGCTGGGTCTTGATGTGTGATCTGAATACTAAAAAAAACCCTCAGGTTTAGAGTGGCTGCTGACGTCGTGTTGATGCTGACCTTGCTGTCTTAGATTATTCTAGAACTCAATCAAACAGTCGTGGTATTAATCCACCAAGGTTAAACTGAAATAGAAAAAGTATTTCTATTCACCAAATGTAGTGTATTCAGCAATAAATCCCCATCGTGACTTTGCACAAAAGGACTCAGCCAGTGAAATGTCGGAGAAAATCTTTCAAATATTATTATCATGTTGGCTTATTGTGTGGGAAAACATCAAAAACCCATTTTTTTATTTTTTTATGATAATCCAGAAGATATACTTCACTGTGGACAGTGTTAATTTTATCAGTTTATTACCCTTTCTCATAGCTTGGAGCTTTTAATTAAAAATCATTTCTTAATTATGGCACTTAAAAAACTGATCTGATCAGCCGTTTCACAAGCTGAGTGGAAAGCCTGTTCAAATTTGTGTCGAGTCGCTGTGCTGTGAAGCTAATGTGTTACGTGGGGCTGACACTTCTGCTCCAAAGATCAGTTGTGAAGGTGAAAATCTGAATGCTAATCGTGCAGCAGGTTGCTGATGGGCTGCTTTAAAAGAGAAAAGTGTGCTGCTTTTGTAGCACTGTGTCAGGATTAAACTCATAACGCAGTCCCAGCAATGCAAGAAGACGTGGATGATATTTATGTGGACAACAGACAATGACTGGTCATCAATATCTATTTACTGGGTTAATGCCTTTGTACTTGTCTCCACCTGTTGTTAGACATACGCATTTTTCAGCTTTTTCACCTTTTTCTGCACTGTTGGCTGATCTGACGCTTCAAAACTCTCAGAGCACAATGTGTCACTGTTGGAATAAATAAGTATAGTACGTGGTTTGATAGATACCGATATTAGTATTGGTGCATGACTATTCAATTGAGTTTCCAAACTAGACCTGTCAAAGTTCAGGGGCCAAATATGGACCAGTTTGATCTCAAGTGGGCCGCAAATTATAGGCGGGAAAACAAGAGATTTCAACAATAATATGCCCTGGACTGCAATATTTACAATCAAATTAGTTGTAATTTAATTTACATGTTGATTCATAAGTCATTTAATTTTTTTATTTTCTCCTATGGGCCAAATTGAATGCTCTAATGGGCCAGAATTGGCCACCGGGCCTTGAGCTTGACACGTGTTGTATACAGACAATAGGAGCAAGTGTGATCATGTCGGTCTCCATGCGTTAGCTGTGTAATAAACTGGCAGATATTCTGCCTTGTGCCCTAACAAAGCTGGGATATGCACAAGATAAAGTAGTGGATGCATATTAAGCAAAATTCAAGAATGGGTTTTGTACCTGGCGGAGAATAAAAGCTGCCACATCAGTGGATTCCCAGTAGGACGCATGGAAGAGGTGTGGGAGAGCCACAGTGGGGAATGCAGTCAGTACATCAGGGCAGTACAGGGCGTAGTCCAGCCTCTTGGAGCCCCACCAGGTACTGGAAACTGACCCCAAACTCTTTCAGTCAGCAGTTTACACAGTAGATATCATATGTGTAAAAAAAATAAAATAAAAATATTTTTTGTAATTATTGGAGTAAATTGCCACAATTGTTTCCACTGTATGTTATATGAAAAGGTTGTGCAAGGTAACCATTAAAATATCGGATATATAATAAAAATAAAACAAACAAAAGTTGCTTTTAAAACCAACAACAGCAAAAGTTTCAAAATAAGAAAATATCTTAAAACAAACTGAGATAAATCGAATGATTATACACTGCCAAACAAACATACTGTACTTTTGTTAGAGAAAAAGTGTTAACTAAGAGTTTGAGGGAATCAAATCAATCAATAAATCTGTATTTACTTATTTATTTAGCGCACTTCAACTAAATTAACAGTAACAGAAAGTGCTACATAAGCAAACTCAGTCTCATCAGTCTGGCAGAGCGCAGGTTAAACATACAGTATTTCTATAGAGGGAGAATACAATGCACAGTATTTCAGTGGAACGATAAATGCTGCTTTGATACATATAATTTGTTGCAGCAGCTTGGTTCGTTGTACTCAAGAATTTTCATACTTTTATCATTATAAAAACAAAACAATAATTTGTTATACAAGACAGCTAACAAGTAATATATTGCATAAGACACTCTTGTCAACATTTGAATGTAAATGTTGTCTGTCATAAAAGAAAAAAGCCAATTGGGTTACAATGTTGTCTGGAATGGGTAAATGGATAAAGTGCCCCATAATGAATTGATAAACCTAATTATTAGATTATTATGTGATCTGTAATTTGTATCCGCGAGTACCACTTCTACTGATTAGTATTGTGTAACTGGTCATAAAAACCCTGATTAAAGTCCCTTTTAAAAAGCTCCTGAGTGTTGTAAATGCTCTACTTGAAATAAACCAGAATTTACAGTCACAAAATTTAAAGTAGAAATATATCTAATACTATCAGTTCAGAAATGTGGTTTTATCCTTTGCCATTTTTTGTGAATCTTTCCCTGAATTTCAATAAACCTAAAATATCAATAATGTAAAAAACCATTGACCAACAATGTCAAAGCTTAGGGAGCCACATCGGCCCAATTTCAGCTGAATGGGACCAATGAAAGATGACAGCATGACCTCTCTGACTCTACTTACTGTTAGCGATGGTGTTTCCCAGCTGGCCCATGGAGCAAATCGACATTTCACTCTCCACGCTGGTCACGCTGGCTCTGCGAATGCCCTCGTCTCCCCCGTCTTTCTCAGTCCGTCCGTCAGGGGAGGATTGTGGGGAAGATGCTGAGCCTCCATGAGATTGTTCCCCTTCCAGAAACACTTTTGGATGGCTTTGGATACTCTCAGCTGGGGATGGAGGGTTGGAAAGAAAAGAAATGATGGACAAGATGAAAGATTCAATTTGCAGGGGGGGAGTCAAAAGTTTTCATTACAGTTTTCCTAAATTAATTCGAAAAAATACAATTCTTAATATACTGTACATAATATTAAAACATTTTCAGTGACTGTACAAAGTCAGTTAGTTCTACCTCAGGTGTGTAGTATACGTTTTTAGTGAAATGGTACCAAACTTTTGAGACTTTAGGTTGGTTCTTCTATTGCGTAATTCTTCTTCGCAATGTAAATGGTGACATTAACACTGCACCCAGCAGTTCTTGTATGGTACTACAGCAAAAGTTAGACGGAAAGTGGGGGCCAGCCTGATTTTATCATGAATTTACAACATTGAACGACTGATCAACGCACATTTTTTATCAATTATGTTATTAATAATGTTTGCATAATTGTAAATGTTACACACACATTGTGGTTGGCGTGAATCGAGAATGTCAAACACTGCTTATGGGTCAAATATGAGCTCACTACTCTGAGTTAATACTGTAAAATGCCTAATACTAGAATAGTTAACCGCCTACAGGACAAGAATAAATTAAGACTATAAAACACGTTATTTGCATATTTTATGCTCAACATAAAACAGATTATTCATTGATTTTGTCTTTGTAACTAAAGACTGCC
Organism: Gouania willdenowi; assembly: GCF_900634775.1. Taxonomy (NCBI): domain Eukaryota; kingdom Metazoa; phylum Chordata; class Actinopteri; order Blenniiformes; family Gobiesocidae; genus Gouania; species Gouania willdenowi. The sequence goes on along the minus strand of NC_041056.1, from coordinate 11,251,617 downwards.
TACAGTGTTTGCCTGTGGATGGGAAGTGAAATACATTATTTTCCTGCAGGAAAGCCTCCACGCTGCTTTTTTCCTATTGGTTCTCTGATAATAGTTCATGAGATGGTGAAAATGTTCCCTGTGGAGCCTTTTTTTTTTTTTTAACAAGACATCCTAGATCCACCTATTATTCAGTTACTATATTATTTCATCTATAATTTACTCATGGAAGGGGAAAGTGTCTGCTAGCTCACCTTAAAAGCACATTTATCTTTAATAATGCAAACCATTTTGAGGGCAAAGGGTGATTCGAGCTGAATAGTGACAAGAAGCAGAAACGCAGAGGAAAAATGAATGGAAACTTAAAATGCTTTTTCAATTAAACTCTACTGAGGGCTCATTATCCTCTTCACTGGGTGCAGTTTATTTTTTTTAGAAGGATTAGGAAGATGTGAAGGCTCACTTGTTGCATTTATCCAACCATTATCCTCACAGCAGCATTGATACAGAAAGCTGACCTCACTGGTGACCCACGAGGCGATCTATGTTCAACAAAACCACCCAAGGAAATGTAATCTGTCCATTTGTATGGATGTCAGAAACAAGTGGCCTCACTTTGCTTAAACATTGTTTACATGTCCTATTTACTGTAGTACGAGTCATTGCGGGGCATTAAGTGATTGAAATAGATGAAGAGAGCTGAAGTATAACCTTTATATTTTAAATAACATTATTGCAGGTTGCCAGTCTTTTTTGAATGGTGACCCCCTTCTTATATCACTAATTTAATAACAAATACAGAGTGGACAGAAATAGTGCACAAAGTAACAAGATGCACCAGCTAAGAAATGCTTATAATGTATTTTTTTTGTATTTCTATTTCTTTATACAGCATTTTATTTGAACTAGATTTATATTTGAGAAAGTAAAAGTATAGAATACAGTTGTTTAAGATTGTTTGTGTTTTCATTTGAAAAATAATATTTAAAAAAATAAAATAAAATTATATATATATATATATATATATATATATATATATATATATAGTAATTATTTTAACAGATTCCAGGTGACCCCATTTAAATTTAAGGCGATACCACATGAGGTCAATACCCCAGGTTGAAAAACACTATTATTGTTTTCCGCACCATCCAAACACAAATACTGGCCTGTCCCATGATAACTAGACATCTGCGCATGCATAATGTGGAACCTTTAATCCAAAACAACGGTTATCATTCATTAGACATCTGCTTGTTGTAAATTGGGTGCGTTTGTTATAAATAGCTCCGACCTTCTGTTACAACCACATGTTATGTGCTTGTTTCTCAAGGGTCTGCATCCATAGCAGAATACAGAGCAGACCAAGGTTGGGACCAATTACAATTGGTAATTAATTCCAATTATGACAAAATTGTAATAAAAAAAAATGCTATTGTAATCGTAATTGAATTGTATATTAGTTTAGTTTAGTTGCTTGGTTAGTGCTAATGCTAGGCTAGTGCTAACAGTATGTTAATGCTAATGCTAGGCTAATGCTATGTTAATGCTAACATTAGGCTAATGGTAACATTAGATTAATGCTAAAGCTAGTTAATGTTATGTTATGCTAATACTATGTTATACGATGCTAGCTAATGTTAAAGGTAGCTAATGCTATACTAGCTAATGTTAATGCTAGCTAATGCTATGCTGACACTAGCTAATGTTAATGCTAGCTAATGCTAACATTAAACTAATACTAACTTTAAATTAATGCTAAAAGCTCGTTAATGTTATACTATGCTATTCAAACGTTAATGCAAGGTTATTGCTCGTTAATGCTATGTTAATGTGATGCAAATGTTATACTATGTTAACGCGATGCTAGCTAATGCTAATGGTAGCTAATGCTATACTATCTAATGTTAACGCTAGCTAATGCTAACATTAAGCTAATACTAACGTTAGATTAATGCTAAAACCTAGTTAATGCTACGCTATGCTATTCGAACGTCAATGCTAGGTTATTGCTAGTTAATGCTATGTTAATGCGATGCAGATGTTATACTAATACTATGTTAATACGATGCTAGCTAATGCTAATGGTAGCTAATGTTATACTGGCTAATGTTAATGCTAGCTAATTCTATGCTGATACTCGCTAATAGTAATTCAAGCTAAAGTTAATGCTAGCTAATGCTAATTTAATAGCTAGCTAATTCTAATGCTAGCTCATGCTAAGCTCAAACAGTGTGACACAGGCCACATTTTCATCAGGAAATGCAAATATTGTAGTTGCCTTTGTAATTGTAATTGGCATGTAAATTAAATAAAAACCATAATTTGCAATTTAATTAAATGCAAACCTGGGGAACCATGTGACAGTTCCATGCCTTACACATATGTAGTTCATCATTAAGATATGTTTCATATCAAGTTTACCCACTACCAGTCAGTTCTCGTGAGGATCGTTTTACCATTTAAAAAGAAATCAAAATCAAGCTCAATACAGAAGAAAGGCTCAGACGTCCACACCAAAAATATCAATACCAATATTTTCACGGATAAGAAAGCCCAACAACGTAACTGAGAGATGAAAAACAAATTGGATGATGGATAATATTTGTTGTGTATTTTACAGCTGATTTAAGACATGAGTCAAAACAGACCCGTTATCATAAGAGATGCTAACAGGAAGCTAACACAAGAGGAAAGATAAGTTCTATAGGGCTATTTCTTTCAAACTCAGTAATTGTGATTATTTGAATTTGAACTTTAGTAATTTAGGATGTAATTGTAATTGACTTTCAGGGAAAAATAATAATTATAATTTTAATTGCAATTGAGTTGTTATTAAACATTAATAATTGAAGTAAATTCAAATTGTAATTTCAAAATGTAATTGACCCCAACTGTTGAGCCGGCACAGATTTGCCAGAAATATATTATAATTTCTCTTTGGGAAATTAAATTGCATTTTGCTCTTCAGTAAGCATGTGTTGAAGAAAATGATGGAAATTAAACAAAGGTAAATGCTATACAATGAATGAGTATAGAGAAAAAATGCTGACGGTGAACAGTCAGTAAATAACAGCAAAATCCATCTGAATAGTGATGATAACATTTTGTATTAATAGCTGAAGAATATACAGTACGTCTTTGTGTGTGCTAAATAGTGTTTGCAGTTGATTTAGCTATAGTTCCTAGAGCCGCACACGTAGCAATCTGTTATCATTACTGAGACCTGTCCTGAAACCCCACAGAGGAGCCTTATTTTCTCAGTCAGTGAGAGAAAATTGCTCGCCTTTGTCTCCTTTCACAGCACAACGAGCAGGGAGTTGAAGAAAAGGTGAGAGAGGAAGATACAGCGAGATAGAAAACACAGGGAAAAAAAAAAGATGGAGACAGAGCTAAAAACATCAGAGCCACCAGGGTTTCAGTTGAAGGAATAGAACTCACATTTAAATTAGGCTAGAAACGAGATGTTTTCAGTATGCGGCGCATGAAACAGATGATTACTCTGGTAAAAGCACACCTGGGAAGGCAACTCATTCAATAAACTGTGGCCTTGAAGCATGTCGTAATGAAGAATGACATTAACCTTGCTCCATTCTCCTCCATCCTCCCACGCTAAAGGCTCCTTTTTGCTTCCTTTGCATTTACAAATGAGTGCATTCTTTAAAATAAAATTAAAAAAGCTAAAGATACATCACAGCCCACATATGTACTATATAAATATTCCTTTAATAATAATAATATTTCCTTGCATGTATAGAGCAGACAGTGCTTAGGTTTTTGCAGTTTTCTGCAATAACGCCGTAGGAACAAAATCACGTCAAAGAGCAAAAGAAAAGCAAAAGCAACAGCAAAAGAAAAGAAAAAACAGAATTAAATATATAGGCCGCCTCGAGATTTGCGTCAACTACAATGTGTGTAACATATACAATAATGCAAAAACGGTTAGGAACATAATTGTCGCGTCATTTAAAACGTCCATCATCCCGAATACGGGTCAAAATGCATGTTCTCACTCATTCACGCTCTTAAGGGATTACATGTTTCTCAAATACAGCAGCATATCACAAGGTTTTAACCATATAAAACATTCTTAAACACAACCAGCATAGCAAACTATTTTGTTCAACTTGAAGAAAAAAATGGCTACAGATACAAGCCAGCACCTCTCACCTTTAAAGCAATGCCATGTCTTACTGAATCCATATAATTAATCAAAAGTCTCAAAATCTTCCTGGGACATTAAAAAATCCAATGAATCCCAGCATTTATTCCAAAACACAATAAAACTGTTGTAAAAAATAAAATAATATGTAACGTTCTATTTACAAGAAGAAAGCAGCTCCGCCCTTTTTTCTTCATACTTTTTTAGCTCTGTGAGGCTGACCGTGTCATCAAAAATTCTCATTTTTAGATTAATGTTGTAAATTCATTATAAAATCATGCCATGGGGCACTTTCTGCTTAATTTTTGCTGCAGTACCATGCATGAACTGCTGGGGACAGTGTCGCTTTACCATTTATATTGTAAAGAAGAATTGCGCAACAGAAGAACCAAGTCACATCACTCGAGCACCAAAAACTAACTTGTATTTTTTTAAAAACAACAAATTAATTCAGATATATTTTGCACAGTCACTGTGTTTTATGGCACTTAAAATATTTGTATGTTATGTACATTATACTAAGAATTGTATGCAATGCTCCGCCTGCGCAGTCACCCACGCAACCCCCCACGCAAACTCTGCGTATGCATAACAAGCTTTCTTCTTAGCAACTCAAAGCATGGTTAACAACATACTGCAGTCAGAATGATAAAACACTATCAGTAATATAATCACCACTGAAAAATACTGACTGCTACTTACTGTTAGGGGTGATTATATTTCTCCTCAGAGTAAAGCCAGGAATCAATAGAGCAAAGCTCATTCTGAGCAGCGATCTTTGTAACAAAAGCCTTCATTGTGGTGGGTGTTGATGTAAGTCATACCCACAGGAACTTGATTTGATTGGCTCTCCATGCCTTCATAACAACTAATTACTGCATTACAAAGCAGGAAATGGGTGATGTGCGACGCTGTCTCTCCTCTCTGCACCGGTCTATGATTTCTAATTTAATACGTAATGTGACATCACCCAAACCCAATCAATAGAAGAGTTAGGCAGACCAGTAATTAAACCTGTCTGTGTGTGTGCCTTTACTCTCCACCCCGTTTGACACACTCATCAGCCCCACAGTCAGTAAACATCACAGTAATGTGAAGCCTGAAACTGTTTAATATACGTTACATTAACGCTCACTGGACTTTATATCTATTTTCTGTCCTGCTTCCTTTGTACATTTCGTGTTTTTCATTATTTTTTATATTTTCCTTTTTTTTTTAAATTCTACTTTATATATTGGCAATTGCTTCTCGTATTTTATTTTATTTATGTACCTGCTATTTTAGCCTCGTTTTTTTCCCCCCACCAATACGCCCAATTAATTCCTTGTATATGTAAATGTACTTGGCTATGAAAAATAATTCTGATTCTGAAGTGGGATTAAGCAGCACATTTTGCAGCTGGCTGAGCATGATTTAATGTTTGGATGGAAAATTGAGTTCTTAGAACAATTTGAGACTGAGTCATGTGATAAAAGCATGGAAAAATTGCAATCCTCCAAATATTGTAGAGTTTAATTGAATTAGTGTATTTAGAAAGGCTGAGATATCTATAACTGAAATATTTGGTAACTTACACATTCATTTATGTTTTTTCTGTCTTTTTTTTAACTTTCTCCTGATAATCTAAAGGGCCGCATTTGGCCCCCAGGCATTGAGTTTAGCACATATGCCATTGAAGATTTTTGGATCATTTAAAATATTTTGGTTAGTAATAGAGCCATCTTTATGAAATTTGACTGCGTTACGTCAGTTTGGTTTCTGAAATACCCCCCCAAATCTAATCAGGATCGGATCCGGATTGCATACTTTATCCCAATTTTTTGAATAAATGGGGGCTCCCATACATTTGGACCTACTGTATTGTTATCAATGGGGACAGAACATTTCTGTCAAGCCTTTAAAGTGTGAATGGTCATGGTTCAATGATCAGGATCACTTATCCTGATAACTGCAAATATCTGGAAAAAAGAATATTTGCAGCTTCGCGGAGGTTTGTGCTCTCTTGTTGAAACATGTTTTTCACGGTATTCTCTAATTTAAGATTTTCATTTAAATATATAAACGTGTGTTACTTAAGTTAATATTGTAATTACAACTACTTAATAATAATAAAAAATAATATATTATATATATATATATATATATATTTACTACATGTCAATAAGTGACTTACATAAAAATTGCCCCCTATTTTTCAAAAAATGATGCCCTACTGTGGCTTTTGGTGCATTATATTAGTGTAATTGTGGCTTTTCTTATGTCTTTTTTGTAGCACTTTTCTTAGCATGATGCATTTTCTCGCCTAGTTTTTGTTTGCATGATGCATTTATGATGAAATCTGGTTTCCATGATAGTGTTGACAAAGAATTGAGCTAATAAAAAAGCCTGACTTTTACAGAAATTCAAGTAATGTTACAGATATTCTTTTGATGCTAAAGGGGTAAGGAATAATTTATGAACATGTTTAAAGCTTTAAAACTTTGAGCATATTGTAATCAAAGTGTTCTGAGTGGACAGTGAAGCTATTCTCCTTCTGGCTCTGTAAAATGACAGTTTTAAATCCAGGAGCGTGACGCTGGACTTCAACCAATCAGAGATCTTTCTACAAACACGTGTGCTCCATGAACTGTTTTTGGCGTTACTATTGGCTACTCTACTGAAGTTGAGGTGCATTCAGGTACCTACGGTAATAAACGTGCAATGACGGACGGCCCAGCAAAAGTCTCCATAACAGCGTTAGATACAACAGCAAATCAAAAGGGAAAAAGGCAGACCAAAGTGGAGAAGCAACAGTTTAAAGCCACAAACCTACTGAGGAGGAACGGATCGCTTTGTGTCCTTGTGGATCCCTGTGACTATGCAGGGTGCGCCCCACACACACCCACACACACACAGGTGTCAGAGAGAGAGTGATAACAAAAGCGTGTAAACCAAGATAAGCTTATTCGAGGTGAATTAATTCTATAGTCTGGAAGCAGAGTGATGGTTTTCAGTCCGCTCAGAGCGACAGTCAGCAGGGATTACAGCCGCCTCCATGAGCTCTATGGAGGGAACGAGCTGACGGCAGCAGCCGCGTTGCTCCGGACAGTAACTACAGAGTTATACCTGCGTTTATGTTATAGTCTCTAAAACACCAGAAAAATCTCCAATAACACAAGATAAAGTCTAGAAATTTGTCACTATTCTATATTGAGAAAAAAGTTGCTAAGAACGTTCAGAAAATATACCAGTAAGAGAGTTTCAGTTTCGGTTTCAAAACGGAGCGGAGAGAGGATTCTACAAACTGCAGCTTTAAGAGTAGAAGGTGGCCAGAAAGAGAGTAGTAGGCACCCGCCGCCTACGCTTCTGGACATCCCTGAATCTTTAATTTTAAACTCTTTCATGAACTTCATTGCATTGAGCTGAAAAGTGGCATGTCAACAGAATTACATTTTCATTTATACCCATTAGAATAAGGTGGTGGGAATAAAAAATTATCTTGTAAAAATCAAGTTCTGCAAAAACTACAGTACATGATTTTAACCTCCAAATAGGATTTTATGAGATAAAAGCTAAACTTGGCTTGCTGTCATAGACCGCTTGGTTTGTTTTTATCATTGTGTCCAGATTCTTTTTTTTCTTTTGTTGCCATATGAAAAAAAAGAGATTTACTCAACATTTGATTCAGAAACAGCTTTAACTTGCTGAGCTATTTGAGCTACAGGAGTTGATTTCTGTTATTGGACTCCATCCAGACCAGCCTTTCCTCTCCACGGGAATCAATAAGCCTTGGTCACACATAACCCTATCATTCTCTCACTGTGATTTGTTCCTTGGATCACTTTTCATCAACGCCAGTCACAACGAGAGGGAATAAACAACAAAAAGCTCTGAGCCAGGCATCCATTACACTGTGGCAATCGACAAAAATTGCTTCAATGCTCTACATCTATGATCTAAGCTGACGAAACCGAACAAAACAGTAAATACTTACCAGTATATACTCAAAAGTTTGACATTTTACTTGACAGATTTGCTTTTAAGTTACACCAAACTGGCGAGGGAAATAAACTCAATCAATGAATATATTTCCTATTTAAATTTATAGCCCCATCTACTCATTTGGGTTCTTCCGTGAAGGCTGTAATCACAAACAAACAGACCATGTCCAACTTTCTCTGTGTGTTGTCATAACGGCTGTCTGCATGGTCTCTGTGCTTCAAAAATGAGCACAATGTGCTTCAAATAAACCAGCGGCTCATTAGGTTCTACCAGCAGAACTCCTTGGGAAATTCCAGCAGCACTGAGACACATCAGGCAGGCTCATTTCTCACATTTAGCGCCTCGTAATCTCAGGATAGCATCAGGCTAAAGGTCATAAAAATGATCTTCACACAGTGTCTCTCCAGTGTAATCTAACAGAGTGGAGTGCTGTATGGAAAAGTGCATAAGTGTGGGCTCCAAAAAGCGACTAGTTATCCCCATTGTGAAAGAAACTGTATTAAAACCAACCGTCCTACCAATGAGCATGGTGCGTCCATCTCCCAGAGGGTAACGTTGGTAGCGTGGCACAGCAAAAGGTGGCAACTTGTGGAAAAGAGGCTGCAGGAGTGGCTCCAGTCTGGAGGCAGAAGGATCCGACGGATAAAACAGGTTGAAAATCTGGGAACAGGCTGGATGAAGCTGGCTCACTGAGGATCAGAGGACACAGAGTGGACCACAGATGAGATAAATACTGGATGACAAATGTTACATTCTTCATTAAAGAAAACAAAAAGGTGATAAAATAACTTCATTTTAAAGTGATTGCTACTGTTCAGAATAATGGCAAAATGGTAAATGGACTTGATTTATATAGCGCTTTATCCCCACACTGAAGCAGTCCCAAAGCGCTTTACATATCAGCTCATTCACCCAATCACTCTCACATTCACACACCAGTGGGACAGGACTGCCATGCAAGGCGCTAGTCGACCACTGGGAGCAACTTAGTGTTCAGTGTCTTGCCCAAGGACACTTCGACACATGGTCAGGTACTGGGATCGAATCCCCAACCTCTCGATCAGAAGACGACCCTCTACCACCTGAGCCACGGTCGCCCTAATGATTAAATACATTCCTTCTATGTAATTATGAGGAAGAAATGCAGCTAATGTAGCATTTGCACAAAAATTCAAACTCTTTGGTGTGAATTAATTGCTAGATGAGAATTGCTATACTCCCTTTGCATTTTTGTCAAATCACATGTACCCTCTTCATATCATGAGTACCTCTCCATATTTCCATTTGCTTTGTCATTTGTGGAACAGCAGGCTCTCCTAAACCTCAAACTGTGTCTCATTTGTTCACAACATTGGTACAAATGTAAAACAACAAGTGAAATTTTAAGTTGTTTTTTTTATTTTTTTAAACAAACTTTTATAAGATTTCCTTTGTAATTTGTAACTAATTATTGTCTCCTATTGTCAGAAGTGTGATACAATGGCCTCTACAGCGTAAAATAATCCGGTTTGAATAAATTACAAGAACATTTAGTATTTTATTAAGCAATAGTACTGTTAGTTTGCAGCAAACTTGTCTAAAAATTAGCCTAAGAAGGAACGAGGAACACTTCCCAATTATTTTCAAATTAATTTTTAAATTTTTCCAACTACCCAGCAATGTGCTCCTGTACCCTTATGGGTACACGTACCTCTGTTTGGGAACCACTGCACTAAACTATTGCCAACAATGTAAAATGTATTTAATGTGATTCTTTAAAAATATTTAGATATTTTTAGTGGGAACTGAGGAGCCAGGACACAAACAAAAAAAAAAATCAATGTCATTCAACAACAAAATGTGTGATGACAAATTGTATTTCACTGAAGTGTTTGTCTTGCTTTTCATATTTTACCATCATGAGACCAAGCCATTCAAAAACAGACAAATAGCAAAAAAAATTACAACGTAGCCCAAGTTCTTTTTCATTTTCTATCAATTTTCATGTTGAACATCCCTAGTTCTTTCTGTGCAGTGTGAATATCAAAAAGATGTGAGAAGATGTGAGTTTATGCATGAATGTGTTACCTTGGACGGACGGCAGCACTGTGCGTCTCATGGCCAACACGAGGCCCAGTGGACACCCGAACAGGAAGCAGTCGGACACCTCAAAATCAAAGCGTCCAGGGTTTATCACCAAACTGGTGCTGCTGCCTCCACGCACCTCCACGCTCTCCTTCATCAAACTGAGCGTTAATGGAAAGAGACAAAGTGAAATTCACATCATTAAAACAGCTAACAGCTGTTTGTGTTCATTTCCTAACGCATTCAAACTTGTGTAAATGACACGAGATTGTGTAAGACCTTATCTCTAGTATTCCTGTTTTATCAGGTTGAATTCTTTGTTGGACTGATTTTTAATTTGCACTATTCTTGGCGATTTTTCACGATATTACGTTGCGCGATTTTCGGATTAATTCTAAATGCCATATCTAAATCCATATCAATTTTTTTTTTTTTTTTAATTAAAAAAGAAAAAGAAATTTAAGTCTTTTCCACTGCAGGATACATTGTAACTGCACAAAGAAGTGCGCTGAAACCTGGGCATGTTGACAAGCTTGTGTTTTTTCAATAAGATCTAAAAGGAAAGTACTAACTTTCTGCATTTATTGTTGTTCTAAGCATAAAGTCAAAGTTGGTTTAAAAGCCACAGGCAGATTTTATGTTATTTTTTTTATTTAAGTTGTTGGCACATGGCATGTTAAAGCTTTGAGTGTAAAATATATTTCATACATAATGTTCTCATGGTGTACAAATTTACATATTAGTTGTTTTTTAAGTCATATATATATATATATATATATAAAAAACAATTGCAATAATCGGCTTACACTTTAATATCGGGATACATCGTATCGTGACCTATGTATCGGGATACGAATCGTATCGTCAGATGCAAGGCAATACACACCCCTACTATCATCTATGATAGCATTTATTCTGGTTTTTTTTTACTGTCTCCTCTTGTTTAATCATGCTGCTGCAACAAGTGGATTTCCCCTCTGGGAATCAACAAATGTGTATTCTATTCTATTCTCAATTAAGTCAAGTTTAAATATAACTTTTGTCTTGCCATTATTCCTATTGTGTTATCAGGTTTCACTGATTTCATGGTTCGCTGGAACATTTTCACAATACAAAAGTCTTCCTCAACCTCACGATTAAATCTCCCCAACACCCTTTAATACTGATACCACAACCACATCACAGGAAATGTCTTGTCAAGTTATTTTAGTCAATTCTATTCTATTTGGACTCCTTAGCATATATCATTAACATGAAGTTTCTTAAATGCTCAACTGAATACTAAAATTAGATTAAGTGCTTTCTTAAAGAATGTCTTAAAAAGAGTGGTACATTAGTTTTTTCTCTACTATATTTTTTTTCTAAATTCCTGTTTTAATAAATAATCTGTCCCTGTACAGTGAGTGGCTATTCTGCTAAACATAGAGTAAGCAGCAGGATTGCCTTATATCTTAATATATTCAATATCAATGCAATGACTCAGAAACACAGTTGATAATAGGATGTTTTATTGTGTTTATTTCTTAAAACTGTGAATGTTTTTTTTTTCCCCTCCTTTAAAGGTAGTTTCAATTATGTCCGTTGTGTTTATATGATTTAGCTCTGTTGGTTAGCTCTGTGTAAACATCCGTAAATCAATTCAAACACATTTTCCTGGGTATGCAGAATGGAAGATAGCAAGAAAATAAATAAATAAATCCTTGCAGTGCTCCCAGACTGGTTTACATTATACAGAAGGCGCTAATGTTTGCCAAGAAAGACCAAATTGACATTTCAACCAGGCATGCGCAAGAATTTGCTGTCAAAAGCCACAGTAACCAAACTCATCTCTGAGCGCCGTATTTACATTGGCTGCCATTTGTGAATTGTGAAGCTGTTTTTAGTATTCAAAGCGCCTTAAGTCAATATGTCTAGTCCACATTGTGTCATTAAGGACTGCTCAAATAGCTCTGATGTACCCATGAAATGGAAACAGTACAAATGCAATATATATGCTTGTAATTACAGTTATGCGGGATGTAAATGTAATACACCGTTTGTTTTGCACACGTTCCCCACTGAAAGAACAGATTTTGGAAAAGGTAAGCTAAGCCGAGCCAAGAGAACTATATACAGTATACCGGGCAAAAAAAGAGCCTCAGTCTTGCTGCAAATTGGTATATTGTTATAGATAACGCTAACTTGATAATAATTATAATAATAATAATGGTTTGGATTTATATAGCACTTTTTTTAAGGAGTCTGAAAGCGAATTACAGAAGTTACAGAAACCATTATTCAGTTACACCAGTCACTCATATCAGTCATACCAGTGGTGGTACAGAAGCATGGCTGCCATTTTGCTCCTACAGCCCACCACCAACACAATTCTTACTAATTGATATGAGGCAATGTGGTTAAAGTGCCTTGCCCAAGGACACAACAACAATGACTTGGATAGAGCAGGATTCAAACCCCCAACCCTTCGGTTATTGGATGATCCACTCTACCATTGAGCCATGGTCGCCCAACGTGACATCTGCATTCTAAGTTGGTTTGATGTTAGACATTCAACAGATATTTGGCTATTTGATATTTGGTAGATATTTGGAGTACTTTGAGTATTTCTAACCTCTTTGGTGGTTGGTTTGATATATTGAGCATTTTCAGCCAAATTTCAATCGAACGCCCAATATCAAACTAACATCACTACAGTTTGGTTTCCGTGTCCGTGCATTCCTTTCAGTTAAATTGTCTTTAAAGTCACAAGCAGTCACATTCCTACACCCATCCATTAAGAAGATCCCAAAGAGGTAGATCACTCCCTTGTTTATTGGATTACTACAAGGCGGCACAATTAAGACCCCCCCAGCATGCTGCTGTAGCACAAGATGTGTTGCAAGGTGGAAGGATTTAGAACTTTCTCAATTAGGTGTACCACTTCAATCTGTGATGGGCTGCAGGACTTTGTATGAAAACCATCTGAACAGCTTAAATCGGTGGACAAAGGTGACTCTCTAAATCTGGTTCAAGGAGTGTAAATCACCAATACTTGAAAGACAGGCACGACAGCTGAGGTGGATCTGCTCTGACCCACACTTTAAGCCAAGTTCAAAACTTGGAGTCGTGCTGGTATTACTTCCTTTAGCACAATCTCATCAAAAGGAGAAATAGACAGTTTTGAAATAAAAATATGGTCTGGAAAAAAACTGACTTCTTTAGATACCTACAGGTCAGGGACTATTTTAATAAGGAGATTAAATCAGTGGAGAAACCTGACGTTAACCTGGCGGACATATTTGTTGACATGTACAAAGGTAAAGAAATAAAGAAATTAGTATCTAAACTTTACTCAATAACTCAATACACAAAGAAGGGCCTTTGGAGGGATTTCTGTTGGCGCAATCTAATAAGATACTTTGTTACCCCAAAAATCAGAGGTGTGCAGGGTGCTCTGACTGGGGGGGGTCTGTGTTGGAGGAAATGAGGGGAGCAGATGGCAGACCACTTTCTCATATTTTGGGATTGCCCGCAGGTTTGACCGTACTGGGCTGAAGTTGCACAAGCAGTTAAAAGTATTTTCAGTGGGGTTATTGACTGTTATTGACATTCCAGCTGGCCTTGCAAATCGGGATAAATACCTAACCCTAACCCGAAGATAACATTAGCGGCCACAATAAAGGCAGTGACTCGAAGGTGGTTACAGCCTGATCCTCCAACACAGACTGACTGGGAAATATTATGGCTAATATTGAAAATATGGAGAGAATTACTTTAGCATTGAACCAGAAGATGGATACATTTTATGTTAATTGGGAAAATGGATACATTTTATGTTAATTGGGAAAATGGATCATGTATGTAACCTTGGAAAGTAATCATTGAGCCATTTATGTACAAGTTCACTTGTATCCCTATTATGTATTACTATGTTTTTATTTTTCCTTTCATAAGGACAAATGGATGACCAAATGTATGTTGTTGTTGCTTTGTCTTGTTTACAAATGTTTACAAAAATAAAGTAAAAAAAAAAAAAAAAAAGAAGATCTCAAAGGGAATCAGGCAGTTTCATGCTGTCTAAAACTAGCAAATTGTTGTATTCATGCTTAGCAGCTAACATCTGCTCTTGCTTTGAAGGAACAATTGGGCATCTTTGGTCTCGGGCTGTACAACAAAGTGCTATGAGTTGATCCTTTTGCTTTCCAGAAACGGTCAATTCTCTTTTTTTTTTATTTATTGCTAAACTTTCCAGTGCTTGAAAACAAAGATACTTCCTATTTCTCTGATGTCTGTCATTTACCGTCCCCAGATTTTGCTTACTGTGATCTTCGATCTGATCCCACAAAGTAACGCGTGGCTGAGGTATCAAATCAGTCTATAATCAGTGAAACTATACTCAGTAAAGCAGGAAAGACTCTGTGAGGTCAGTCTAATGTGAGAAATAATGTGTCTGCAGATTTAATAAGCACTCTGAAGGACTGGGAATACTGAGTGGCAGAAGTTGGGGGCTTGAGAAAGCAAAGGTTAGCTTCTCCTCAGCTAAACTCAGATTTAATCAGGGAGTACAAAGGAACGGTGCGCTGTCATGAACTCTGCAGCACACCTGTGAATTAATGGGACCCCATCTACAGTGACTGTGATGGTGCGTCTAGCGGAACACGTAATTAAATGGAAAAACTGGTTCCTTAGAATGAGGTAACATGGTACTTGTAACTCGTGAGGGCTCTCCATCATTCCTGCTGGACTAAATTCAATGACAGATCTCGTTTTTTCCTCACAAACTGGCTACCATAGACATTAACAGCCAATTTATAGATATAGGTATAGTCAGGCAGGGCAGAGCAGCTGCAAATATTGATAAAGCACGAAGGTGAGACAGGGTGACATCTTCCACGCAAACTTGGACCGGGGCCGACGTGCAACATCTGGTGCGTCATATGAACCCATTAAATACTTGTCTGTGTTGCACGTTGTCTGACTGAAATTGATGAGTGAACTGCTGCAGTATCCGTCTGTGAGCAATTTGGGCCTTTCTTTGTGCAAATTATAGATACATACACGAGAAGCTTCTTGAAATGTAAATGTAACCACTATGTTAGTACTGAGTAGATGAAATTCTTTTTTTTTTACAATGAAAATCTTATTATTCATAATTCTCCTTCATTTGGAAAATGATAAAGACTTACCTTTAAAAACTATTTCGGTAATGACTTGAGTGCAGCTTAACATCTGCTTTTTATCTAATCAAACTAATAAAACTTCACATATTTACATATATCTAATGCTCAGCTCTGAATCAACAGCCACAAACACCTCATCACACTGTGTAAGTAAGACATGAGAATTGTTTCCATACTTTCAGATTAAGCCCATTGTGTCAAGCTGCTCACTTGACCTAATAGGGACAACCCTTGATGACTATTTCAAACAATAATGTAAACTTCATATATTGTTTTCTTAGCAATCAGACCAAGAACAGGTTAAAAACGTTCTGCTTGCGTCACCTGGAAAAAAAGCTGTGCTGCCCAGAGGAGGAAGTATCTCCATCGTATGAGTCGCTCTGCTTCCGGCTCAGCTGCAGACCGCCCTGACCTTCGTTGGGAGCTGAGATGTCAATGTTGCTTTTACTCAGCCTTTTGCTTGAACTCAAACCAGGGCTGCAGTGCCCCAGCAGAACGGAGTTATCCTGTGAGGAAGGAAGAAGGACTTAACTTAGCTTTAGCAGGAAAATACACAAAATGAAAAGAGTTGATGTTGGAGATGAGGAGGGGGGAGGGGGGAATCATCCTACAGTCATTTAAAAGAGAAAAATTAATGCAAGCCACACAAATGGGTGGACATTTGCACTCTATGAAAATTACTTCAGTTATCTTCTATACTGTCTTAAAAAAATGTGCTCATTGAGCTGTGAAATATTCATTTATTTTAATATGGAATCACTACAGGAGAAATGTTTCCCTGTTTTTGGTTTAAAACAATTATAATGAGGGTGCGTGACAAAAACATCCTGGTGCAGAGACCAGCAGACAGTGAGTAATCCACCTTAAAAAGAAAAATATTGAATTGTATGACTAACTAAAATCATCCAATGTTTTTTCCCAACTGAAACAGAAATGATCAACCAGCTTTTAAAATTGCCAGTTTAGTAAGAAAAACTCTCTTTTAAAGTACAAAAATAAAAAATAGACTTAAGACAGACCAAAAACAAGCATAAATTACTTTCTCTTTAAAGCTAGGGTAGGCGATTTTCTCCAGATACACTTTTTAAGTTTTTGGTTGAACTTTTTTTAATGTCCTGATAGGAATTTAAAAAAAAGGAATGAAGAAAATCTGTCAACTCTAGCAGCTGTAAATCTGTAAGAACTTCAACCAATGGAGAAAAACAAACCGTTTATTTTTTAAACCAATCACGTCTCCCTGTCTCCCTGCTCATTCTCAACACTTCGCGTGCATTTTATAACATATATAATGACAAAGTTTAGTACTTACTTACTTCTGAATGAGACATGAGACAACAAAGTTCCTACACAATACAGACGATGAGCTTAGATGCGCAGCAGAAGCCCTGCTCGTGCTCGTGAGTGAAGGACGGAGCACAGAGGGGAGGGGGGAGGAGGATGAAGGCGGAGCCAACCGGAAAGCTACATTCAAAATCATGCTACCTTTCGAAAATCCCCTACCCTACCTTTAATTCACAAGCTTTAACTTTTCTTATTTCATGTTTTTTTCCTTTAATGGGACCATTAAAGAAAAACCAAAGCTGAAGACTAATTTAAATTTTACAAATTGGTCTACGTGACCCATTATTTTAGGAAAGGCTGTAAAACTGAGGACAATTTGATGAGTTCAGGGGCTCCCACTGAGACTTCAGGTAGTGACATTACAATATAACAATTATGTATAATCAAGCAACCTAAAAAAATACAAACTGAAGCCCACAATAAAATACAATAGTTAAACTGGACTGAAAACCTAAAAACAATCAACAAATGAAAAGCATGCCTTAGAAAGGATTTTGTATTTTCAAACCACATTCCAAAAATGCTACATAATTTAGAATCTCCTTTATGGGAAATGTATAGGGTATTGCCACATGTCTGTATTACTCAATGTTCGAGCTTTATCCATGTGATGGATGACAAATCACCCAGGATGTCAAACTGTAAGTTAGGAGAAGCTGTAATAGAGGGTGGATGGATGGGAAAATGGGCTGATATCTGTCATAAAGCAGCTGGTGTTTGTCCCTAGGGTTCATAAAGTGTATCATCTCACTCTCACAGCCTCTTTGAGCGCCTACCTTCAGGCTCTCAGTGCTGTTGTTCCTGCTGCTGTTGATGGGGCTGCCAGATCTTTGATGGTTACTAAAGCACAAAGCGTCAAAGCACAGCACGCCACCCACGCAGTCCCCCATCAGACACACCTGCTTGGAGAAAGGATGAGTTAGCCTCCATCTTTGTGTGGGGAGCTTCCACATCTGGTCATAAATGAGATGACGCATTGCTAAAATACCTCAGGTTAGATTTTTTTATAATTACAAACAAGTAACTAAGGAACTAACAATTCAGCTTTAATAGTGACTACTGAAGTAAAACAAAAGGTACAATTGTAGGTGTGTAATTTTGACGCATCTTCTATTGAACACTCATAATTGGTCTGGAATAATGGCTGCAGTGCTGAACTGATTTACCAGTGTACAATATATAAGTATTAATCCACATTTCATCAGCCAGTTTACCAATACAAATATAAAGTCTTAACTGCTACTTCACTACGGCGAAAATTGAAAAATAAACAACAAGCCTGCCAAATTAAGATTTGTCAAAAAAAACAAAAAAACTAAAGACAGAGTTTGATTGAAATGATAATGTTTTGTTGACTGGAAACAAAAAAATGCTCTAGTTTAATTACTAACCAAAATGTACAGAATGCAGAGTTTATATAATTTATAAGTCTTTACAGATGTTTTTTAATGAGAATTTAAGGGCCCATGTTACGTTAAATCAACTTTTCTGTGCTTATGATAAAAGTGCAATTAGGGCTTCATATACATGTCCAAAGTGTTTTTTTAATTGATTCCCTCAATTATTAGGTAGAGGGTGATTTGCTCCTTTCTTACTGCAGTGTGAGCACAAACACTTCGCTCCAATTTGATGACGCGTTCCCACTTTGATGACGAATTTGACGCGGCACTGAGTTGGAGAAGCCACGCCTCCAGGAAGCTCTCTGCCGTGATTGACAAGTAAACAGACACGCCCACAAAGGTGAGCATCTCAGCATTCTTCTCGCAGTGCTATGTATGTATTTTCTACAGTCTATGTATGTACTGGTGAACGCCCCGCCCCCACGCTCTGTCTCCTGTTTATAAAGCAGCATGAGCTCGGCTACGGAGTGGGTGGGAGCAGGGCGGGCCATCCTCTGGCGGCCCGCCCTGGAGGAAGTCAGTGTCCCGTCTATAGACACGCCCACTCATGAATATGCATAAGTAGGCCACAAATCAGCCTGTTTGTGTAGAGTTGCTCAGAAAGTGACTTTTCAGAGGCTAAAACTCTGGAAAACAGGCAAGTTTGGGAAAATAAATCTCAAATACTATGTTTTTGGGGTTCTTAGAACAAATGGAGATGGGTGAAAAATAGCATGACATGGGACCTTTAAAGGTTTTGGTACCAAACGAAATCACCTACATTCAAAAGTGATGCTGAAGACTTCTTCTACTTCTCAAATGATTTTCAATGCTAATACCCTAATGCATAATACTCTCCAGGTGCCAAACCATTTCTAAATACTTCTTAAACTTTTATGGTCGATCTTATAAAATGTGTTTTTAAGATCAATAAATCACCCAACATTAATCAGAGAATGGTTATCTAAAGCTGTAACTTTTTCAATAATGTCCATTAATAAAAGTGCTGAACGTGGATCTTTTTTACCCACTAAAATCCTTCTACCGTCAGTTTCTTTAAATCGGGCCTGAAAACACTGTTTAATGCAGCGTTTTCCTCACCCATCATTTGTTTTGTTTTGTAAAGCCTGCTTATTATGGAGCTTATTTTAATGATCTTATTATGTACTATTTCCTAGACAAATTTCACTAATTGTCCTAACATTTTTCAGGCCTTATGATTTTGTCATCTCTATCTGAATGTTTCCTTTTTAATCATGTAAAGCACATTAAGTGACCTTGTGAATCGAAAATGCACTATACAAATAAATTTGCCTTGCCATGTACCTAAATCCATACTGCCCATCACTTATATGTTCTATTTTTATCCAGATATAGCCCTTTTCACTTGTCTATTATTCAATTATGTATGAATACAGAACAGGACGCCTTTCCAAATAGAAAAGGTCCAGACACACCTGACCCGTGAATCCCTGGCCATCCTCCGACTGCAGAAAGCTTCGGTAGACCTGGTTGGCTCGGTCAATAACGGTGGCCACTGCGTCTTGGTAGCGGGGAGAGACAATGGCCAGTAGAGGGAGGGCAGCCAGTGGCAGGTGGTCCACACTGCTGGACACACAGCTCTCATCATAACTGTATGGGTTCAGACTGGAGGAAAAAAAAAGAGAGAAAGATACTGTTTGTTTGACTTGATCACAGCTTTGCAAAGTGTTATAAATGTTTTTAAATCAGGCCATACAAAACATGCCATGGAGAACGAGACAAACTAAGCAGAGGCTTCACATTTGTGGTCAGACTTTTGTTCATTGGATCCCCATGAGCTTGCACTGTGGTGGTTGCTAATCTTCCTGGGTTCCATAAAAAAAATAGAAATTCTAGTACACGTAAGAACAGTTAAAATATACAGAACCATCACATAGAAAGGTACATCAAGACACATTTTCATTACACCAACAAATACATTAAAAAAAATACATGACACATACATTAAGGTTGATAAAAATATGATTTTAAAGCCTTTTCAAATATGGTTAAAATTGATGTATTTCAGGTCCCAAAGCAATTTGTTCCATTAGTGAAAAGCTCTAAAAAATACAGAAATTTATTAAGCCAATTAGTAACTATATAAATTATCGTACCCGTGTGGGAGATCAGCTAAAATGAGGTGCTGCCATGCATATTTTATGGTGCAGTACTCAATTGACATCAGCCACAACTCCTCTGTAGAAGGTCATAAAGAAAGACTAAAATTCATCATTACATCTGCTAGAAACTCATAATTTCACCTACTTTTAATTATTTGTTTGTCTGTTAGCACGATTACGTCAAATTTACTACATGGGATTCATTAATTTCCCCTTGGGATAAATTAAGTACTTCTGATTAAAAATAAATTAAAAAAACAGACCACACGTCATAAAAGACTCCGTTGCATTTTGGAGGGGACCCGGATCAATTACAAAAGTTGAAAAATCCCTATATCTTATTGCTGGCAAAATTTCAAAAAGTCTTATTTTGTTTTGTAATTGACTGATCTTTATGAAATTTCAGGCAACTTTTTTTCAGGAAATTTAATCTCCCGACATATTTCGACTAACAACTGTCAGTCTTCTTCGGAGGTGATTGCTTTGCTGTATCCCTAGGAGTTAATTCATGAGGAAAGCATCAAAGCATCTAATGTTCACTTTCATGTGAAAAAAAAGTTGTCTGAATAAATGAAATCTTAGAAGACATAATTAACTTGCTGGAATTTATGAAAATTGACTCAGTTATGTCAGATTGGTTCCTCAATTACCTCACCGAGTTTCATCCGGATCGGATCCGGATTGCGCATTTCATCCATACATTTGGAGCTACTGTGTAGTTATTGATGGGGGTAGAAATTTCCTATAAGCCTTTAAAATGTGAATTATCATGGTACCATGACCAGAATCATTGATCCAAATAACAGCCAATAACTGACATTTTGCTCTGAGTGCTTTTGTTTGAGAGTTCCACTTTCCAAATGCTCCACTTTAACAGGAAGATGCCCTGAAGATCCTAAAATTCCAACTTCCATCCATCCAAACCATCTCGCTGGGGCAGCTCTACACTTTACCACATGAGTAAGAAGCCGTAGGATGATTCCCAATTTCTCAATGCCCGCTTATGCGTGTTTACACAAAATAACAGATGTGCAATGGGATTCACTGACAGAGATAATTAATGTTTTTTATGTTGTGCACACACAGATCAAGAAACAATTTATGTGACAGCAGGGGGGAAGTCGTAAAGGATGGCACAACGTCAGACTCTCTCCTTAAGCGACCCTGTCAACTTCTATCAGCAGATATGATAACAGTGAGCAGCAGAAACACAGCAGCACATCTTAAATGCCTCACAGCTTAAAGAAGCACAACCTCACTGCTAAAACACAATTCTTCTACATTATTTATGGCAAAATGTACAATAAATGAAAGCGTGACAACTTATTTAGACACTGGTTAAGAATATAAAAAATACATACCAGTATATTTGTATTTTCTGAGCACTTCTCCATTAAACATAACACCTATTTACATTATAGTATTTCCCTGCTCACACTGCACAGTATTTAATGTACGCTGTGACTTTATGTGCATGCATTTCTGTGGAAAAAATAAAATGTTTAAATCAGTCCATGTGGAAATATGTACATCTGCCTGCATGACACAGCGTGACAGCCACTGCCTGTCATTCCAATCAGCCTTTCAGATGTCTTTTGATTAAAGTGCATCAGGAATAATCAGAAAACATTTTTGACACAACATGATAGAGACGAGGGAGCGGTGAGTTCAAAGTAATACATTTCATGGTTAGATTGGATTAGACTGCATTACATTACATTTGACTAGATTATATTAATCCCAGAATGGAGATATTCACACGAAATTCACAAAAACTGATTTAAAGAACTGGAAAAGAAAAAGTGAGATAATAGTAACTATTGCTCATTTGTATCTCTTTTACATACCCGTTTATATTTTTTTAACCACTTTAGATTTTCATTATGTTTTTCCACATATATACATGAACATAGAACAAAAATCAAACATGGCATCAGGTTGTAGCGTACACAGGGGTTTACAGTTTTCAGTTTACATTAATTTTCACCATTATACAAGAAACAAAAGAAGAAAAAGCGTGGCATAATCCTTTAAATGTGTGTTTCTTTGTAAATCTAAACATTTTTTCTATCAAAATACTCCTTTTTATTCTTAAACAAGTCATTTTTGTTTATATTGTTTATCTTCCTATTGAGTATAAAAGGTCATACCCAAAGAAAGTATGAAAGTATGTCCAGAGTCAAATGAAAGCATAGTTATTTTTCCAACTGCAATTTCATATTGCATCGTGATCATGAGCCCATTATCGTAACGTGAACTTAGTGCATCGTCTCAGCCCTATTGAAAGTCCATCATTTTTAAGTTCCATTTTTTAGCCAGCGTCCAAACTATGTGGTTTGTATGTTAAGTTGAAACTCACATTTGCTCATAGTTCCTATAAAACAGGCTGGTCTTGTGTTCCACATCTGTAAACAGTCCTTTTCTTCAGTATGTTCTGGTATGTTCAAAACATGAAGTAGTCTATTGTCAGTAAGAACAGTAGTGGCTCAGCTTTAGAATCTGTTTGCTCCCACACACACTTACTCTGTTGTGTCAACTCATGTAATTAAAGGAAGCCTTAATGAGACAGAGCAAGCCCCTTGCTGATTTGTAGGTAAATAGGAAACCTCTCTCATATATTCAGTCTCACATGGGATCACACTTCGCACACGTTCACATAGCAACAGTGTTTGCTCCCTCGTAAAGGCTGGATATCAAATATGATGTTGGAAGTTATTAAAGAATAGAGAAGACAACTTATGTTCTCATTTGTCCACAATGAGGTCGTCTCCATTTTAGATTAAAGTGATTTGTTTATCAGCTGCTTGTTTATTCCCATTTCAGAAGTGGTTGAGTAAGAAATCCCCAAATCCCCATTTAGTGCCACTGTGAGTTGAATCTGAGCTTTATAGTCACCTCGACATGACTCTCATTAACGGATGCTTCTCTCACACTTCCCCAAAACACAAACTTACTCTCAGAGAACTTAATATTCTAAGCACAAGTCTGGCTTCTAAACAAGCCTAAAAGTCTCAAGACAGGAACAGAGGTTAAACACCTGCTGCGATGCTCCACAAATGTCAGTGGGACATTCATTATTTGCATTGCATAATAAATTACTTGTTCATGCAAACAGTGCCTTAGAATTACCATAAAGTCGGCACTGTTTAAAAAGCATTCATGCATTATTCATTTGCTGTTTTGGCTGGGAAAAGGTGCCGTCTTTGAAGGCAGCAGGTAATTGTTAGTTTCTTCATTTACAACCTTGTTTTGTATTAAATGGCTGCAATTAAAGCTGCTAATCCAGATTTTTTATTATTAGAAAAAATGCCTTATAGATCAAACATCATTTACCCCAAAAAGAAAGAAAAAAGGTTGAAATCGCCACTTGAAAGTTTGTTTCAATCTTCACTGTTAATGAACCGTTTGTTGACATTTTTGAGCATTGCATTGTGGGATGTGGAGTCGTGGAGACTGGTGCATAGAAGTGTTTTTATTTCATTCTTACAGGGATTTCTCATGTTTATTCTGTGATTCTCTAGACTACATTTTTGTTCTAGTTTGTTCGCAGTATCAGCTTGAAATAAAAAGACTTCTATGCATTAGTCTCCATGATTCAACATCCCACAATGCAATGCACAACAATGTCAACAAATGGAGCATTTACTATGGAGATGAAAACAAACTTTCAAGTGACAGATTCAACCATTTTCCTTTCTTTTTATAATAAATAGCTTTGCTTTCATGACTCTTGAAAAAGCGCAAAATCAAAATAATGCAATAACTGGTAATGGAAAGATCTGAATTTCAAAAAAACATTCAAATATCGCTGAAAAGTTTTTAAGCTTTCATGAGAAAGAATTTCAGACATTTAGATATTGAAATGTCTCGCAAAAGCACTCTGGAAACACTTTCACCGCAAATACACGTCATGGTCACGTGACCACTTCTCTCAGAGAAAACATGGCACAATACATGTAAACAGAAGAGAGACCGAAACATTCCTTAGCATTATATTTTAAAATGATTACTGCCAAATTAGACGGTAAACATCAAAGGAATGCAGGAGTTTTATTGAAGGTTTTGAGCATCCATTTTCCTGCAGCAAAGTCTAGTGGGATGGGATTTCCAGCCCAAAACAACCATCAGTGGAAACGTGTTCAAAATGCAATTATACTCCGTCAACATTTAGAAATATCGCTTTTATTTCTGCCAAAATCTGTAATGGAAACCGAGCTAGTGATGTACGATTCAATGATCTATGAGGCACACACTAATTTTATCTAAGAAAAAATTACCAGAGGTAGCAGCTATAATCTTGTAAATCTGAAGTGAGAAATTCTCTGTGATGCTGGTGATAGTAAGGCAGATCTTGTAATATCAAGGGAACAGTTTTGACAGGGCAGATGATAATCGTGCTCGATCTTTTGGCATTTGTGGCCTACGATTTATTTATAGATACATATCCATCCATCCATTTTCTGACCCCCTTGCTCCTTTTTTCAGGGTTACAGGGGTCTACTCGTCCCTATCTCCCTCTCTCATTGGGCGTATATCAAATGGAATTAACAAAGTGATGCTCTTAACAGATGGCAGATATTTCCATTCTTCAGGGAATTACATGGCCATTATCTTCAATAGCACAACTCACATGCGAGTATTAATTCAAGGAAGGAGATACTTGTTTTATAGCATTGTAAAGAATGTCTTCTTCCAGTAAAATCACCAGATTTAATGTTGGACAAAGAAACGTGCTTGTTCAAGTACATGTACATGATAGAAAGGTAAGAACACACTCATTAGCAGCTTTATTTAGAGCGTCCATCAAGATCAGAGTCAAGGTTATCAATTATCTTTGAAGCAAAGAAGTTCTTCCTTCATCACTGGCAGTCATTACTATGTAAATTTTTCTAGAACTACGGTCAAAGACTCACATGCTGACACCTGCAGGCATAGTAATTACGAGTCTGTTCTAAACCCATGGTCTTTCTGAAGGAAGGAGAGTCATTATCAGAGTGAAAACCTATAGGAACCTTCTTATGTTTCATAAAATGGCAAATTGAATATCGTCTTGCAGATATATTTATTGTTCCTCTATTTTTCAATTGTTTCTTTGTCACATTGTCACAAACTGGTTTCTGCAGTCCTAATAGGAAAGAGGGCCTGGATGTAGTGGTTGATTGTCCTTAGCTGCAAATGGCCAGAATAATGAGGTGACCAGAGCTGCCTGAAGAGAATGACCCACCAACAGCAGCCAACACTGTATCTAATTAAATTTGTTCTATGTATTTGCCCGATAACGCAGATTAAGATTTATTTAACTAGTTCTCGTGATCCATATATATACATATATATAAGATCAGTTTGGAAGTTTTTTCTGTATAGGTGTTAATTAGACATGCCACCGTAACAAAATGACACATTCAGAAGCATTTTTTGTCTCAGTTTTAAGCAAACGCACATGTTTATTATATGCTCTTAAAGTCACGGCACTAATATGTGAGGTAGAGAGAGGAGGCAATGTTGCAAAAATAATTGCATGTGCTTTTACAAGCATGTACGTTTACACTGGCTATAAAAATCAGATTACTAGCAATTACTAGTTTGCATGAGCACGCGCGCACACACACACACACACACACACACACACACACACACACACACACACACACACACACACACACACACACACACACACACACACACACACACACACACACACACACACACACACACACACACACACACACACACACACACACACACACACACACACACACACACACACACACACACTTAATTTGCCACCGGAAAATTTATAATTTGGTTTATTCCTTGAATAATAATGTTAATTTAAACAAAAATCACCCGACTAAACAAAAGTGCATACTAATGCCTCCTTAAAGATGTTGATGTCTTCCTTCTAGGATTCCTTGTTGACGAACAATACTTATTGTAACTAAAGTTTAGCATTGTTGCAATTTAGCATCATATAAGCTCTTAAGTGGCAAGCGTGTCGACAAAGGTGACAAACATTGAGAAAGCAGCTGAACAGCACTCAGCTCACAGAATCCCTTCAGTCTTTGGTTTATTGTCAGATTCTTTATGATGAAAATTTAGCACTGGGCAATTTTGGCAAAAGGCTAATATCGACCATGCCTAATAAAAACTACAATCATGCTAATTCAGCAGTGTCAATTATTAAACTTACTGAAAAAAAAAGAATTACTTGAAGGAATCATTTCATTAAAATATGACATCACTAAGTCACTGCTACGCATAGTTTGGTTTGAGCTAGGGAGGCATACGCACATAGCAATACCAACAGTGCATGTTTGAAGGAGTATTATTTGTCAGTGGAAAGGAATTGTGAAACACTCAAGCCAAGTTGGTCTGTTAATGTAAATGTTTGTCTTTCAGATGCTAAGAGAGACAACATGATGAGATTTAAGCAAGGCAATGAGTGCAGCATTAACAATGCAGTTTTAATCTGCCGATTCTTTCAATGCATGTGCTATAGCAAGTAAATGAAAAGGTGTTGTGATCATAGCACACTGTTCACTGACAAAGCATTAGTGGAAAAGGAGTTTGCTGGTGCGTGGGCATGTATGCATGCTGACTAACTGCATATTCAAAGAGTAAACACGACCTCCAGCCACGCAGGCATCGAGTTCAATTTGACTGATGTCAATGGCACGAATACATGTATTTGTAGATGATTTTCCAAAAGCTGACACACCACCTTGGAGATTTTATGAGGCAAAGACAGCAGAGCGAGTATGGTTAAAGTTCCCATGGACACAGAATACACTGCCTGTGTAGAAATGTGGCAGGACAAGCAAACATGTAAGTTATGGACAGATGTGTTCAAGCGTGGGCATCAGCCTTGGTGCAAGGACAGGTGAGCGAGACAAACAAGAACTGATGGGAGATGTTTTTTATCCTTCCTCTCAGGATGTGGTTAAAGCAGAGAAAACGGCAAAGCTGCAGAGCGGCTACACTAATCAAAAGTTGTTGCTTCGAGTCGCCAGCTGAGTCCTGCTAAGATTAATCACTGAAGCAGACGGAGGTCTCGACATGACTGACAAACACATTTTCCCAGTCACAGTGATCAGCGGCAATTCAGAGAAATATAATCTGCTTCTAATTGGACAGCAGTAAAGACAGAGTGACGCTGTCAACGATGAAAGTAGTGATGGGAAACCTAAGACTAATGCATTTCCTGTCACTTTCAAATCTGGTGCTAGTAAAGAAATACAATGAAAACAAGAAAGACATTAAAACCACTAAAAAGTCCATAAAAACATATCTGGCTTAGGTTACTTTCTGTCAAGCTACTAACTATAGAACAGGGCACCAACCCTTAATACTCCACATGCCCATACACCTGAGAGAGCTGTAAATTCTTAGCATTGTACACATTCTGTTTATTGCAGTAGAATTTGCCAAACCTGCAATTTTTCAAACTGTGATGGGGAGTGGTAGTGCAAAATGTTTTTGCATACAGTGTCAGAGAAGATGGTAAGGTGTTAGACCCAAAAGCATGAGGTAAAGGCAGGAATAGAGCATAAAACACTCGAGTGGAAACAGGAAGAATTCGTCAATCTCCCACATAAACATACTGACTAGACAGTGTGTGAAGACGCTGAGAGGAATCAATTCCCAACAAAAAAAAAGACAAAATCAAATATGAAAATGACGCACCAACCGGCACAGATGATGACATACAGTTAAAGACATAGTGTAGGCCTCATGAATAAATAAGTGGAGGATCATTTGCTTAAAAATTTTTTTGTAAAAGGTTGAAATTACTGCTCAAATTTTGTTTTCATCTGCACCGAAAAACAAAAGTTTCACACATTGCATTGTGGGATGTCGTGTCCCGTAGACCAGAGTTTCCCAACCAGGGGTAGGTGTACCCCTAGGGGTACGTGAGCACATTGCAGATATTCTAAGTTATTTCATAAGTCCGACAATAAAATAGTACGTGTGCGCTATGACTTGTTTTTCAAGTTTAAATGCCTGTTTAAAGGGGACATATTCAAAGAAGCTCCTTCTGTGGTAAATGTCATAAAACTTATATATAACACAGGCAGGGTAATTATTTGTTTTGTATTTATTTATTCATAGTACTTAATAATTTTTTTGATTCTTATTTTTTTCTAATTTCAACTTTATTATTTTTATTTAATAACAATATAATCATAATATATTAGTATTAATAATACAAACATTTACTATAATATTATTTCTTATATTTATCATTTGTATTGCCTTGAAGGCAACATCATTTTATGTTTAATTTGAGGTAAATAAGAAGATAATGACTGAATTTTAATTGTTCAATTTAAGAAGATGAAATAAAAAAAACGTGCGCTGAATATTCAGTTGTGTTATGTTCTACTTTTGGAGAACCATGAACACGTATGAGTGAAGGTTAGACGGATGCAGGTTAGAAGTCTTTTTCCGTCATTCTTATCAGTATTTCTAATATTTCTTTGCCAGACAAGAGGAGGACAGTGTTGGGCTTGACGCCATTTTTGTTCCAGTTCGTTCTTGTTATTACTTGTGATATCCCCTCAGATCTATCTGTGTAAGTCCTAAAATAAACCACAGCCATTGTTTTGCTGCAACTTTCAGTCCGTGTAAACACCAGAAATGTGTTGGGAAGTCACTTTGGCAGAGTTTTTAGGGGCAACCACACAGGAATCCTGGTAAGAATGAAGTAAAAACACTTCTATGCACCAGTCTATAGGGACTCCACATCCCACGATGCAATGCACAAAACTGTTCAAAAATGTTAAATAAAACAAATGTTCAAGCAACAATTTAAACCTTTTACAGCTTTTTTTGGAGCAAATGATTTTTGAGTTATTGCATTATGGGGCCTGAAATCTGTTTCTGCTGATTTAAGTGAGGGTGAAGTTAATCAACACTTTGTTGAAGAAGTTGAGATTAATTCTAAAGAGTGAAGCTCTACTCTTACTTGTTTTCGGCAGAAGTGTCTCAAAACTACACCGCCATCTATTGGTCTGGCATGTATACTACATTGTTTTTTATGCTTCCAGCTAGGGATGTCCCAATACAACTTTTTCATTTCCGACATGATACCGATATTGCAGCCTTGTGTATCGGCCGATACCGTTATTGATGCGATATCAGCATGAATCATACATACTTTTTTTTCTCCTCTCTCTTTTTTTTTTTAATAAAAAATATTTACTTATTTTGTAGTGTGGAATGCTAGAAAAGGCTTGATGAAGTGATGTTCCTCAAACAGAGAACATTAGTCAGACAACAGTAGGTATGAGAAAAACTGACCCATTTATCATTAACCAATTGGTTACATAATTTTTAACCATGAACATAATATCTACAGTATTCTATAATTGACTAAAATCAATAAAAAATCAATTAAAAAATGAAAAAATCAGAATCTGGACATTTGAATCCGATATTCATTTTAAGGGTAATATCGGACCGATGTCGATATCAGATCAGGACACCCCTACTTCCAACAGTCTCATGTAAACGGAGATTGTTTTGAAAACATTGCCGTGTGACTGCCAAAATTTTTGGAAACAAAAACAGAAACAGAAGCAAGTGGCCTATGTCTTCCAGCTGCATTATTTGGCCACTGGACTTACATGTTTGTCAATAGTGGAAATTGTCTCTGTTGTAATTGTCATTCAGCAAAGTTGCACTATGCACCCAAAGCAAACTTTATATAGCAGCTACTACTACTATACAAGGTTCACATAATTTGTCAAGTTGCACGATGCATGCTCCTAATCAAGACATGATTATTTTAAAATTATTTAATACATTTGAGGGAGTTAAAAAATGTCAGTTAATCAGTAAATAAACAGCTGTGATACTTACTTGGATACCAGGGAGAAAGCGTCAGCACACACAGCCGGACACGGCACAAGCTTTATCATCACATGTTCGGCTGCAGCCTGGAAATGTGCCTGTGTCACTTTTTCAAGCACAGAGGCCAACGTTGCCACATCTCCCGCCTTGGTACTTGGGTCCCCACCTGCTGTGTCTAAGATGTTTCCCCCGTGCACAACCAGTAGCAACACGTGGGTCTTACATTTCCTCTGAATGGGAGTGGGGGGAAAAAAGGAAAACCACTTCAGAGGAGAGGCTCAAAGGAAGCAGGAGTTCAGAGGCTGCATTTGGCAAAATGTAGTATAAAACAAATAATAGGACACTTCAAAAGGTTCAGGGGGTGCCAGTGACACATTTCATAATGATTGTACCTCAACATCCTCAAGTCCTTCAATGCTGCTCTGAGGAGGACAGCGACGACCTCCCAGTGGATACAGACCATCTGTAGTGAAGGAAACAAGTAGGAATTGATAGAAAATAAACAAAAGAGAAGAAGAAAGAGAAAGAATTACTGCAGGAGGCACTTTACCCAGACACATCAATAACAGGAGTATGAATAGCTATTGACCTGTGAGTGTGATCAATATTGCTAAAGCCCTTCCATCCATTTTCTGACCTGCTTGCTCCTTTTTTCAGGGTCTCAGGGTGCTAAAGCCCTTCATCGTCCGATATTTGTTTTCAAAAAGGGAATGATAGCAATGTATTTGGGGGGAAAACAACTGAGGCTAATGTTGATTTAGTGGTATTTAGATTTAGATGTTTCTGTCGTGTAGCGTCTACGCAGCTTTCACAAGATTTCCGTCTTTCTGATGCCGGGAGAGAAAACAAACTGTTCTTCTGAAGACAAAAGATAAAGGGATGCAGGGCATTTTTAATCACGACTCGCAGCATATCTTCCATAAGCAGCACATCATGGGAACTGGGCCAAACTCATTACTCCCTCCGGAAGCTACTGCACGCCTTGTCATCCTAACCCGCTCCTATCTCTCTTCTATTTCTCTATTTTTTTTTAAACAGAAGACAGGCTCTGTGCTGTTCTGTGCTGTTGTTTATTTGCTTCAACCCTCGCCTGGGACCAGCTGTCATGGGAGGCTCTCACAGCCTTATGCACCAGTTCCCAGTAGCAGCCCAGCCTCCACCTGCCTGCATATCCTAAACAACTCAAAATAAGACAAGGGATTGGGAAAGACTATTTTGGTAACAATGTTATAGAAAATTGATGGACGGGTCATTTTTTTTCCCCCAATGTGTGCAGAAGAAAAGCTCATCAGAAAGCTTGGGTAATTTCTAAAAAATTATATATCAGCAAATAACAGGGAAAACTAACATCACAAAATTGTTTTCTAAAAAATTTAAACAGTTAAACCAGAAAACTAGGTTAATTCAATAGTTTTAGATTATTCAACTCCAAAAATAATTATTACAAATCATAAAAGTCTTTTGCAATGTTAATCTCTGAATTATGTATAATTAAAGCTTTCATGCATAATTGAAATTTAAAATTTACACTTAAATCTTTATTTTGACATATAGTTTTATTTACTTCCACCAAGGAGATAATGTTTTCACTGGTGTTTATTTGTTTGTTTGTCTGTTAGCAGGATTACATCAAAAGTACTTAATGGATTTTAAGAAAATGTTAACCAAAGATTGAACTTCTACACCATAAAGAAAATATATATATATATATATATATATATATATATATATATATTTTTTTTTTTTTTTTTTTTTTGAGAGGATCAGATCAATATATTGATTCTGGATCAGTTAAAAAAAAAAAAACCTTATCTCTTATCATTGGCAAAATTTAAAAAAATTCATCAATCGGTTCAAAATGTACCGATTGCCATAAAGATTTGAGCCAAAAAAGTGTAAAAGAGTGTACAATCTCTCATGCTCTGTTAGTTGATACAGTATCCTGTCAAATGTGAAAAATCTCTGCAGCTGTTTTATGGATGGCTGTGCAATCTGGACTTGTCATTCAAAGCCAGCAGAAGCTTTTAGTCTTTTTTATCTGGCCTCTCGATGGCAATTATTTTCATTTTGCTGTCACACAAACTGATCTAAAAACTTTCTGCTGGAGTCAAAGCTTTGGTTTATTACCAATGGACCATCATTTGTTTGATTTTGAATGATTGGCGTCAATGTGGACGTACTTCATCTGGGATGGGAGAAAATACTGACAAATGTGCTAAACATTGACATAAATATATTAGCACACTGATACATATACAGTTTTAACCTTTTCATCTCTTGGTTAAAGGGAACCCCCTTTTTGTTACAATCAAAATACAAAATGAGATATCTGATATGTTTTAATTCACAATGTTTTGATAATAAACAGATTTGCAAACAAAATGCAATTTATTTAAACTGAAACATGGTGTATTATATTCTCTAATTAATCACATCTACATAAATTCTGTTATAAATCCTAATTTCAGTTTTAAGTTTGAGCCTCAATCCAAGGCTGGGTTTTTATCAGTATCCAAAGGACAGTAGGGTTAGTTAATAGCTCTTAATGTGCTTTAAATTTGAATCTTCCAACATTAACAGTGTACTGAAATCGGATTAAATGTAAATTTATTCAAGCCTTTTCCATTTAAATAGATTTGATTTACTGTTTTGAAAACTGTGCTCTTTAGATGTCCAAAGACTTGTTAAGAAATGGAAAAGATATCTGCGCGTAAAATCAAGATATTTGAGTCTAAGATGAACAAAGAGTCAAAGTAAATGAATAAATCCCATTATACGGGGATATGAAACTCTGGGCTGATTACCCACTTATCCATATATATATAATGTTACAATGACTCTTTAAACTTTCATTAGTACGTACTCTTGTTTTTATTGTCTCTACTTTCATTGTAAAGTTTTTGAAAAGCGCTATATAAAATAATTATATTATATATAGATATAATTATTATTATTTAAATTAAGATGGTCACCTAATCATCAGCAAGGATTATTATGGACGGGGTCTTTATTATTTCATATTATTACTTTATTATCATTGTTCTAAAATATGTAATTGCACTTTTTATGTTATTTTTATGCGTTTTGAAGGATATTTAACCTTTATCAATAAAGGTTACAGTTTTGACCCATTTTGTTTAAAATGGGTCAACATTTGCCAATGTTAAAAGTGTTTGTCAAAATATAGTTGTTTTTTTTTCCTTTTTAACAAATGGCCTTTAAAACTCTAGCATCCCAGAATGCATTGCATTGTATTCCAAAATTAAGTAGCACCCAAACAAACTGGATGTAAAGGTTAAGACAACCACTTATTTGAATTTTGGGATGACATTTAATTTTGCCCATTTTTTTCTTTTTCAGTCAGCATCTGTTACTGCATACTGTGTTTTTAATTAAATAAATGAAATCAAACGAAATTAGCTGGCGGAAAGCAAACAACGCCACTGTTAATTTCCAGTGGGCTTTGAGCCCAGTCAGGCGCTTGCTGATGGCAGTCACACATTGTACATCTGTTGTCATATTGACATTTTTTTACAGTTCATCCTCAAGAGAGCAACAGAATATTGACCCCTGACAAAGTGTTGTAAGGATGAAATGGCTCCACAGGAGTTAACTGACATTGAAATATCAAATATTGATCTATTGATTCATGTTCAGCATCCCCGTGCCAACCTGTCACAACTATGATCTAAAATATATTGTTACATTTTATAATGTGGGTGACGTTTTAGTTTCCTTTCTCTCTCTCTCTGTCTGACTGATGCTCCTCACAGGGCCAAACCACATCCGTCTCACATTTATCACCTTCACATGAAGCAAACCGGGAAAGACAAGGACAGCAAGATGAGAGTGAGAGGTAAAAGGCTGCATTTATCATTGAGACAATTGGCTTCTTCACCACAGATTTCTATCTTTCACCCTTCACATTTCCAGCCTGGTGGAATGTAAATGAAGCATCAGAGAACCACATCATCGTGAAAAAGGATCTGCTTAAGAGAACGTTTTCTTCCAAAAACCCTGCGTAATACATTATCATGAAATAACTGATAAGATTCAAATATTTCATGCCATAAGAAACTTCACAAGGGTCTGAAATATCAAGCCTAATCTGATCCCTTTTCATGCGCCACTTTGCCTTAAGACTACAAATATGGCAACCTATGCAATTGAATTTGGCCCCATAAACCACTGGGGGTCCCCAAAAGAGTCCTCGGCCTCATCTGAGGGGAATGAAAGTTCCCTGTTTTATCCATAATATCCTTACAGAGCACAAACCCTTACCAGAAGCCAACTATCCTCTTTGCCAAATATTCACAATTATCTGCATCAGTGATCCTGATCATTCACACTTTAAAAGGTCCCATATCATGCATTTTTCACCCATCTTCATTTGTTCTAAAAATTCCAAAAACATAGTATTTGAGGTTTATTTTCCCAAACTCGCCTGTTTTCCAGAGTTTTAGCCCTTAGTGGGTGTGTCTATACGCTGACTTGCCCTGAGGCAGATCAGTGATCACCAAAGCAAATTTCTCATGCTTTCCACACACTGTTATTGTTTTCAGCCAAAAAACTACACATTACAGTGAAACATATGGATATTTAAAAAGCTATCGTGTGAGTCCGTCTCCGCGCTGTGTTCATCCAGCAGCAGCAGCAGTCAGCAGCTTCAAACAATCACCGGAGTTTTAAGCTGCTAATTCACTTTCTTCTCCTCCTCAACTTTTTTAAATACAGGAATAGTGCATTTAAGGTGATAATCATTTGTTTATCACCTCAACCGTTGCGTCGCATTGGGTCACAAACATCAGATCACGTCAAAGGCGATACGATGTCCACTCCATGGGTGCCTACACTGCAGTGTTCACCGTGGACTCGGCGCAGAATGCTAATGACGTCACTAGCATTTCAATCGCTCAATTTTCAGAAGAGGGCAGAGAAGCAGCTCAGAGAGCAGGATTATTGAGGACTTGTCAGAGATGCAGGAAGGAATCCCAATAATACTTGCAATATCATGCAAATCAAAAAAGTTGATTTGCATGATATAGGACTTTTAAAGGCTTGTAAGAAAGTTCTATCCCCAATAATAGTGATACAATCGGTCCAAATGTAGATGTATAATGCCATTTTTACAGAAACCTGCGATGATATGCGCCATCTGGATCAATGCTGATTGAAACTTGGAGGAGTAATTGAGGAACAAACCTGGCATTACTGAGTCAAATTAAATTTTCGAAATTTCGCCAATAATGAGATCATTATGAGATTTCTTCAAATTGATCAAGAACCAGTATATTGGTCCAGATCTCCTCCAAAATCTAATAAAATCTTCCATGGTCTGTCTTTGGTTAAGGTTTTGTTCAAATCCATTAAGTACGTTATTCTTCTAACAGACAAACAAACAAGTTGCATGTTCTCCCTAAAAGTGTGTTGGTTTATTTTAGTTTCCTCTCATACAAACAGATGGTTTCTTGAGTTAGATTGAGAATGCTTGGTGCTTAACAACAGAAACTGTACAGATCAACACATGATTTTAATGTTCATAATGATTTTTAAACTGTTAAATGTTTTCTGTTGCACTTTTTAATCATGTAAAGCACATTGCAATGCCTTGTGATGAAATGTGCTATACAAATAAATTTGTCTCGACAAAACCAAGCATG
The DNA here is from genome assembly GCF_900634775.1 of Gouania willdenowi. NCBI lineage: Eukaryota > Metazoa > Chordata > Actinopteri > Blenniiformes > Gobiesocidae > Gouania > Gouania willdenowi. The sequence goes on along the minus strand of NC_041056.1, from coordinate 11,215,896 downwards.
TGTTCTACTAATAACAAATAGTTGTTCATGTCTTGTTATACGAATTTGTCATTACACCTAATGCTTTCTTTTATTCATACTGTTTCAATACAACAAGGAGATTGTTTTAACATTAGCATTTCTTTTGACACCCAGTAACAGTTTATCTTCTTTTTTGAAGAAAACCTGTTTTTTTTTTGTTTTTTAAATAAGAAAGAGAAAATGTTTGGTGAATCACTTGAATCACTTAATCTCTAACTGATACACGTGTAAAGGATATGGTCATTAAAAGTATTTTATTCACAAGTCAATGTTTTGCGCTGATACGTTAGCTGAGCTTTTATAACATTTAATCATCAACTTGTTTCTGTATCAGCCAAATCACTGAGTCACTCTTTAAAATCTCATTATCTAAAGAGAAACTGTACAGTAGGTATTTCAAGTAGCCCAGCATGCTTCTATTTCTGAATACTTTGATAGTTTCTATATATTGGAGCGAGTAAGGAGGGTGAAGCAGGGTTTAGGATGATTGATTTAGGCTACAACTCCTTCAGAATACAGCTATGTTACTCCAGTCACACTGTAAGTGGTTGGGAAGTGTTCTCAGGGAGGCTTTTAATATTCTCCTTAAAGTGAAACCACTTGATGATCTCCCTGCTCCTGGACACGCTATCAACTCACCTAACATCCTCCTCAGGTCAACTTCAACAATCTTTTTCAACCCATAAGGATCTTTAAAGATTGGTTTGTGTCAATAAAAGCTGATGATCATGTACCTTTGAAACACAGTTGAGCTTTTTAAATAGCGATTATTATCTATGAATTCTTTAGGTATCAAGAGGTTACAATACTGGTTTGTCTGTTGAATGGATAAACAGTATTCCCCTGAACTCTGGCACAGCATAGGCATGCTAACATTTCTCCATCTGTTCCCTGCTGCTGGATCCAGGGTCTGTCACTCTGCAAAAGGTCCCCGTCACATCATTAGTTCCACTACATGATACACCACCACACACACAAAACAAACAAACCAGCACAAGCACATTCTCCAATAATGTGCATAGTCAGTGCAACAATCCCAGGTGCTACACATTTATACAAACCATCTGCTGTGCTTTAAGCAATTGAAGAAACAATACTAAGTATCAAACTATTCCTCCATTAATCAACTCTGACAGATATTCATAAAAGTCAATCCCTGATTGTGATTACACATGGGATCTTAGTAAACATAGAAATTATGTATTAGTGAAAATAAAAAAAGCTATTATTGAAAATTAAATTGACAAAACTATAGCAAGAATATTTTTTATAGAGCTCTCTTCTCCCATGCACATACAGTAAGTCAGAAAACCGCACAGCAGCGCTGTTTTTGGCTGTGCGCTATTCTCCCCCTGTACTTAGTCACTGCGAGTCTTCATCCCAGCGGCCCTGAAATGTGGGCGTTCCCAGTCAAATCTGGCCTTTCACGCATTCTCCCAGTGGCTCGATAAAGTGAAACATTATATTGCACTAGAAGTTTGGACTCAGTTACAATTTAAGTCACACAGACTCATGATATTTCAAAAGAGACTCCCAGAAAAGAATCTACAGCTAAACTGACACTATCATGCCGTCATGGGGTGGCGGGGGGGGGGGGGGGTAACGCATGCACGCCAAATAATTGACCATCAGCATTTCTAATTTACATTTACCAATGTGCACAGTGCATTAGTTTTATCAAATCAACCTGTTACTTTGTTTTTCAAAGAAGGCGTTACAAATTAAAAGTATGCTTTAACATTTTCATGGATTTCAATGACATTTACAAGCGTTGGAAAAACTCCATGTTCCGGGATTTCAGGGCAGCCCCAAAAAATCACGACCCAGTCCACCTACTTGGCTTTAGTCTGCCTTCGTTTACAGACTAACTGGCGTTGGGTCGATTTACGCGCAGTGAGTGTGTCAGGAACCTGGATCAAAGAATAAGCGTGTAACTGCAGGCGCGTAAAAATACGCTTAAATCCAGACTGGAGAATAGGGCCCATAGTACATTTATTAATGGAAAAAATGTTTGGTATTTCTTCAAATTAACCTTTTAACTGTAAAATAAATAAAACTCCAGTCCGCCAGGCACCAAATATCCTCTTGATATGCAGTTATCTGGATCATTGATCCAGATTATGGTACCATGATCATTCACACTTTAAAGGCTTGTGAGAATTTTCCATCCCCATTAATACAAACAATACAGAAGGTCCAAATGCATGCACACCCCCATTTTTCCGCAAAATTGCAATGAAATGCGCAAACCAGGTCTGATCCGGATGAAATTCAAGATAAGGATTTTTTTTCAAAGTGATCCAGAGTCAAACAGGATTTAGGCAAACATGGTAAACACAAAACTCAATGTGGAGCTGAGGTGTGACGTCTTGTTTTGTTTTTTTTATTTCAATACACTGATCCTCCTCCTCCTTCCTCTCCCTCTTTGCTCCAGGCGACAGCAGTGTTGTTTGGGTGTGATTCTCTGTTGTCAGAGTGTGAGCCGCAGCGTTTCTTGCTTATTATTGTGTTAGACAGACACGCTCAACTGCGCACAAACGTGGATTTGAATGCACAGCTACACACACACAAATGTAGATAAACATTTCCCACAGACTTTAAGGTACAAAAGACAAGCCTGAACCGCCTCATTAGTAGGTTTTTAAAAGTTTACACGTTTTTCTGTCCTTCTTTTATGAAAATATTCCCACGTAGAAAACAAAAGCATCAATTTAATGCAAATTAAAAAGAAAAATGGCATCTTTACAAGGAGCATGTGCATAAAATCACTTGACTGGAAGGGGCATGAGCAGAATATAGATGATCCCTTAAATTCATGTTTGGTGTCTCTCGCTGCATGTGTTTCTGAATGGAGCTGCAGGGTGCATGCAGAAAATAGAGCAGAGCTATGGTGCTCCATCGAAAATGAAAAATCATTCCCCATTCAATCTCTTCCCCCCCCCGGGTCCCTTCATGCTAAATTATATTCTCGTACTATTTTATTGTGCCAGGAAGGAGAAAAAAAAAATGATGTGTGTCAGTGTGTTCTTTAAAAGCTTATCTTCAGTGATCTAAAGCCAAACTGTGTGTGTGCGTCCACTGACGGTGTGTCTCAGCCTCACTGCAAACACCCAAGGAAGCAGCCAAGCCGCGGTCAGGAGGTTGTGTTTGGAAAAGAGTGTCATTTCAGCAAGAGACGGGCTTATATAATGTGGCTATTTCAGGTCATCTCCTTCATGTAGTATCAACATTGACCACAGCATAGATATATACACAGATACCAGTGTTTGCATAAGGGGAAGATGGAAAAGCCTGTGAGAGATTGAAGCAATCACAGACATTAAATCACAAAATGTCACCTATCAAGAGTTTGTTTTATTATTAGTAAGAATGCAGGAGACTACATTAAGTTAAAGCATAGACTGTAAAAAGAATGGACGGGACAAGCTCCCTGGTGAAGTGAAGCTTTTATTCTTAGAGCTCCCCCTGCTGACTGGCTGCAGTATAGGTCATAAACCCCGCCTCTTCAATAATAACAGATGGGATGTGGGTCAAACTATAGAGTTAAAATACTCATCACATAATTTTTTTCCAAATCAAAACTCTGCTGTGATCATTAGTTATTATCACCCTACATTGTGTTCAAGTGCTCATTCAGTGAAGTTTGTTTTAAATTAGTTTGAGAAAACGTACATTTTACGTCATATATGGCAATGACTGACAACCACGAGTCTTACTTAGCTCTCTTTGTGAATAGCAGTTACGTCATGACGCGTGATTTTCTTCATTTTCAAATAGAGTACGTTTAGATATTTAAGTTGAAATATATCGTGATTTTGTGCTAACCTCTATGATTTGAACAAGCCGTTGGTAGAATTTCCAGCGGGAAAGACACTCATGTTTTTGGCGTAGCTGGGCTGCGTAAGTTATCAGGAGAGTACGCTAAATGGGCGGGCATGTTACCAGGGCTCCTCTAGCCAGACCCTACTGCGCAGACTCTGGCTCAAAACAACGTCAAATTTGCAAGATGGAACCGCCCTTAAGCGCCGTATTTTGGCTTCAAGAATGTTGAGTGGGAACAGCTACAGTGCACGCACACTGGTTAAACCTTTTCAACCTATTGCAACATTTTTCCAACATTTGAACCTTTTACAACCTTAATGCTAATGTTAAGCTATTGCTAGGTTAGTACTTATTTAATGGTAGGTTAATGCTATTGCTAGGCTTTTGCTAGGTTAATGATAATGCTAGGTTAATGCTAATGTAAGGCAGTTATTGCTAGGTGAATGGTAATGCTAGGTTAATGTTATTGCTAGGATAATGCTAACAAACTGCCCAGAAGTGGAACAAACTGCCAGCAGATCAGAAGTCAGCATCCAATGTGAACATTTTTAAATCAAAGTTAAAGACACTCTTCCTCTACTGCGTGTGATTGAGAGAGAGATTTTTGGTCATGTTGTTGTTGATGTAATGTTTGTTGATGATTTTAAATGTTTTTGGGTTTTTTTGTTACTGACTTTAATGTGCTTATTGATTTTAAGCTGTTGAATGTTTTCTGTAGCACTTTTTGATCATGTAAAGCACATTGAGTTGCGTTGCGTATGAAATGCACTACAGTATACAAATACATTTACGTTAAGCTAATGCTAATATTATACTAATGCTTGGATAATGCTAGTTCGTGCTAATGCTATCTAAAGCTAATTTACGTTAATGCTAGCTAATGATAATTCTAGCTATAATGCTAATGAATGCTAACTAACTAATACTAATGTTAGCTAATGCTAATAAATGCAATTGCAAGGTAAATGTTATTGCTCAGTTAATGCTAATGTTAGGTTAATGCTAATGTTAGGTTAATGCTAATGTTAGGTTAATGCTATTCCTAGGATAAGGCTATTGCTAGGATGATGCGAACATTCGGTTAATGTTATTGCTAGGATAATGCTAACACCAGGTTAATGCTAATGTTGTGATAATGCTAGTTAATGCTAAGTTAATGCTAGCTAATTTATACTCATGCCTGGTTAATGCTAGCTCATGTTAATGCTAGTTAATGATAATTTATGGTAATGCTAGCTAATGCTATTGCTTGGTACATGTTATTACTAGGTTAATGCTATTGCTAGGATACGACTATTGCTAAGATAATGCTAACATTAAGCTAATGCTAGGTTAATGTTATTGCTATGATGATGCTAACACCAGGCTCATGCTAATGTTATGCTAATGCTAGTTAGTGCTAAGCTAATTCTAGGTAATGCTAATATAATGCTAGCTAATGTTATACTAATGCTAATACTTGGTTAATACTAATCTAATGCAGTGTGACATGGGCCAGCACCTGCATCCTCACTTTCATTTTCTTCAGGACATGCAAATATTCTAGTTGTTATTATTATTACCATTTTTAAGAATAAAGGAGCAAAGGAAAAAGCGAGAAGGATTATGAATGATTTGCAGTCGTGTTCAAGGCAAATCTGTCCCTTACCATCCGTCCGTTTTCCCCCCAACCCAGCGTGCGCACGCACGCATACACGCACACACACACACACGGAGGGAAAGTGTTTGTGGCTTGCTGAGTAATGATTGTAGGAATATTCGCTAGCTGGATGAAAAGGAAGTGGCTTAGGGGGCAAATAAATGGAGAGGGCGAGGAGAGATAGAATAAAGGGATAGAGGAATAATTGAGAGCAAAAAACAGAGAACACAGACTAGACCTGCTTTGGAAAAACAATGGAAATAGATGGAGATGAAAGGGTGGAGAGGTGATGATTATTACACAGCTCTGACAAACAGCCACACCTTATGCCTATTTCCTGATGACAGTTTCACTGGAAAATGATCCACGATACGGTTCTGTTGTAGCCCTCAAACCTTTTAATATAAGCCACTTACAGTAAATCACAAGCAACTGGGAGACTAAAATGAGCGTCTAGGACTCTAGTGCTGGTTTTAAACCTGGGTTATAAATCTACCAGCTGGTTGCAAACAAATACGTGTTTATGGAATTATTTTTTCTTTATTTATTTTTTCCTCTTAACTTGCACAAAATGCACAATTTGAATTAAAATACATGTTTCTGCACTGTAATATTACTTTCCAGTAGAAACAATCAATTTATTTCCCTTTAACTCTTTCTGTTTTATACAATTTCTGTTGCTATGGTCACTCGGTTGGAGCTAAATTGATGTCAATAAAAACAGAGTCGCTCAGTAAGCAGACACACATTTACATGCAGGATTGCACGCTGGAGTATTTTTTACGATGAGTGATAAATAAGAGACAGTGGGCAGAAGAAGTTGAAGACTAAATTAATTTACAAATATTTAGACAACGCAAAGAAATATCTCAAAAAAACAGTGTGAGAAGAAAAAGTGTTAAAGTGCCTTTTTATCCATCTTTAGTTTTATCACCAAAATTGTGGCTTTTTATAGCCTAGTTTTGCCTTATTTGTTATAGAAATAGGAAAAACTCACAGCCAAGCCATGGTTTTATACTACACTCTTATGGTTAATTATAGTTCTTTGGTTTTTTGCTCCAGGAAAGTTGCTTCAATTCATACCTGGATCATTATTTACAGGAGATAAATTACTGCATTGGTTCCCAAACTAGGGCGAGATGCCAAAACGGGGGTTGCGAGGGGGGATGGGCATGTGCTAGAATGGCCTTTATTAATAAAGAGCTTTATTACTGTTCAAAAATATGTGATTGCAAATGTAATGTTCTTTTTATGACTTCTGAAGGAGAATAGTCTACATTTTTTATTTGGTAATACTTTAATTGAAGTTTTATGCATAAGGCTGACATTACGTGGTCATTATTATGACATGACACCTGTCATTACTCTTAACGCTACATAACCCCACTAGATCCCTCCACCTAACCCAAAAATGCAACATAGCTCCAAGTTGTCATAAAAGCCTTAATGACACCTTATTCATGCTAATGACAGCTTAATGTCAGCCTTAGGTATAAAACATCAATAAAGTGTGACCTTTTATTTCTTTCTGCCCTTTCTGTGCGATGGGGGGGCTGAGAGTTTTCATTCTTCAAAGGGGGGTTTAGTAAAAAAAAGGAAACTATTGATTTATCGTGTGCACTTCTGTTGTGATGTCCATATTTTCACCTTCACGTGTTCTAGTACAGAGGTCACCAACCTTTCTGAAACTGTGAGCAACTTCATAGGTACTGAATAGTGCAAAGGGCTACCAGTGAAAAAAAGCACGTCTTAAATACTACATTTCAAGGTTTCACTTTAATTAGAGGTTAAGATAATAAGGAAGACTGGCAGTAACTTAAAAAGGTAGGAAATGCTATTTTATTTAATTGTTTCATTTTCATAGAAAATTAGCTTCTTATTTACTAGCTATCAACAAACAACTTTTAACTAATCATTTAACATGTAACATTTGTAAAATATGTTACATGTTAAATCATATTTTAGAAAAATCCACCTTGTGTTTTTAAAAATATATCTTATATACAGTATATATCATATTATATACAGTGTTGGGAAGGTTACTTTCAAATGTAATCAGTTACAGATTACATGTCCAACATGTAATGTGTAACTTAAATCTAGTACTGTAATCTGATTACTTGGATTACTTTCACATTAATTACATTTTTTCAGTGTAGGCATGCAGCCGTCAATGGAAAAAATAAAGATAACTATTGTAAATACATCCTCTATAGGTGCTGATGGTGATATATATACTTCTCAGTAATAACACAAACAGAATAATCATCTATAGAGCTGCAACTAGCGATTATTATCATAATCGATTAATCGGTCAATAAATTCATCGATTAATCAGACTATCGTTTATCTGTAAAGCACATTTAAAACCTGCTTAAGCTGATTAAAACTGAAAAAAGTGTCTCTCACACAAGTGCGCACACAAAATCTCTGCAGGTGAAGCAAACGCTCTGCATTACGGTCAGTGACATAAATCGGCACAACGCAAGGAATCGATGATGAAATTTGTTGCCATGCTTTTAATAGATGATTTTTTATCAATTTTATTGATTATTGCTTGCAGCGTTAATCATCTGTTTTAAATGTAATGTGTGAAATCTACTCGTCTAGTCAACAAACCATGTTAGCACATCATGGAGGACTTGTAATGTAAGGAAACAGACTAGTGCTAACTGTAGACAGTAGCCCATCTGTAACTGCACATTACTAAGCAGATAGAGATTAGGATGCTGCTATCTCACTATTAGGGGTGTGCATTGCTTGGCATCTGGCGCTGCGATTTGTTGTCCAGATACATAGGTCACGATACGATACATCCCAAGTATAAGGAGATTATTGCGATTTTTTTTTTAATATATGACTTGAGAAACAAACTAATCTGTACATCTGTACACCTTCATGAGAACATTATGTATGAATATATTTTATTGGCATATTTACACTGAAAACATTGGGCTTTAACATGACACGTGCCAACAACTTAAAATAAAACAAATAACATGCAATCTGCCTGTGGCTTTTAAACCAACATGACTTTAGTGCAACTTAACTGAGGTATATGCCTAGAACAACAAATAAATGCAGAAAGTTAGTGTTTCTTTTTAAATTTTTTTGAAAAAACACAAGCTGGTCAACATGCCCAGGTTTCAGCGCACTTCTTTTGTGCAGTTATAATGTCTCCTGCAGTGGAAAATATTTTCCTGGTTAAATATTAGGTAAAAAAAATAAATAGATTTTTTAAACTAATTAAAAAATAAATCGATATGGATGCATTCTGACTTGATCCAAGAATTGCGCGACGTAATATCGCGATATATCATATTTACATTGGGGCTTCTGGGAAAACCACTGTGTTGCCATGTTGGTAGTGAATTAGCCTGCAAAACTGAAAAGTAACTGTGCAATCCATTGATTTTAACAATGTACCTGTAATCTGATTACTAACCATTTAAACTGTAACTGTAATGGATTACATATAATATAATTATTACTCCCCAACACTGATTATATACAGTTATAACGTACCACAACAACAAACCTCGAAGATCACACTTGTGTTTTCTTGTCTCTGTGTATGTTGGTAATGTGCTACTCTCCTGTTTGAGCTCCTTCTGTCTTCAGTGTCGTTATATATGTGACGAGTCATGAAGCTTGTAAAAAATACATTATCCCCAAATAAAACTGGCTTGTGGTTTTAATCAATTTGTTCTCTCATCTTGACTTTCAACATTCACTTAATTTTTTTGTGATAAAATTGTTGTATTTAATTGTGATGCAGTAATGTCAAAAGAATCGACATCGTATGTGTACAAAGCCCGTCTCTGTGGTCATATGTTCTTCTATTTCACAATGCCAATACATGTTTAAAAACCTACAAATGGCTTTCTTTCTACTACAACAGGAAAAGAAAAAGCTTTCCGCTTGTATTTGAAGTAATCTCACCCGGCTTTAAGTGTCTTGTTCCTGTCCACTCTCTATGGGTGACTCATATCCATCACATCAGCAGGGTCTCTTTACTGAGTGTCTTTCTTCCCTGCAGCCCACACATGTGTTTGTGTGTCTTTCACATAGCACAATATTTACTCGCCGATATCACCTCCTCAAGACCTGAAATCTATCACGTCCCCTATTGTTTAGAGGCATATTTCAAGAAAGTCCAACAAGGATCTGAATCTATTTGTGCTGCTAATGTCAATTAATATTAACAAACCTTTATAGACCATGTTCAAGGCTTTATTTAGTTAATCAATTACTTTAATTTCATTATCTGCTGTGTCAGAAATTAATTCATCAATTCCTTTAACTTACCCAATTATAAATGAATTAATCTGGTGAGTGGTTAATGTCATATATATTAAAGACCTCTGCCTTACCGAGTTAGCTAAGATCCAGGGTATAACACTGTGCAGAAGCCACACAACGATCATACATCCTTTTTTTTTTTTAATTTTTTCAATAATCTAGTTTAATAGATGACTGAAGATTTAACACTGGCCACGGTTACATGATGTTTTTTAATTCTGAATTAGTTATTCCAAAATAAATCACTCGGAATTAAAGTGTCCTGCTTCATGTTTACATGGTAAGAGTAATTCCCGAACTGAGGTTTAAAATGGAAAACCGTTTTTTCGGCTTTAGTTAATTCCGCTTTAAGTCTGGGGGTTGGAAAGGCTCTGATGGGACAGGGGGCGAATGTGACGTATCTCGTCTATTGGGATAAACACACAACAAACATTTTTATTGTCGGCTGAAACACAGAAGACCACATGAGAACTGTTTTCACCTTTATTTTGATTGTAATTCGACAATAACACACTTGGTACACGGGCGGAAGAGAGATATGAACTGGTGAATAAATGGTGAATAAATCCCAGTAAAACTCTGGAAAACAATACATATTTGCTCCCTGGTAAAGATAGTAGGTCTAACAACTGTTACAATGATAAAGTTGCCTTTGCAGCAGTATGGGGACGCATTTACTCCATCTCCGGGTGAACAGGCTTCACCCGTCCGATGAAGCCGTTCCTTTTGCTGATCTCCATGTGTCTGTGTTAATGTCCGCATGTTTATGCCTCCGTCCATCCTCTTTTTTCAATATATTGATGTCTTTTAAGGCTCTTATTAAATAGTGTTGGCTCTATTACGGGCCGCCATGTTGAATTATGCCATCATCCAGTGCGTCATCGCCGCAAGTCGCACATGCGCAAAACGAATGAAATTAACTTAAAGCGGAATTAAGTGTTAAGTGTTTACAAGAAAGAGGAATTTTTTAATTTGGAATTAAAAATGGAATAAACCAGCCACCTAATTTAGAATTAAGTTTAATCAGAATTACAATAGCATTAGGAATGAAGTGTTTACAAGGTCAGGTTGAAGAGGAATTAACTTTTACTCTGCTTTAAAGAGGAATTAAAGCTCCCATGTAAATGTGGCCAATGAAGACAGCCAGTATGGCATTTACTGCTCAGAAGAGCTGAAATTATCAGATAAACAGATCAAATTTGGTGTTAATGACTAGATGTGTTAGCTAATGACTTTGGCCTAACGACTTTGGATACTCCCACTGAATCCCAGCACTGATTAAAAGCATTCACTGCAGTTTGTCAAACCTTTGAGCTCACATAACAGTTTAGTAAGCAGGTTGCAAGTTGATTGACATACCGGTAGTTCACAAAACCTTGCATTTTATGCTTCGACAGTTTTCATTGAGGACATCAGGGGCATTTTAGTTGGCCATAATAACTTCATCTATATGATAAATCTATAAGTCCAATAACTGCATTCTCATTTGTAAAATAAGAGCAGACAGGCAACTGTTGGACTGGGGCCACACACATATTTATATACTGTATATTAATTTCATTTTAAAAACATGCAAAATGGAAAAAAATAAATAAAAATGCACAAACGGACAACAGAACCAAAAAAAAATCCAAATTTACTCCATAAACACACAAGGAAACGTCAAACAGACAAAAATGACTGTAGAAAAAACAAAACAAAAAACAAAAATTACTCCAAAACACAAAATGACAACAAAAAAACACAAAATGATTTCAAAACATACAAAACAATTAAAGAAAAATGCAAATAATGATTCCAATAAGACAAAATAAAAACACAGAAAATGAGGGGGAAATTACAACAAAATATATGAGATACAAAAAAACAAAAAAAAAAAAAACAACTTTCCCTGCTTCTCGGAAAGTTTCAATTAAAAACTAAAGACCTGCAAAAACCTCAATAACACCTAAAGGCACAAACTTAACTCAATAAGTAAAAACTGTAAAAAGAACGTGTAGTAATATGTTTTCTAGTTATTCGAAATTGATATCACAGCAGAGGCTTTGATGAATGAAAGGAATTAAATACATTCTGTCTGTCTACATTTTGCAGATCCTTTTTCTTATATGTAGAGTTAACATTTACATTACTGTCTTAAATGTGTGTTTGGGGACATTTGGTTACACAAGTCTTTGAAATTCATGCAGAGGTACTCGTTTGTTGTGAGAAAGCTTTTCCACTTTTGGCTCTAACAGACGTTAAAGGTAGTCTTTGAGTTACTGGATTATGTAAGAGGAAAGGATCAGAAAAGCCTTTCAACCCAGAGCAGAGGAGCAGACACAGATACTGCAGTAGCCACGATAATCCTTATGAAGGAACCCTGCAATCTGATACTAAAAAAAACAGAAATGTTGTGAAGTCAAGTAAGATATATTCGATACGTTTTTTAAAACTTCAAAAATTTAAAAATTAAATAAAAATAAAAACTCAATTTATAATATAGAGATGAAATCCTCAAACTTTTGTACTGGTGCACTGACGGGATGAAACCAGGTCAGGTGACAAAGGAATACATTAGTTTTCGATATTATTATATTAAATATAATGATTTTTTTTTTTACATTTTATTTCATTTAATTTTATTTCATTTTTTTTTATTTTAGTCGTGATATATTTTTATCATGCCTACAAAGACATTTTCACTTTTAAAGGCTGCCTTACAATGACTATAGTTATACTTTTTATTTAATAGTAATAATAATAAGGAAGATTAGGTTTTTCTTTACTGTCCTCCCATATTCCAAACAATATGTGCAACATTTTGACTGGAAACAATAAAGAATGCAAAGTTTTACATAAGCTATCATTTCCAATTTAAAAGAAAGCAAATAAATTGAACGTGTGCTAATATTGAAGCTTTAAAATGTGTCCTCTAATGCTTTCAGTGTTGGCGTTTTAAAGAGAGAGAGAGAAACATTTCAGATGTGAAATTATTTGTTAAAATGTGAAAAGCAATGCATTGACAACAGCCACATTTGTATGAATGTGCAGATTATAGTCACTCTAAACCTCATTGTTGTGGCACTTTCATGCACCTGCAGCGACCTGAGCAAACAAAACCTCTGTCAACAAGCGCTTTAATGTAACCCAACGGCCCTGAAACAGCGCTCCAACTGTAAAAATGTAGCTTTAGCAGAGGCGAAGTTGAGTGGTGGTTACTGAGAGTGAGCAGTGTGACTCAGTGATGAACGAGGCCAGTGAGAATTTTCACTTACTGTTTTATGTATGAAGGTAAAGTGACTGCTTAGTGTAAAAAAAAAAAAAAAAAAAAGGTAAAAGACAAAACAATAGTCAGCGACTGTGAAACATTTACACTTTGGAGCACTCGACATGACATTACTACAGGGGACAGTGGAGCTACGTCTAGCTAAGCTGCTCTGCTGTCACAGGAGCCACAGGAAGTGTTTCTTCCCCCTCAGCCATTATAGGATGTTTAATAAAGCACTGACAGACAAGTCTGCAGGAGTCCCCTCTCTCTCACACACTCTATAAATGCTGTATTAACACTATCCCTGTGTGTGAATTGTTTGTTGATATATTGAATATATTTATTGTATTTATTTTGGTATTCTGAGTATCCATTTCTTCTCACTTTTTAGTTTTGAAACTAATTAATTAAAAAAAATGAGTCTATCGAGAAAGTGATACTTCACTTTCAGCCACATGGACTAATTTGACAGGATTGAAAAACAGGTTTTAAAAAAAAAGCTATAAAGGGTATAAATACAAACATTTTGTCTAGTTTTATTACTTCACAACTGCTTATTGATATATATACACATTTTCACATTATTTAGAGTCTTCAACATTTGTCAAATGCATTAAAGCATTTTACTAGGCATGTAACGATTCACTCAACTCCCGATACGATTCGATTCACAATACTGGGTTCACGATACGATTCTCACACAATTTATTTTACAAAATGTGACTGTAGACAAATGACTGAAAAATATTCCTTCATTTTTTTGGGGAAAAAAACTAGAAAATACTGTACTATTTTCCTTTTATTTTCATTGTCAAAAGAATCCCTTGATAAACTATTCAAAACAATGCAATTTAACTAAAAATAAATCTGAATGAAATAAATAAAGGAATAATACAAATGAAGAAGAAGCCTATTAATTTAAATTCTGGTTCTATAGTAAACAATGCAAAACTGTAGAATAGTTTCCTTTTCTTTTGAAAAGTGCAACTGAAAATGTATTTTGTGCCTTAACCAGTCATTGGCACTGTATTTAACGGGCAGATATTTGTTTGGACCAGCAGAGGCGCTGGTAACCCAGTGGTCGGTTGGCATGCAGATATTCTTGCAGTGAAAAAGAAATGCTATGCTAGCAGACAGAGCTAATGGAAAAACGTGACTTTTACAGATATTCACGTAATATTACAGATATTCTTTCAGTGCTAGAGGGGTAAGGTCTCATTTATGAACATGTGCAAGAGTAGAAGGTGACCAGAAAGAAAGTAGTTGCAAGATTCTGCCCGCCGCCAACACTTCTGACAAGAGGATATATAGCGTCCTCTGCTGTTTAAAAAAAGGACCGCGATTCAAGTTTCACAGTATCGATATGAACCGTGATACCTATGAATCGATTTTTAACTGCCTTATGATTAATCGTTACATCCCTAATTTTTACTGTAAAATAAAAAAAAAAAAATCTGTAAAAGCACCAATGTTGTGAATTCTACAATCTAAGCCAGTGTTTTTCAACCTGCGGTCGTGCCCCCATGTGGGGGTTGCCTGGAATTAAATAGGGTTGCCTAAATTATTTGACAAAAAAAATATTTAGTTTTTTTTATATTACTATAAAATTACTATCATTTAATTATTATTATTTACCACACACAATCTCACACAAGTATTCTATACTTTCACTTTCTCAAATATAACACTCGTTTAAATAAAATGCAGTATAAAAATATCTGAGCTAGCGCATCTTATCACTTTGTGCACTAATCCTGGCTACTCCGTATTTGCAATGCAGTATAACAAACATGATCAAAAACTAATTCCATATAAATAAAACAAATATCTCTGAGGTCACCAGAAATGTGTGATATAAGAATGGGGTCATGAGCTCTAAAAGGTCGAGAACCACTGATCTAAGCAAAGAAAATGGAATTTCCCCAAAAGTTAATCTTGAAGAAATTAAATCGTATTTCTTTCACACATGCAACAAAAACAATAATGCTTTATTGTGGTTTACTTTCAATTTTGTTTCAAAATAACTGCAGTTTCCCCTCTGTCTACTTGAGCCCACAGATGTAAATGTATCTCCTAACAGATTACATCGCATGAATCCCTCCTCATCCTGTCACGGTGACGATGCTCTAACGTCAGCGTTAGCAGGGCAGTACTGTGCACCTCAAAGAAGTGGAGGCTTTTCATCCCTGCAGTGGTTCAGTGGGAGTGTACACAAATCCAGTCTGACACTCACCCTACGCTAGTAACTACACTACATGGATGTATTTTGAGTCTTTATATTTCCAGCACCTCGAGCAATAACAGACAACAGTATACACCAGTGTGAAGTGTTTCACAACAGCAGCTTTACCAGTTATTTATGACAGAAGTGTTTAATGTATTTCAACAGCACCCACTTCTTTCAAATAGAAGAGTATGGTTCTTTAAATAAAAAAAAAAACAGAAACGTAAAGAGCAAAGGGTTCATATTTGAAAACACCAAAAGAAAAAATGTACTGAGAAAAAAAAATCCCATTCACATTTTATCATTCTGTGTCCCTCACTTAATTATTTTTCTCCATTGCCTGCCGACAGATGCACTTATCATCATGCTGTTGGCTAATTCTTTGTTTAACGATAATTCTTTATGTGTGATACTTTCTTGAGTAGCTGCAACAAAAGCAATTTCCCTCTGGGATAATTAAAGGAATTCTGATTCTGATTAATTCCTAGTATTCACAGTGCTATTACTTATTTCCTTTTATGCAGTAGTGTCCTAAACCATTCCCTGCTATTTATAAATGATCTGTGAAACTTTTTTGAAAGGTTTGAATTTAGGCTTTTGCACAGTAACAGGCTTTATTACCTTTCACGCTTATGTATACAAGTTGTATGGATGAGATTGTAGACAAATGGAAGTCTGAACATAGATTGATAAATGTTTCTTTTTTATAGCTGTGAGAAAACGTTGCTTGTGCTTTTCTTCTGCCTCACCGTGAGGAGATGAAAATGTATTAAATCAAACATTGGATCAGAGCTGCAGGCCAGGCACTGTGTTATCAGCGTCACCGAAAGTGGCGACAAACAATATCCACTCCAGTGTTGAGCATGTACAGTATGCAACAAAAAAAAAAAAAAAAAGATTGTGTGTGAGATTGTGTGGTGTTGCGAGTGTGTGCGTACCGTGCGTCTGGTCCTCCATTTGTCCCAGAGTCTCGATCTGCTCCACCAGGTCATTGGAGTTCCACTGACTCATGCCCAGCAGAATGGCGCTCTTGCCCTCCATGACATCTGCTCGGACACACGCGCACACAGATAAAGAGGAGTGAGATAACCAAAACCCCATTTTCTTCCGCAGCACATCAATTATATAGCAGCCTTTGTTCAACATCACTCTCAATGATCAAAGCCAACAACATTAAAGGACTTTTTTTTCATCTCTCTTTCTTGTTTCTTAGCTGGCACATCCACCAATATCTATTTTTTTTATATATATATATATATATATATATTTACAGCTGAACCACAATTCTAGCATTCATGTAACTTCCATTTTCCTTGGCCTGATTTGATATGTAGTTAGCTTTAATGGAGATACAATAATATACATTTAGTTGTGACAAATCTTACAAGAGCATTTAGAGAGCAAAAACCTCCACCAAAAGCCAAATATCCTCTTTTACCTGATCACTGATCCTGATTTTTCCCCTTTAAAGGCTTGTAAAAAACTTCTATCCCCAATAATAAACCATACAGTAGGTCCCAAATGTGTTTTTTAAATATTGAGATGAAATGAGCGAACCGGATCTGATCCGGATGTAACTCAGGGGTGTCACTCATTTTAGCTCAGGGCCTAAAGTAAGTTTGTCTTAAGTCTTAAATCTTTACACTGGCTCCCAGTCAGCCTCAGAATAGACTTTAAGTTCTGCTGCTGGTGTAGAAATCTGTGAATGGGTTTGGTCCAGAATACATCAGTGAGATGTTATTCAGGTGTGAACCCAACAGGTCTCTCAGATCAATGGACACAGGTCAGATAGTGGAGCCCAGAGTTCACAGTCAACATGGTGATGCTGCTTTTAGTTGTTATGCTGCAAAAAAGTGGAACTAACTGCAGCAGAACTGAAGTCAGCATCCAATGTGAACATTTTTAAATCAAAGTTAAAGGCACTCTTTCTCTACAGCGACATTTTTGATCATGTTGTTGATGACTTTAATGTTTTGGAGTTTTTGTGCAGAATAAACATTCTTTTAGATTTTAAACTGTTGAATGTTTTCTGTTGCAATTTTTTTTTATCATGTACACATTGAATGCATTGTGTATGAAATTTTCCATTCAAATTCATTGATTTGTGACTTTTTATGTAATTTGCAGAAATTATGTGAAATAATTGCAGGAAAATTGAGTTCTTGAACAATTTTAAATGTTAAATGACTGCAGTCGTGTGAAAAAAAGCATCTTACAGATATTGTGGAGTTTCATTGAATTTGTGTATTTAGATATCTGAGCTGATATATCTCAACTGAATTATTTGGTAATTTGAACAATAATTTGTGTTTTTCTGACTTTTTAAACTTTCTCCTGCGGGCCAATTTGATGGCCCCCAGACCTTGAGTTTGACACTTGCTGTAGAGTAATCGAAGACCCAACCGGACATAACGAGTCAAATTATAAAAATATTAATCAATTACGAACTATGATACACATTTTAGAATTTTACCCAATGAAGAGATTGATAGTTTTTTGATTTTTCAAACTGATCCAGAATCAGTCAATCAGATTCCCTCCAAAATGTAAAGGAGTCTTTCATGGCATAAGGCCTATCACTAGGTTAAGCACTCTTGACGTAATCCTGCAGCCAGACAAACAAACAAATAAACGGCATTTGAAATCCCCTCCTTGACTGAAGTAATGACAAAGATTGTCCAGAAAGGTCAAACACATATATATTTTTTTTCCAATGTAGGTTACAGGCAATTATTGTGCAGCCTTTTTTCAGCATCTGAATTATACCAGTACTTAAATCACATCTACACAATAAAATGTCTACTGCAACATATTTGTGAAGTTGATGTTGTCCTATTAATGTCTTTCAAAAGATTTCAATCTAACAATACCCTATTGGGAAATAACGGTTGCGGACTGTGTATTTATGTGTAAACATAGCGGCAAGGAGAAATAGCAGACTGGCCCAAATACAAGTAATTTTCAGAGATTAGGTTTGAAAAATGGGTCATGTTATTTTCGATCAGCAGAAGAAACACAAAATATAACTTTTTTACATGGGGGAATTGCACTTGTGCTAGAGATAACCTATATTTGCGTAACCACTAGAAAAATCCCTTTTTTTCTAAGCACTTTTTTCTAAGCACTGCATGTGCATTTCTGTTGAGGAACAAGCGGATATTACTATTTTTATATGTGTTACACTTGTAATCTGGGCTCGGTTTCATGCCAGTAATTCCTGGATCGACAACAAGTGTTTTTTTCCCTGCATTTGGACATTCTTCTGGTTTACCCTCGCTCCGTGTTCTTGGTTTGCCTTTTTGTTTTTTTTTAATTTCCTCTGCCTCCCTGGACTGACCACCTGTGTGCCCAATCCCCATTTGCCTGACCATGCCTCAAGAAACAATAAAGATTGGTATTATGCACCTGAGCTCCGCCTCCATCCCTGCATTTGGGTCTGCACCTACGCCTGCACGTGACAATTTCAGTATACTTTTATTAATCCCAGTTTGCCTTTGAAAAAACTTCAAAATGGTCTACACGAGCTTCTTTGAATTAAATTATCTTTAGTAAAAGTTAGAGTTATATTAGTGCAAGAATCAATACATCATTACCTAAAATCTTCATTTTATTGCTCTTTCTGCCAAAGACTCTAAAAAACTTGTTAACGCCATTATATTGAAGGATACATGCACTAGTCATGCCAGTACTTTTCTGACAGTTTTAATTTGTGTAATAAGCCAATTGGATGTAAATAGTTTTGGCCAGATGTGACATTGCAAAGTTGATCCAGAGGCTGCGTTATTCATTCGCCCCTCCCTTCATTCTTTGATTTTCATCATTTACATTTATTACTACAGCGAGTATGACGATGAGTGCTGCATGTGTCTGGAGTTGTTATTGCCAACGTTTGTTGCGATATGAGCTGCAGATCGTACTCCACGATTAGACTGAGGAGGAGAGAGACCAGACATCGCGGCTGAAGAGACGTATAATCACGGTTTTTTTTGGTCTTATTTATTTGTTTAAACAGACATGTTCAGACAGGCTTATGGATGATGTAAATGACTGTTTTAACTTGCTGTTGTATTTTGCTTCATTTGATGTAAAGCACTTTGTGACCTTTGACTGTAAAAAATGCTCTATAAATAAAGTTTACTTAGTTACATCAGAGGACCCAATTTAGGGATATATGATGAGCACCTCACCATTCATCTCGTCATATAAAAGGCGGTAACACTTTACTTGAAGTTTTATACATTAGGCCGACATTACGCTGTCATTATTATGACATGACACTTGTTATTAGCCTAAATAAGGTGTTTTAATGCCACCTTATTCATGCTAATGACAGATAATGACAGCGTCATGTCAGCCTAATGTATAAACTTCAAGTGTTAAAGATCTATGCCAAACAAAACACATTGTTATGCACCATATTCATTTTATTAACTTTTAAAACTGGGACTACTTTACAGTTTAAGAGCCTGTGTTCCGCCATTTTTAAATCACGTGATTGATGACATCACACAGCCCCATGTGCAGGTAAAAATTCCATTGTTTTCTATTGGAGTAAAGCATTCAGCCTGCTTTTTAGCTCAATTAGCAGCTTTTTTGGTGAAAATGACAATTTGTGCTATTATTTTTGCTTGTCCTATCATTAAACCTTAGCCTGTGAAAAATAGTATCAGTGAATACTTTGGACTTTCAACATGTGATTGTAGCCAAGCTTTAAAAACTCAGGTGTTTTTTTTATTATTTATATTTATTAGTCGAATTAGAGAACTTCAGCATCACAGAAACAACTGTCTACTCATTTCAGGTTGTTATCCAGTTATTCAGGAGACTTTCTGTCCATCCTGTACGATTGTGCCTCGCAGCTAAGACACTCTAAACCAAGTGTACATGTCTGTCAGTGTGGATTGAACAGCGGTGTACCAGGAGTTCACAGTTTGACTTTGGCTATATCCGCTCTCCTTTCTTCTCCTTTTGTTTTCGCCTTTCCTCTGATCACACAGTGTTGTGCAATGATGCTGAAGCTTAACAGGCATACTTGAGGAAACACACACACACACACGCGCGCACGCACGCACACAGAAAATTGGAAAGGAGCAAAGTAATGGCAGAGCAGCTTGTGAGAAAGAAAAAGAGAATGCAAAGCCGGCTTTTACAGGAAAATGCTGCAAACACTCGATCATCTCAAGGAGGGAATGTGGAGCAGAAATGATCACAGTTCATACGATAGCTTCTCTAAGGAGCCCAATGCACACAAAAGCCTCAAATGTTAAAACAAAATGAGCAAATGGCAGCAATAATTACCTACATCACCTGTTTGAGGAGCACACGAGGGTTCCGTGAAACAGGATTTGATCAACACGCAAAGAATAAAACAGATGTGCTGCAGTGTGCTTACAGCTGACATCCCCAAAGGATGAAATAGATTCAGAAACATCCATCAACCTGTCAGCTCACACAGTTTGCATTTCTGGATCTCATTTTCATACATTAGGTGTAGCATGAGAATTGCCAAAATACTTCTGCTTCATTTTCTTATCCGTTCGACATCCGATGACGCACAATGGAGATGAGATTGCTTAGGGGATAATCCTGAAAAAGGGGAATAAACAGGATGAGTCAGGTAAGTAGAGCGTAGAGGATGGATGGCACTAAAACACACCAGGTGCAGCACACAAAGAGTTTCATACAAGAAATCAGACAGAACAGAATACGAAAGAGTGTCTGTGTCAGTATGTGTGTGTGTGAGGACAATATTCAGTCTAGGTGCTGTGTTTATGCAAAGCCATGTTTCAACTAAAACAGTTAACTCAAGCTATAGTGGTATTAACGTTTGTGATGTTTTATATTATATATTTATATTCTTTAAATCATCTATTTAGTGTGAAAGCTGCTGGGCACAATAACTATGTTTATAACACAGATAAAGACATAATATAGTCCTCACAAATGAATAACTCAAATTGTCGCTCACTTTTGCATCCATCACAAACAATCCTTTTCTTGATTTAAACTTAGGAAACATTTTTGCCCATTGCATTGTGGGATTCGGAGTTTTGTAGAACAGGGGTGTCAAATTTGGGCCAAATATGAACCAGTTTGATAAGTAAGCCGCAAATTTTAGTTTGGAAGATGAACAATTTAACATCAATTGTGCCCTGGTTTTTAATATGACTCCCTCTAGGATCTTCACTTCAAAAATTCTTGATTTTGAAACAAATTTTGTGTCATTTAGAGAAATGTGGTGGAATCATTTGTAAAAAAAAAAAAAAAATTGCAACATTCGTAAAAAAAAAAAAAGTAGAGTTCTTTCCACAATTCACAATTAAAAATGACTGGAAATCTGCAAGCCCCTAAAAATATTGCAGTTCCATTAAATTAGTGAATTTGAGATATCCACAACCGGATTATTTGGTAATTTACACATTCATTTATGTAATCTCTGTCATTTTTACTGTCTCCTGCAGGCCAAATTAAATGCTCTAAATGGCCGGATTTGGCCCCCGGCTTCGAGTTTGCCCATGTGCTGTAGAAGAATGAAAAGTGGCCACCGACGCAAGAAAGAAAAAATTAAAAAGTATTTTACTTCATTTTTGGGGCACACTAGAGAATGTACTAACACAGGGTGACCACAGGTAGGAAGAAGTTATATTTAAGACTTTTTAAGACCTTTTTTAATACCACCTAAAATACAATTAAGACCAAACTTACAATGGAAATACAGACCAAAAAGAAAATATATTAATTATTAATGTACAATAAGGAAAAATGAAAATAATCAGTTGTTCAAGAACATTCTTCAAATGTATTTATTAATGTAGAAAGAGAACAAAATATCAATTGTCCTAAACAATATTTATGGAAACACAATTCTCACAACATTTAGTAACAGTGGACAATAACCCAGAAATATAAAATGACTGGAACCTGTGAGCAAATAAAAACGCCCAAGTGCTTTTATCAGATCCTTCACCGTGTAATGCCATATGTGGAGCTTTGATCTAAAACTAGGCCTTCTAAGAAAATTTAAATAACTAGACTGGGTTTTCAAGCCACTTGTCATTAAATCGACATTTTCCCATTTGGCGCAACCAAAAAGGCCAAGTTAGCTGGCAGACTTATTGCGTCACGTTATCTAAATGACAGGGCGAGATGGAATGAAATGAGAAGAGCGTTCAGTCCCTGCTGAGCAGAAATTCTCGTGATGACGTGACTAAAGCACATTTAAGACCTGATCTGAATTTAAGACAATGAAGAAATAAATAGAAAATACTTTTGAAGGCCTTTTATTTGCAAAAAAAATATATTTAGGACTTTTCAAGGACCCGCGGTCACCCTGTAAGAGCTGTAGAAAAACGTTAATACGAGTTCAAAAATTTACATTTTTGGACACATTGTTATTTTAAAGTACTGCAAACAATTTGCACAAACTCTCTTTAAACATATATGAAAGTAAAGTGCTGCATCCAGTGTGTGTCAGAAGAGGAAAAGAGCTCACGTGATTAGATTTTTTTACATCGCCATGTTGGCAGGGGAAGCAGACGCGTATATTGCACCCAGTGTTCTTATCACATCTATGGAGTTAGCCATAAAGAAGGACAAAGTTCCAGATCTACAGTACCTGGACATATACAACTACTTAATTGACGTCCCATTGTCCTACTAGAGGAGAATCTTTGACAGCCAAGAAAAGTCTGGAGGGGTACGAATGGACGATGGATGTGGATTTGTAATGAACCTTCAGCTTTGGTGTCTACCTGCTAAAGATAGTGTCATCATCACCACAGTAAGTAGAGACCTGCAGACAGGGCTAATAAACACCTTCTATCAGAGTTATTACCTGACAGAAGGCAACAAACAGACATCTGTCCTAGGCAGTCACAGAAAGAAGGCACATGATTAATATTTAGGCTAACTCGTTTTACATTTATTTATTCAAATTATTTTTTTAGGAGCTTTGGAGGTGGAGGCTTTTTACTGCTGAGTCACTGATTGAAATTTAAGATATAGTCAACGCACATAGTGATGCAGCAGAGAGACTTTTAGCTTTTGAACATGTTCCCTGCTCTGCACGAAGTCAGTACCACAATAGATATCTGCTTCCCTATGAAGGAAATATTTATTGAAAGAAGCACTTTGAACAAATACTGAACCTTTTACTTATACGTTCCATTCGTATTGCCACGACACAATACAGAGTTTCAGCAAAAAGATCTATTGCGGTAAATCTCAAGTAACTCAAAATTACTCGTGATTAAAAAGTGTAATTGTTTGACAGAACTAATATGTTTTTTATTATCATCATGAAAGAAATCAGTTGACTTAAGAGTTACCTGAGCAAGATGGCAATTACCCTGCATCTTTTATTCCTTTGTTGTGTTGTGGCGAGTAGTAAAACAAACTGTTCGTAATTATTATATTTTTATGTAGAGACATTAGATAAAAACTTTTTGTATTATTATGATTTGAATAAACACTTCATTTCACTTTTCTTTGTGAAAATCTAAGATTATTAGTTTTTTAGGGACGAGTTATAGGGGATTTAGCAGGACTATAACTAGACATCTTCCAAAGTTAAGCATGGATGTTTTGAGTGTAAATATTTATCTATATATATATATATATATATATATATATATATAACTATCATGGTTTTAAATCCTTTCTTTTTACATATAAATCATACAGTTGTGGTCTATATGAAGTGGAACTGTACTGCTTGGGTCTGAATTCCTCATTATTATAGCTCCACAGACCCCTTTTCTACCCCTTTTCTGATGTGCTTCTGAGAGCAACTCGTTTTTGGTGCGGTCTCTTTAAATGCAAATGAGACACTCCATACCCCGCCCCCTCTTCAGGTGACACTCGGTTCAACTCCACCCTGCTCGGCCATTTTTGTAGTTTGATAGAAGAGATACGGCTATGGAGCGGCGCATAAACTTTTTATTCAGAGGTTATTTACAAAATGTCAACAACGGAAGACTTGTCCATCCAGCCTTACATGTTCGAGCCAGAGTCTGACCCGGTGGAGCGAGATGAAAATGAAGATGATGAACTTGCAGAACCCTAACAAGTGAGCTAACACAAGCTAACGCTAGCGCCAAGCTAACGTCACGAAATGCATTTTAATACAGTCTTTTCAAAGACAAAAACGGCAAAATGAAATGACTAATGAAAACTTTAGACTTAATTAAATCACGTAGGCCATATCATCAAGGATCTAAAACGAGCACACAGCGCTAACATAACAAACAATGACAGGACGTCTTATCATCACACTTTTTAGCGTTATTTACAGCTTACCGAAGTGCTCTGTTCGTCGTCTCCAAGATAGAAGGAATTGAACCCTTAATCAGACAAAGTCTTTCGGCAAATCCTTCTTTATACTGGCGGAGGTTGCTGAAGCAGTCATCCTTGAAGTGCTGCGCGCACACAAAAATGACCTTACCCACAGATGTGGGTACATTTCCGGGAAAAATAAGACTCAACCAGGCACTTTGAAAAGGTTCTGATGCTGGGAGACGGTGTAATGAAGCGTGTGGGTTACTACATCCAACAACCGAACATTTTGACTTATCCTCTCGAAACTTCGGA